>NC_091436.1:55717562-56085056 GCF_964237555.1 Oryctolagus cuniculus | reverse complement strand
TGTCACTACATGACCAGTCTTACAAATGATACTTCAGGATGTGGTTCACACAGAAACAAACATAATCAATATCATAAAAGCCTGTAAAAGCAGAAAAGCTATTAGTAAAAGTACATAGGAAATCCAAAACAAAAACAGGAATATTTAGGGATAAATGGCAGAACTGAATTATTACTTTTCATTTTCATTAATAACCTAAATGTAAATGGCCTAAACTCTCCACTTAATAGATACAGTCTGAATGAATTTAAAAATAAGACTGAACTATGTGCTGCTTGCAAGGTACACCTTACCAAGAAAGATATATGTAGACTAAAAGTGAAAAGATGAGTTTTCTGTGTATCCCACTTCCCATGTTGGATCATTCTCTTCTTTTTAATTATATCAGTTATAATCAATGTAATTTATAACAAACCTGGGACAGGTGCTGTGGTGCAGCAGGTTAACGCCCTGGCCTGAAATGCTGCCATCCCATATGGGTGCTGGTTCAAGACCCAGCTGCTCCACTTCCATTCCAGCTCTCTGCTATGGCCTGGGAAAGCAGTAGAAGATGGCCCAAGTGCTTGGGTCCCTGCACCCATGTGGGAGACTCAAAAGAATTTTGGCTCTTGGCTTCAGATCAGCGCAACTCCGGCCATTGCAGCCAATTGGAGAATGAACCAGAGGATGGTAGACTTTTATCTCTTTCTGTCTCTCTCTCTCTATGCCTCTCCTCTCTCTGTGTAACTCTGACTCTCAAATAAATAAATCTTTAAAAACATTTAAAACAAACCCATGGTCAGCACCATACTGAATGGGGAAATTATCATAATTAACCATCACATTTCATTGAGGTACTACTAGCTTCTTTTCTTCATTCTTGAATTTTGGCAAGTGATTACACTGTATTGTAGTTAATTCCAGCAATGGTGCATTTATTATCTAACAATTTTATAAGAGAATTTCATTATTTGTATCAAATCCACCATCATACCACTCTCTTTTTTTTTAATAACTGCTATCGCTTTTAGAGGACATGTGTTAAGAAGTTAGTTTTCTGGTTCCTGCCAACGGATCAGCGTGGTGCATCGGCCGCAGCGCGCCGGCCGCGGCGGCCAATGGAGGGTGAACCAACGGCAAAGGAAGACCTTTCTCTCTGTCTCTCTCTCTCTCACTGTCCACTCTGCCTGTCCAAAAAAAAAAAAAAAAAGAAGTTAGTTTTCGTTAGTTTTCTTTCATTGTGCCTGTAGCTTGCAATACAGTATTTCAAAGGTGTAACAAGTCCTAACAAGTGAAAAAATCATAGGAAAAACAGTGTGATTGTAGATCTTTGCCACTTTAAGCATTTTTAGAACTGTCTTACTCTGAAGCACCCAAACCACAACTTGTCAACAACCACAAATATACAACACCACAGTGCAGAATGCCTTCTCTCCATATCCTTTTTCAAATAAAGCAATTTTGAACATTCATTCCTCAAACAAAATGACAACCTATTTGTAGAAAATATTTTCATAAAACCTATCCTATATAGCATATTAGTTATGAACATGTAACATTTTGTAGAACACTTATTAAAATTAACTTTGCAGTAATGTTTTTGATGTTTTTGCAATGAATTTTTTTGAGATTTATTTATTTACTTGAGGCAGAGATACAGAAAGAAAAAGGGAAAGACACAGAAGGTCTTCCATCCACTGGTTCACTCTCCAAATGGTCTCAATGACCAGAGCTGGGCTGATCTAAAAGCAAGAGCCAGGATCTTCTGGGTCTCCCAGGGGAGCGCAAGGACCCAAGAACTTGGACCATCTTCCACTGCTTTTCCAGTCTCATTAGCAGCGATCTTGATAGGAAGTAGAGCAGTTGGGATTCAAACCAGTGTCTATATGGTATGCTGGTGCAGCAGGTGGAGGCTTAACCTGCTACATCACAGCGCTTTCCCCTTCACAGTGAATTTAAAAATGTTTTCACATCTTTTTCACATGTTTTTACATAAGTGTGATCATTCATCTATAAAAGAATAGAAATCTACAAATAATTTTAATGTCAAAGTTATCATAAGTTTTATATTAATTGCTCAATTTTTGTAGGTGCCTAATATAGAGATTTGCTTTGAGAATTAAGTGTTACTGAATTTAAAATAATTAGAATAATGGCAAACACTTATTAGAAGTATAATAACAAGAGTAAACAAACATGACTATGGCCACCAGGAAGAAATTATCTCATCAGTAGAACACAGGACTCCAAACAATTCAAAGAGGAGATGAGAGTCACTCTGTGGAAAAGTGATGAAAATGTAGTAGAGGAAGTTTAATAAGGTATAGCAATATTAAAAATATGTATTCAACAAAATGGCCACAGTTTATTAAAAGCTGTGAGTGTATTGATTAAAGTGGGGTTCAGACTGCAGCAGTTCAGAAATATGTATTAAATTTTATATGAGAGGAGCAAAATTAACTACATTTGGAGAACTAACATTTTCAATAACATTAGGAAAAAATGAAGTTAGGTAGTTCTGAAAGCTAATGTTTTATGATGGGTTTTATTGAAAAATATGTAACTAAATGGAAGATTCTAGACAGTGAATGAGAAGAAATAAATTCCTAACAGATTTATTTGAATATGCAAGATTAAAGATAGGAAGTTAATTTCTCATCCCTAAATAAATTTGGGATCTGTGTTTATTCTTTATTGATTCATGAATAATCATTAATATAATGTCTCATTTCTCTTATGATAATAATATTAAAGTCAGTAAATATAAACTAAAATTACATGGAAAACATGATAGCAGATACTTGTCCAAAACTGAGAAGAAGAAGAAAATAGTAATAGCTGTTGTGCAGGCAGAGAAATAACAGAACAGGTTACCAGGTAAGGTGATGGAGTTTTTAGGGAGAGCTGAATTAAATGTTGCCTGCTGGATAGAACCTGTCTAAGACATAGGTAAGAGAAGAATATTCAGGTGAAATTAAATGATTTTAAGGTGTATTTAGACAAAGTAATGTCTGGGTTAGAGATTCATTGAGAAAGGAGTGGAGAAATAAGGATACTTATTGCCTAATATGATCATTTTGCAATCTATGCATCCATCGAAATATTGCATGGATTCACCTCATAAAACTGGGTAGGTATTACATGTTAATAATAAATTTTAAGGAATAAAATAAGTTTTTGGGCAGACACTGTGGCATAAAGGGTAAAACCACCACCTCTCAAGCCAGCAATCCATATGGGCACTGGTTCAAGTTCCAGCTGCTCCTCTTCCCAACCAGCTCTCTGCTATGGCCTGGGAAAGCAGTGGTGGATGGGACAAGTGCTTGGAAACCTGCAGCCACACACGGGAGACCTTGAAAAAGCTCTTGGCTTCTGGTTTCAGACTGACTCAGCTCCGGCAGTTGTGGCCATTTTGGGAGGGTACCAGGGGATGGAAGTATTTCTCTCTGTCTCCACCCTCACCCATTACTCTAGCTCTCAAAAAAAAAAAAAAAAAAAAAAAAAAAAAAAAAAAAAAGTCATGATTTTCTAAAACAAAATAAAAAAGGAAATAAAATAATTGAAAAACAAAACTATCAAATTCCTGCTGAGGGATCCATTTGAATGGTTGGCTATACAAAAATCTTTCCTGGCATCTGTCCTCATAAAGTACTCCCTATGGTGGCATAGTACTGCACCTAGCAGACATATAAGCTGCACATTCTGTTATATAAATAACTCATGCTTGATCTATTGGAAGCCATTCTTTTGATTTCACAAGTAGATTAAATAAGATACTGTGTTTTTTGTTGCTATAATAAAAGGGGTCTTTATAGTCTAGTTTCTCACAATCTAGGGAATGGTAAAGCTGTTGTGACCATAAACAAAAACCTTTGCATGTATGTTAGTAATAAGAGAGGCTTATTCTTATCTTGGTGTGTGTATCAGACATTTTGGGGCAACTTCAAATCCTCCCCGCCTCATTTCTCTTGTAGCAGCTACCTCTTGCTCCACCAGCTAGTATGGCTCTGAGAGACTTTGCACAGATACAAACTGAGTGCGTTGCTTAATTCCAACACTGCACATTCCTCACCTTCAGTCTGGAAATTTTCATGGCAGCATGAGATGCTATGCAACCCTAAAAACTGTCCACTTACTATTTTAACTTTTATTTAAAGAATATAAATTTCCAAAGCACAGCTTATGGATTACAATGGCTTTCCCCGCATAACTTCCCTCCCACCCGCAACCCTCCCCTCTCCCACTCCCTCTCCCCTTCCATTCACATCAAGATTCATTTTCAATTATCTTTATATACAGAAGATCAATTTAGCATATATTAAGTAAAGCTTGCAACAGTTTGCACCCACACATAAACACAAAGTGTAAAATACTGTTTGAGTACATTTAGGACAGAGATCCTACATGAGGAGTAAGTACACAGTGACTCCAACAGGTGTCCACTTACTTTTAAACCATGGAGTTAAGATCTCCTTGGAGTTAAGATCTTGTAATACAAACTTTCAGACAATTGTAATACAGTATCCATTAGACAAGAGCTGTGAGTCTGTTCTTCTCTCCATTATGTGGATCATCCTTACATGCAGTAATTCTTAATTCTTTTTACATCAGATAGTGGTCCCAAGATGAAGTGATCACACTTGACAGGAGGGGGCTGACAGGTTATTAATGTGCCCAGGGAATAGTGTCTCTCATCCCTTCACTCATTTTCATTTCCCCATACTCTTATTTCTTGGGATTCCATTGTCAAAGTAGCACCATGTGTTTACCCTAGGTTCTCTTTTCTGAGGAATCTGAGGAATTCTCATGAGGATGTCTGGTATCAATTTGACGCTAAAAAATAATTTCAAGAAATGGATTTGGGAAGTGTATAACTCACTGCAAAGTAGCTTTATAAATTCAAGTTAGACTAATGGTGATAAACCCTAAAAAGACATGTTTTCTACAGAAGTTTAGAAATAATCATGTCCGTTATGTTTTTAGTGGCATAGTGATCTGGGTAATGTCTTAAAATCCTCTCACAGTATTTATACCAATGAGAAAGATCTGTATTGGTTATGAATGTCTTTGAATCTGAGAGGCAGCATTATGAAAAATATTCTGCCTTACTTATTTTTGATTCGGAAGACTCCCAGTATCAAGTCTGGCCCAGGACAAGATAAAACTATATGACAGGTTTAGGCTACAGAGATACCTTACTCTCATTGATAGCATTTTCACTACCCAAGAGATCTGATGATGTTGAAATAACGGTGGTAGATAACAAACTGTGGACTGACTCTGTGAAGCCCTGACATAAAAAATACATGCAGATCCATCTCTAAATTTTAGAAGCAAAGTCATGTCTTCCTTGATATGTCAATGTTTTTCACTACAAAAAAGTGCTCCTGCAAGTTTTGGGGCTCCAGTACATTTATGAGATATAATAGATAAAGCAGAAAATCATTAAAAGTGTAGGTGTATGTGAATTATTTGATGGTTGTAAAAGGCTTAGTTACATTTTGATTCTAGAAAGACCCTTAAATATTACAAACCATTCTGAAGAAAGGATATGTGGAAATAATTTCTTTTGGCTATTCTGTCATTTGTACAATGAGCATATAAATGGGGTGACCATGATATCAAGGATGGAGGAGATGAGGGTACCCAGCAGTGTAGGGTCCCTTTCACAAAGATTATTATAGTTACATCCACTGCAAAAAGCTTGACTTCCCATGAGATGAGATTGAAGTTTAAACACTTAATATGTCCACTTTCTCTCAAGAAGTACAGTACTTGTTTTTGTTTTTGTTTTGTTTTGTTTTGTTTTGGACAGGCAGAGTTAGACAGTGAGAGAGAGAGACAGAGAGAATGGCCGCTACAGCCAGTGCATTGCGGCCAGCATGCTGCGCCAATCCAAAGCCAGGAGCCAGGTGCTTCTTCCTGGTCTCCCATGCGGGTGCAGGGCGCAAGCACTTGGGCCATCCTCCACTGCCCTCCCGGGCCACAGCAGAGAGCTGGACTGGAAGAGGAGTGACCCAGACAGAACCCGGTGCCCCAACTGGGACTAGAACCCCAGCGCCTGCCAGCATCGCAGGTGGAGGATTAGCCTAGTGAGCCACGGCGCCAGCCTCTTTTTGTTTTTAGACAGCGATTTGTTATGACTCATCAGAAAGATACCCTGATACCACGTTGGCCCTCTCTGAAGTGCTTCCACTTCTGCCAATTTGAAAAATGAAAACTTGAGAGAGATTAATAAAAGAAAAAAAAAAAGCTTCCTCAGTGACCTGTGGAACAGCATAACATATTACATACATGTAATTTTAAACCCAGAAAGACAATGGGGTAGGAAAAGTATTTTAACAAAGAATAATTTTAAAAAGCCTGAGATGTGTTGAAATGCTATAAATTTACATTTTAAAGAGGTTTGATGGCTTACATGTTGGGGAAATGCAAAATGAACCACATCTATGGACATTATGGTCAAATCAGTGGAAGCCCTGGGTAAAGTTAAAATCTTGTAAGCAGCTGGCACCGCGGCTCACTAGGCTAATCCTCCGCCTTGCGGCGCCAGCACTTCGGGTTCTAGTCCAGGTCGGGGCACCGGATTTTGTCCCTGTTGCCCCTCTTCCAGGCCAGCTGTCTGCTGTGGCCAGGGAAGTGCAGTGGAGGATGGCCCAAGTCCTTGGGCCCTGCACCCCATGGGAAACCAGGATAAGTACCTGGCTCCTGCCATCGGATCAGCGTGGTGCACCAGCCACAGCGCGCTGGCCACGACGGCCATTGGAGGGTGAACCAACGGCAAAGGAAGACCTTTCTCTCTGTCTCTCACTGTCCACTCTGCCTGTCAAAAATAAATAAATAAAATAAAATCTTGTAAGCAGTCATAGTAAAACAAGTATTATGTAAGTAGATAACAACATGTGTACTACCTCCTATAATAAGCAATTGTCCAGAAGAAAATGGAATAATATTTAAAGAGTGGAAGGAGGAAAACAATCCACCCAGAATTCCATACACAATGAAATTATTCTTTGGGGTTATAGTACAGACACTTTTAGATAAAATGAAATAAAGTTGGTTTATCACCATAAACTAGGTACTACAATCAATGTTACAGTGAGTTATTCAGATGAAGGGAAAAGAATTCAAAGGAAAACTCAGACCTTTGAGAAAGATATGGTTTAGCATAATAGACATTCCTCTGTCAAAAATTTTAAATATATAACTAAAGCAAAAAACCTTATTGCAAATTTATAATATATATGAATATTATAACAACTGTAGCATATAAATGTGTATGAAATTAATTGAAAGTAGATCATAGTAAAAAATAAGAATAGGAGGAGGAAGAAGTGTGGGAGTGCAGGTGGGAGGAAGAGTGGAATGGAAATAACTATGTTCCTAAAGTTGTATTTATGACATGCATGAAGTTTGTAAATGTTACATAAAAGGTTTCTAGGTTAAAAAATGTAGGTAGAGATGGTAACACCTCTTATATTTAATATAATTGCAAAATTTCTACATTTAATAAAAAGTGATTCATTGACACTGTTTAAGAATACATGTTATAATCCTCACAGCAATCAAATGTAAAAACATATAACTAAAATGGTAATATTTAACTCATACAGAATGTTCATATGATAACTCTGTCAATGCCTTCCTGATGATTTTGGAAACAATGACAAAATAGTTGTTAATTAATTAACTTTTAAATTCAAATATGCTATTCATAGGAAATTTTAAATAATGACTTCTCTTGTGAGGGCAGAATGTGAACAAAATTTAGAATGAGAATCTACATAAATATTACCTTTTACACTGAGTTTCTAATTTGAGAAATGTCTTATTATCTTAACACTTGAAAAATTCAATACGTAAAATACAATGCAAAATTATTTGGCATACAAAGCAAGAGAAAAATGATTTATTTCCACTTTCTTTATCCATTCATCTGGTATTGAGCATCTTGATTTATTCCATATGTGGCCGTTATTAAGTCTGCTGCTATAAACATGGTGGAGGAGGTATCACACTGATAACAATGATTTCATGTCTTTTGGATATATATAGCCAGAAGGTGCATGGGTGGATTATATGATGTTCTGTTCCTAATCTTTTAAAGAAATCTCTTATTTATACACTTGTGGAACAGTGGGTTTTTCTACTTAGTACTTGTTGAATTATTTATATAGTGGGTGGTTAAGCTTGTGATTATAAAATAAAC
Organism: Oryctolagus cuniculus; assembly: GCF_964237555.1. Lineage (NCBI taxonomy): Eukaryota > Metazoa > Chordata > Mammalia > Lagomorpha > Leporidae > Oryctolagus > Oryctolagus cuniculus. Next base: position 56,076,868 of record NC_091436.1, on the reverse strand, counting down.
TGGGTGGCTGGTGCTGTGGTTCAGTGGGTTAAAGCCGAGGCCTTAAGCACTGTTATCCCATTTCTGTGCCAATTCAAATCCATCTGCTCCACTTCCAATCCAGCTCCCTGCTGATGCACTTGGGAAAGAAGCAGAGGATGGCCCAAGCCCTTGGGCCCTTGTAGCCACATGGGAGACCTACAGAAAAACTCCTGGTTTCTGGCTTCAGCCTGGCCCAGCCACAGTTGTCGCAGCCATTTGGTGAGTGATCCAGCAGAAAGGGGATTTGTCTCTCACTCTGCCTCTCCTTCTCTGTCTGTATAACTTTGCCTCTCAAATAAATCCTTAAAAAATAAATACATAAATTTAAAATATGCCACTGTAAAAGTTAAAAGAAAAAATAAGAAAGGAAGCAGGAGGGAGTATGGGAGTATGTGAGATGGATGGTAAGATGAATAGTATCATCATACTCTTAAATCTGTACATATAAAATTTTTTCATCTTATATCAATAATATTTTAAAAAAAGAAAATAAAGAAATCATATTATTTCCAGAGTGGCTACACCAATATACAGCCCCACTAACAGTGTACTAAGAGTCCCCTTCTACATTCTTACCAGCATTTGTCACATTCTGGTTTTTGGTAATAATCATTCTAACAGAGTTAAAATTGTGTATTATTAGGGTTTTGAATTGCATTTCCTTGATAGTTAGTCATATTGAGCTTTTTTTCTAAACTTGCTGCAATTTGTATTTCTTCTTTTCATAACCATTTATTCAACTATTTTGCTCATTTCTTAATTGGATGGTATTTAAAATTTATATTATTTATTAAAAGACATAGTTACAGAGAGTTAGAGAGAGAGAGAGAGAGTTGAAGAGACAGAGAGAGAGGTCTTCTATCTGCTGGTTCACTCTCTAAAATGGCCAGAACTGAGCCAGGCCAAAGCCAGGAGCCAAGAGATTTTTCTGGGTCTTCCAAATGGGTGCAATATATTAGTATACTTTTGTTCCCATATCCTCACCAGCATTTACTGGGGTGCATTGAAGCCTTATTGTGGTTTTGATTTGTATTTACCTGATGACTAGTGATCATGAGCATTGTTTTCATGTGTCTGTTGGTCATTTGATTTCTATTCTTTGAAAATTATTTGTTCATGTCCTTTGCCCATTTCTTAACTAAACTAGCTTGTTCAGTTGTTGAGTTTTTTGAACTCTTTGTAAATTCTGGATATTAACTTTTTAATTGATTGCATAATTTGAAATATTTTCTCCCATTCTTTCTGTTGCGTCTTCATTTCATTGGGTGTTTCTTTTGCTGTACAGAGGTTTCTTAGCTTTATGTAATCTCATTTGTATATTTTTGCTTTGATTGCCTGTGCTTCTGGGGTCTTTTCCAGTATATTGCAGAGGCTCCACACACAAGGTTCTCTTCTACTAATTTGGTGGTATCAGGTCATAGATTTAGATCCTAGATTCATCTTGAATTGATTATTGTATAAGGTGTAAGGCAGAGTCCTTGTTTCATACTTCTGCATACAGAGATTCAATTTTCCCAGCAGCATTTATTGAAGAGACTGTCCTTTCTGAGAAGGAATTGCTTTTAGCTTATTTGTCAAATATTAGTTTTTTACCAATATATGAATTGATTTCTAGGGTTTCTATTCTGTTTCATGGACCTACATGTCTATTTTTCTGCCAGTACCAGGTTGTTTTGATTGCCCTGTAGTATACCTTCTAATTTGGTATTCTAATGCCTATGGCCTTGTTTCTGTTGTTTGAGATTGCTTGATATTCAGGATCTCTTGTGATTCCATATGAATCTTAGCATAATTTCTCAGTCATGGTATTGTCTTTTATACAAAGGCTATTGATTTTTTTCACCAAAGAAAACTTTTATTTAAAGAATATAAACTTCATGCATTACATAAGTATAACTTTAGGAATATAGTGATTCTTTCCACCATACTCGCCTTCCCACCCACACTCCCACCCCTCCTCCCTCTGCCATTCCCAGTCCCATTCTCCACTAAGATCCATTTTCTATTAACTTTATATACAGAAGACCAACTCTATATTAAGTAAAGAGTTCAACAATTTGCACAAGAAAGAAAAGAAATTTCAAAACAAGGGCTATTCAAAGTAATTGATTCTTGAAGTAAATTTCATTTTTTTATTTTTAGAAACTTGATGTTAAAGAAGCACTCAAGAATGATATATCTTTTGTGATCATTTGGACATAATTATAATACAACTCTTTGAGGACAGAGGTCTTGCATGGGAAGTTAGTGCACAATTAGTAACAAAAGTTGTTAATTTAACAAGCAACACTCATGTATGATGTCAGTGATCACCCGAGGCTCGTGACATGAGCTGCCTAGGCTATTGAAGGCTTTTGAATCCACAAATGCCATCAGTATTTAGAGAAAGCCACAAACAAAGTGAAACCCACTCCTCCCTTCAGAGACAAGTATATCCTTCTTTGATGACTACTTCTTCCTACTGGGGTTTCACCGACTGAGGTCCTTTATGTAACGCATTGTTTGCCACAGTGTCTTGGCTTTCCATGCTCTCATGGGCTTTTCAGCCAGACCAGAATGCCTTAAAGACTGATTCTGAGGTCAGAGTGCTACTTCAAGCAATTGTCATTCCATGAGTCTGCTGTGAGGACTGCTTCCCATGTTGGAAATTCATTCCTTTTTAATTATATCTGCTATTATTATCTGACACTTAATACTACCCGTATGATCACTTTAACATTTAGATGGTATTTTATCCACCCACATTAAGGGGATTTGGGGTCTGATTTATAAATGAAGGTGAAATAAAGACTTTCTGTAACAAAGAGAAATTAAAAAAAAAATTTACCACTCTTCCAGCCTTACAAATGTTGCTTAAGGATGCACACAGAAGCACAGAAAGATAAGCATCACTATTAAAGCATGTGAAGACAGACAATCTCCTATGAAAGTAAAAAGGAAATCCAGAGCAATCAACAAGAATGTTTGTGGGAAACTGGTAGTATCAAGTAATTACTTATCATTAATAACTTTGAATGTAAATGGCCTAAATTCTCCAAGTAAAAGACACAGACTGGCTAAATGGTTTAAAAAACAAGATCTATCTATATGCTTCCTGAATGAAATGTGCCTCATGGGCAAAGATACATACTGAAGGAAAGTGAATGGATGGAAGAATATATTGCATGCTAATGGAAAGGAAAAAAGGAGCAGGAGTAGCCATTCTGAAATGGGACACAATAGACTTTAATATAAACATTTTGAAATAAACAAATAAGGGCATTATGTACTGATTAAGGGATCAATTTAGCAGGAGATTGACTATACTAAATTTAAATGCACCTAATACCAGGGCTCCTGGTTGTTAAAAAATGTTAATTGATGTAAAGATAGACCTAGACTCCAATACAATAATAATTGGAGATTTCAGCATTTAACTCTCTGCAATGGTCAGATCAACTAGACAAAATCAGTAAAGAAACAACAGAGCAAATAACAGCATGGATCAAATATTCCTAATTGATATCTATAGAATATTTCATTTCACAGTTGCAGAATACACATTCTGTTCATCAGTGTATATAAATTTCTCTAGGATAGACCATATGCCAAGCCATAAATCAAGTAAACATAATGCTAGAGTTGCAAGGCAGGAAGGGTACATCTGCCAGATCCCACAGGAAAAGTGTAGATTGTGCTGAGGAATGTTTACTGGCAACCCTGGATCTGCAGTATTAGAATGAATATATACTCTTCCCCAGGTCCCTCAGAGAAAGCACAGCTATTACTGGAGCTTACGGTGTCAAGATTCACAGTCCCAGAGCTGAAGGGAGCAGTACAGACCTTAACTATGTCTCACCTTTCACGTGCCAGTTATGTTGGTGATTACACTTGGGTCTGGAGCAGCGAAATGTAGTTAGTGTGCCTCTCCCATGCAGCAATCTTGGGTGACTCTGAGGAATGTAGGTACAAAAAACCCCATCCAGAACTTCAGGACTCACAGGGGACCTTATCCACTTCCCAAAGATTGATCACAGATTATACTGCAGATTGTGTGCTAACCAGTGCAAGTCTTCATTAGTGAGATTTAGATAGGGTCTCCTTCAAGCCCCATTGACTAATAAAGGTATCCCTGAGATTTATATAACCAACAGTAGCAAACCCCAACCTTCAAGAATCACTTGAGTCCTTGCCAAGGCCTTTGTAGTGAATTAGGTGACTGTGGAATATAGCTCCACAGGACTCATTCACAGGGTATTTTATCTAGTTCTAGTATGGTGACTGCACATTATACTGGGCATTGTACTCTAGCTGGTGCAGGCCTGTAGCAAAAGAATGTAGATAGAACATTCCCATTGTTGCAAGTCTCTGAGACTTACAAAACCAACAATAATAATTGCATAGCTGTAGAAACCTGTGAGACCCTTACACGGGTAAGACCCGTGTAAGGGTCTCACAGGTAAGACCTGTGTAAGGGTCTCACAAGCCAAATTCCAGTTATACTGGGGATTATGCATGAAACTGAAGAATAAAGACAGGGCCCTCCAGGTCCCTCTGATGAGTGTGAGTTATTCTAGGCATTGTAGCACCAATGATTACAGTCCTAGAGCTTCAGGACACAGAAGGTACTGCTCCTAGTTCCAGTGGGGCATATAATAGTGATACCTGGATTTATTCCCTGGAAATCCAGCATCCTGTGCGAAGAGATAAAGAAGAGGAACTCACCAGGTCTGGTGCTTTGGGTTTATATATTACCTGCTGCTTGTTCCGAGCCTCAAGGAACAGAAGGATTTTTCCTAGATCATCCAGAGCAAGTGGGCAGGCAGAAGGGCCTGTTCTCTGCCTTCTGAAGTGTCCTGACTCTGGTTCTAGGGGCTTTTTGTAACTATAGGATTTCTTGTTATCCCATAAGACAGAATAAGATTCATTAGTGGCTAGACCATAGGAACTTGTGTCTGGGACTCTGGGAACAAAGTGAGACAGCAAGGGTTCCTTTTTTGAGCAATGCAATCACTCAGACCACTGACCACTGGGTTTAAAGACAGTGAGGACTTTGGAATTATCTTGTTGTTCAGGTTGATTATGGCAATGGAAAGGATCATGGAGATTTTCTCTTATTCTTACCAATCAACCTGGTGTTCCCCCAGTTGGAGAGCCAGAACAGGAACTGTAAAGTGCTTTGTTTCCCTCATCCCCATAGCCTTCATCCACCCAGAGTTGCCGGGATGTTTATAATTCTGTAACTTCCTTAATGAATTTTTATTTCAATCTCCTTCCTTCATGTCTTTAATTCTTCTCTGTGGCAGTTGTGAGCTTAGAGCCTTTCTATTCAGTTGTTTTGGAAGTTCCTGCAGATTGTTATGTTACATTGACAAGAGTGCATTTTCCCCTAAAGTGGAGGAGAGCTTATCCAGTGACTCCTAGAGAAGACAGCAAAAAGAATGGCAATAACATAAAAGTATTGTATTTCCTGTTAACGGACCACAACAAATTGGGTTAAAATGTAGATTTTAGGAATATAATACAGATACTTGAGAAAATGAAACAGAGTAATGATGCATAAACATCATAAAGAGCTTCAGGTTCCAGTTTACATCATTACTATCAGCAAATATAGCTCCAAGTAGATTGTACTGGTTTCATCACCACTTTTCTTTTTCTCTCAGGTTTAATGTGATAACATGATTTTAAATACTGAGCTAATTGGGTGCTTCAGTAAGTTAACACTTTCTCTCTCTCTCTCTCTCTCTCTCTCTCTCTCTCTCTTTCTCTCTTCCTTTTCATGCTCTGTGTGTGTGTGTGTGTGTCTCCCCCACTCTGCCAGCTAATGTACATTTGATTAAATTCTTGTTCAGTTTGTTTTTTATAAGTAATTTATTTGGACTTTAACAGTAAATAAAACAATTGATTTGATAAAATTGAACCTTGTAACATGATTATATTCATTCATCTATTTATTTGACGAGAAATTATGGACTACACTATTGACTAGATACAAGTACTGAAGAGTATGGAAAAGAAATGCAGGTACACTGAACTTGAACTTGATCCTGGAAGAACTGAACTCTTCTAAAATTTCTATTTTCAATTTCCCAAGGGCAAACAGGAAAAATTATGTTTTGTAACATGTTTTTTCTATAACTACCAATTAAGAACTTAAACACAGCTTGCATTTTATAACAATTTTTATTCTTATTTTTAAAATGAAAAGGAACATTTTCAAAAAAAGTATATTGCTGTCACAGCCAAAAATAAGAAACTATTATGTTTCTTTTCTGAAGCCATTTTCAAGAGACATCAGATACAAGATGTTATCAAGAAGAGAAGCAAAATTTATATGCATGAATTCATAGTTTATGAATTTCTTTCCCATAGGATGAGACAAAACAAATGTACTATATGGTTATCAACATTATTAAGTCAACTCAAAAGCTATTTCTTCGTATTTCATTTAAAATACTGTATCTGAGTTATGTAATGGTAGGAGAATTAGAAATCCAAAGGGACTCTAAATATGCTGGAAAACATAGGACCCTTAGGTTTGGATGGACTAGTCCACAGGGAAAGAAGTAGCATGGGGGAAGGTACTGTGGCCTAGTGGATAAACCACCACTTGTGGTGCTGGCATCTCATATAGGTACCAGTTCAAGTCCCAGATTTTTCACTTCTGATCTAGTTCCCTCCTAATGTGCCTGGGAAAGCAGCAGAAGATGGCCGAAGTGCTTGAGCCCTTGCATCTTTGTGGGAGACCTGGAAGAAGCTTCTATCTCTGGGCTACAGATAGGCTCAGCTCCAGCCATTATGGCCATTTGGGGAATGAACCAGTGGATGGAAGATCTCTCTCTCTCTGCCTCTACCTCTTCCTCTCTGTAACTCTGCCTTTCAAATAAATAAATAAATATTAAAGAAAAGTAGCAGAGTAGGAAATTAAGGAAATAGTAATTTGGTAGGGATATACAGTCTCATTGGTAGACATTCTTACTATAGTGGACTCCTTTATACAAAATGACTGCTCACTAGAATTTTAAATATATATTTATGTATATATATGCATTTCAAACTATAAGACTGATAATAATAAACACTAATCTATCCTAATGTCTTTAGATGGAATTGAAAAAAATTTTCCAGATATAAAAATTCCCTTAAATATCATATTTATTACAAAAATGTCCCACAAAATCTTGTATTGAAAATAATAAGGCTTGAGGCTGGCGCGTGGCTCACTTGGTTAATCCTCTGCCTGTGGCACTGGCATCCCATATGGGCACCAGGTTCTAGTCCCATTTGCTTCTCTTCCAGTCCAGCTCTCTGCTGTGGCCCAGGAATGCAGTGGAGGATGGCCCAAGTGCTTGGGCCCCTGCATCCACATGGGAGACCAAGAGGAAGCACCTAGCTTCTGGCTTTGGATCAGCATAGCTCCAGCCATAGCGGCCATTTGTGGGGTGAACCAATGGAAAGAAGACCTCTCTGTCTCTGTCTCTCATTGTCTAACTCTATCTGTCAAATAAATAAAAAAAAAAGATGAAATAATAAGGCTAAGGCAGAAAAGTAGGACAAGAGGCAAAATACTTCATAAAACACTTTGATGTTTTACAAGTATTCATAAATTATTTATGTATAATACATAAACGTAGGCATATACCTGCATATATTATTTTATTGGCATATTTATATATATATATAGTATGTGTTATATATATATAAATATATATATGCACGTGGCTTAAAGATGGGGATAAATGTCTCATTAAGTGATTTTGTCACTGTGGAAACCTCATGGAATGTGCCATCATAGGTTAAGAGTTAAGATGTTACAAGGCAGCATATCTTTATGGGATTGCCACCATATATGCAATCCATCATTGATCAAAACATCATTAGGTGGTCATAACTATATGACCAATTAGTACCTATATACTACCAATTAGTACCTATATACTGTTGTGTATCCTAACAAAAAGTGTGGTACACTTATATCCACATGGCAGTTGCACACATTTTCATGATCAGTCAAACATTTCCAACCTTAAACTCTGGGCCTGTGCCTACAGCTTTCAGATATCACCCCCTTAAAGCATTTTCACCTTGATAGAATTCAGTTCTATAAAAATTAAGAATCTGATTCAGGATGTAGATTTCTTTATCACGCTTTTAACTTTGTGCAGATTATTTCTTTTTTAAAAATAGGCCTTACTTGAATATTAAATACCTTTAATAGAATATATTAAAATAAATCTAAACCAGGTGAATCAAATGGGTCAAAAGAAAAATGAAAGGAAACAGAATATGATAATGTCAATATTGAAGTGCATACAAAATCTAATCAAACTTATGAGTTGTTGTGGAAAAACATGTTTATTTGCAATCTAGTAGCAAAAGAAAACAAGATCAAACCACAAATCATATTCCCAATAATAAAAATAAGCTATGTACTCAGAAGTTGACTTTTTCATAGGCTGAAGCTACCAAAAATGGTCTATGAGTTTTCAAAAACAAAATAGCACCCCTGGTACTATAAACCTGCTCCTTAGCACCGTCTTTACAGTGAACAGGACAATAAGAAAACATACTTTTTATAATTTCTTTCCAGGTGGACTTAAAGTTTAATAAGAGTAATCCTTTCAGCGATAGAGATGATGTTACTCAACTTTTGGATAAGGTAAATGCATTTCCCATGAAATGCATCTTAAAATCTGGGGCAGTAAAGTGCAGACACTAAAGACAGATTAATCTCCCAGAAAAATACCCATTAAGCCAGTGAATGTAAAAGGGCTGTCTCTGGAATCGGTGCATGCGGAAACACCTCAGAGCAAGCCTCTGCTAGGAGGCTGCAATCCTTTTGCAGAAGTCCATATAAATGATAATTGCAGCGATAATAGAAGGGGCAATCACCTTGGCACCTAAAATATTGACAAAAGCACCTTCTTACTGATAGTTGATACTAAGGAAAAGAGCTTCTGTGGTCAAAGCATCCAAAGGATTCACTGTTCGTTAGGTGTTTTCTCTTTTCACCCACCCATCATTTTCTTCAAAGTTAACCTAAATGCAAAAAGCTTGCATCATGTCAGAAGACAACAACTTCACCTTTCTAGCAGGGGCATATAAAATCAGTCATCTGGGAGCTAGAGTACATCAAAGAATTACAGAACTGAGGAAGTACCAACACTCCCCTTTAAAATTTTTCGGGAAATCCTGAACTCACTCTTGATCTACACAGGTAATGAAATGACCCACAACAACAGAGAAAATCCTTTGATAATGGCAGCACAGTAGAGATGTCCATCTGAATGCATTTGACTTCTGGAGTTTTACAGACAGAATGGACCAGAATTGCATAGAAAGACTTTAAAATCTAAACTGAGGTTGGGATGGGCTCTATAGTGCAAGAATTTTAAGTTGTTTTTGGGACACCTATGTTCCATTTTGGAGTGCCTGTTTGAATTCTGGCTCCTCTACTTCTGATCCAACTCCTTGATAATGTGCCTAGTGGGTGATGGCTCAAGTACTTGAATCCCTGATATCCATGTGTGATACCCAGTTGGAATTACTGGCTCCTGACTTCAGCCTAGCTCACTTTTGGTATAGAAACCATTGTGAACATGTTGATGGAAGATCTCGATCTCTCACTCATTCAGTCAATCTCTCTCTCTTTCATCCCTATTTCTGTGTAACTTTGTCTTTAAAAATAATAAATTTTTAAAATAACACACTGAACTTGGAACCACACAACTCAGAAAGTGTACATGGAATGTGGTATGAAGCTAACTGTAAAATCTCCAGAAAATTTTAATTTTCAGAGTTATAATATAGTGTCCAAAATTTCTGGGATTTAACACAAAATAATTCAGCATAAAAAAGAATGGGGGGCAGCACTCTGGTGTAGTGGGTAAAGCCATGCTTGCAGTTCCCATATCCCATATGGTCACCAGTTCAGGTATAGGCTGCTCCACTTCTGAGCCAGTTCTCTGCTATGGCCTGAGAAAGCAGTGGAATATGGCCCAAATCCTTGGGACTCTGCACCCACGTGGGAGACCCAGAAGAAGCCCTGGCTCCTGGCTTTGACTGGTGCAGATCTGGCTATTGCGGCCATCTGGGCAGGAACCAGAGGGTGGAAGACCTCTCTCTTTCTGCCTCTGCCTCTCCGTAACTCTGCCTTTCATATAAATATATATATTTTTTAAAAAAAATAAGAATATATAAAATGCTTCTAAAGAAAAATGTAATTAGGAGACAATATCCACAAAGTCATTTAGATGGACTGGAGAAATTGAACAAAAATTATAGGGGCCCAGGGTTGTGGTACAACACGTACAATCAGCATCCCATATCAGAGTACTGATTAGAGTCATGGCTGCTCCAATTCTGATCTATCTTCCTGGTAATGAATCTGGAAAGGTAGAGAAAGATGGAACAAGCACTTGAACCCCTGCCTTCCATATGGGAGAACAAGATAGCATTCTTGGCTTCAGCCTGGCCAGTACTTGAATGTTGAAGTCAGGTGGAGAATGAATTGGTGTGTGGAAGTTCCCTCTCTCTCTCTCTCTCTCTCATCCTGCCTTTCAAATAAATAAATCTTAAAATTTTTATAGTAGCTATTTTGTCAATACTATATGAAATAACCCTTGAAATGAATAAAAGCCAGAAGTAACAATAAAAATATTGCAAAGTATTAACGGAAATTTTAGAATTAAAAATAAAAGAAATAAAAATCTTCAACACAGGGGCGCAAGAGCAGAGACAAAAAATGATTAAACTTACCAATGGATCAATACAAGTGATCCAGATTACATAATATTTATTGGACAAATGGATAGAACCTGAAAATTATGCAGTGATGCCAGAAGTTTGAATATGAGTGTTTAGAATCCCATGAAAAGAAGAGAAAAAGATTTACTCAGAAAAAAAATTAAACTGGATGAATATCAACAAATTTGGAAAAAGACATTAATTTATAGGTTAAAAAACTCATCAAGCTCCAGTCAAAAAAAAAATAAATAAATAAAAGAAAGCCATGCCATGGGACATTATAATTAAATTTCTGGTAACCAAAGATCAACCAATGAAAAGCCATGTGATCAACCAGAGTAAGATAAAACTGCATAAAGATGAACTACAACTCAAAAGTCTGCAAGTGTTCTCATTAGGAAATTGGATGCCAGAAAACAGGGACAATATTTTTAATGCTTAGGATGAATGGAACTCTCAACCCCAAATCTATATGTAGTGAATATAACCTTAAAGAAGATTAGCAAAACAATTTTTTTTCTCAAATGAAGAAAAACTAACATCCTTTGTCACCATAGCTTGATCTAAAATAAATGCTACATGCAGTTCTTCCTTATACAGGTAGGAAGTGTGGAATTTTCAGAGAGCAGTAGAATAAAAGAGTTAGTAAATATTCATAGCAGAGAAGCCAGCAATCTCTCCCCAGATGAAATACCTGTGGCCATACAATGCCACAACTATAGGGGTTTCAATGTAGTGGACAAAACATATATGACAACTACAAAACAAACACGGAGAATAGAGATTGATAAAGTGAGAGGGTTTATTCTTTTTATTACTATTGGTAAATTATTACCTCTAAGATCAAAGGTACTTCAAAAAGTTTGTGGGAAAGACTTATTATGCAGCACTTGTACAAGGATTTCAAAAAAATATATGTATCAAATTAATCTTATTTTTTACAATTCCATTTCTCCATAAACCTTTTAAATCTTTTCATATAGTATAAAAAGTTGGGTCTGTATGTCCTTCTCCTAAGATGGCCATGCTAACTAATCTGATTTGGTCATCATACATTGAATATACTTATTGAATTATCACATTGTACCCAAAAAATATGTACAACTAAAAATCATTAAAATTTAAAATAAAAATATAAACAATAACTAGAGCAAAAACAAGGGATCATTAAATAGAATATAAAAATACAAACAATAAGACTCTTGATTACTAGTTAATAATAAAGAATAAATAAATCTAATATAAACAGATCAAATATCAGATAATGATATATTAGATGAATAAAACAATTCATAACGTTTTAGATGTCTTTTATTTACACATAAACTTTATAAAATTTATAATGAAAAAACAAGGTTATAAGGAAAACAATATAAATAGTTCCAGTATGGAAACACTGATCTAAAGCTGGAATGAATAGATGGTAATCATAAAAGTATAATTCCAAAAAAAAGCAAGGATGGACTTTTGGTCAAGCAATAAGACATCCATGTCCCATATAAGACTACCTGAATTTCATATTAAATTCCAGTTCCTGATTCCAGCTTTATGCTAATAAAGGCATCATGGGAGGCAGGGGTGATTGCTCTTATAGTTGGCTTCCTGCCACCAACTTGGGAGAACTGGATTGAGTTCCAAGCTTCTGATTTCAGTCCCCACCCCCTCCGCCTCCAATTGTTGCAACTACTTGGGAAGTGAAGCAGCATTTGAAAGTGCTGTGTGTGTGTGTGTGTGTGTGTGTTTGTCTCTGTGTCTCTGCCCTTCAAGAAACAGATTATAAAAATTTTTGAAGAAAGAAAACCCCAAGTGGCAAAAAGGATCATTAAATAATTATGAAGATCAATTCATCAAAAAGCCATAGTGATTTTTTAAGTATACATACATGAAACTTAGAGCTGCAAAATACTTTGAATAAAAACTGACAAACCAGAAATACCAAATGGAAAAACGGATTACAGGAATATACAACATGAATGAATCTGAAAAGCATTATGCTGAGTGAAAAAATGCAAGACCATAAATAACATATTGAGTGACTCTATTTTTATAACATTCTGAAGAAAAAAAAACAAAGCTATCAGCTAATGATTCTAATAATTACCAGGACGTAGGGGTGAGACAGTTTGTGGGGATAATTAGAGTGACTCTTACAGTAGCTATACTTCCTGATTGTGGTATAGGCCAGATATCATATGATTGTCAGACTCCACAGAACTCTATATCAAACACAAAACAAACTCTATTTTATTATATGTAAATTGTTAAACAATAATAAATAAATACAGTAGAGATACAGGTAAACAATGTAATCCTATGTCGTCCTACCTTAATAGGAAGAATTTTTTAAAGCATTTGATAGAATGGATCTCAACTTTCTCAACAATGGATCTCAATGTTTTTCAGCATCAAAATGGTAATATTTGGGAATATATGAGCAGGAGAAACATGGATGTGGCATTCTATTTTTCACATCCTGAAATTGGATATCAGGCCCTTCTGAAAAGCTATTCATTACAATGGGATTTTCATTGCCAATATGGAAAATCAAAAAGTAATAACTTAAAGTATTGATTCGGGCTTTTCCAATCGTGTCATTATGTATCAGAGTCACATACAGTTTCTAAATGCGTCTCAGAAACCCTTTCAACTTCTAATCACAGAAAAGTGACAGAACCTGACATTTTCCCCAAAATTGGTGTTGTCAGCTTTGTTTCGCAAAATATTTTATTAGCATTAGTCAGATTTGTTGTGTTATAACTGCCTTCGCCAATATCCCAGTGGCTGATTATATCCAGCATGAAGGAGAGTTCATTTGTGAGACATCTATTTTCACAAACCAGATGGCCCCAACTACCAGTGAAGGGCCAGGACAAAGCCAGGAGCCAGGAGCTTCTTCCAGGTCTCCTGCATTGAGTGGAAGGGGCCCAAACACTTGAGTTATCTTCCTGCTGTTCCCAGGCCATTACCCGGGAGCTGCATCAGAAGTAGAGCAGCCAGAACACAAATCAGCACCCATATGGGTTGCCAGCTTTGCAGGCGGCAGCTTTACCCACTACACCACCAAAACGCCAGCCCCTGTAGTAAAACTTTATTAAATAATCACATTCTGCTCCCATATAATCTATAAAAGTATAGAAGATATTATTATGGACAGTACATAATATTTCATGATGATAACAATTATGTTACATATTCACTATGTCATACTTTTTAGAGTTAGTGACTGTATTTAAAAATTTACTATAGGCAGGCGCTGCGGCTCAATAGGCTAATCCTCTGCCTGTGGCGCCGGCACACCGGGTTCTAGTTCCGGTCCGGGCACCGGATTCTGTCCCAGTTGCTCCTGTTCCAGTCCAGCTCTCTGCTGTGGCCCAGGAGTGCAGTGGAGGATGGCCCAAGTTCTTGGACCCTGCACCCGCATGGGAGACCAGAAGAACCTGACTCCTGGCTTTGGATCAGCGCGGTGCACTGGCCGCAGCGTGCCGGCCGCAGCGATCAGTGGGGGGGGTGAACCAACGGAAAAGACCTTTCTCTCCGTCTCTCTCTCTCTCACTGTCCACTCTGCCTGTCAAAAAATTTTTAAAAATTTACTATAAAATAATACACTATGTTCCCTAGTATTAATCTCATACATTTCATGACTGCCAAATCCTATTATTTCATTACTTTTTCTTGTGCCTTGTTTTATTGTTTTAATTTGTTCATCATAACCTCTAAAGATAAAAAAAAAATGCTGCTATTGTTTTTAGTAAGAGTACATCAAGCAATTGACCTGGAAATAAAATTTAAAGTATTTAAAGGGGGCTGGTGATTTGGTGTAGGAGGTAAAGCCACTGCCTGCAGTACCAGCATCCCATACGGGCACCGGTTCAAGACCTGGCTGCTGCACTCCAACCCAGCTCTCTGCTATGGTCTGGAAAGCAGCACAGGATGGCCCAAGTCCTTGGGCCCCTGTGTCGGGGAACGGGACAGCCTGGCCAGCTGTGCCCCTCCCGACATGTACAAGCACAAGAAGTTTAGTGCTGGGCTTTTTCGACCCTGCCCGTTGCTAATTGCAAGATCCTGTTTTGACTTTAAGCATCCTGTTATTGCATGTTTCCCACACTTACTCTTGCTGAGTTGGTAACATGTTTTCCGTGAATCATATATAAATAGGTGGACGGTGGGAGGGAGTTAGGAATGAACGCTGGTAAAAGGCGGAGTGATGAATGAACACTGGTAAAAGGCGGAGTTGTGAATGAACGCCGGTAACAGGCGGGACCTGTGAATGAACGCCAGTAATAAGCGGGAGTGGTGAATGAAGGAGTTGTGAATGAATGCCGGTAACAGGGCGGGATATATAAGAGGGTTGGAGGAGGCGAAGACGGCGGGCATTCGCGACATGTAATGCGAGTCTGCTGAAAAATAAAGTGGACGCTGAAAAGCCGATAAACGCGTCTGGTGTCTCCGAGGTCTCGCCGGCATTAACCTATCCGGAAGGTGTACGCCTGCACCCCTGCACCTGCGTGGGAGACCCGGAAGAAGCTCCTGGCTCCTGGCTTTGGATTGGTGCAGCTCCGGCCATTGCAGCCATCTGGGGAGTGAACCATCGGATGGAAGACCTCTCTCTCTCTCTTTCTCTCTGCCTCTCCTTCTCTCTGTGTGTAAACTCTTTCAAGTAAATAACAAATCTTTAAAAAAAGAGAAAGTTAAGCTTAAAGATATTATCAAAGATAAGCTTTGATTATCTTTTCAGTGTCTCAGGCTACAAATTTGAAAACTTTGTGTTCTGTCACAGTGAGAACTCCAGGGTCTTCAAACTTACCAATGAGCATGCATTACCATTATGTAAGAGGAACAGTGGTAAGTGTCACATGCAGGTCAAAAGAGTTTTGGAAATTAAAAAATGTGTAGAGTGATAAAAATTTGCAATGAGCTAGTATCAATTTGCAATTGAAGAAAGATAGTATTTTTTATAAATATGGTTCAGGTTTGATAGATACGGGTTATAAAGCCTACAGTAGTGTGAACTAATGGTATAAGCCTTCACATCCACTCACAATTTTTAAAGAGAATAATCAATGAATACATGAATGGGAAGTGGACTCTGAACAGCACTTCTGTGTTTTTAAGAATGTAGGCTATTGCTTTAGGGCCGGCGCCACAGCTCACTAGGCTAATCCTCCGCCTAGCGGCGCCGGAACATGGGGTTCTAGTCCCGGTTGGGGCGCCGGATTCTGTCCCGGTTGCCCCTCTTCCAGGCCAGCTCTCTGCTGTGGCCAGGGAGTGCAGTGGAGGATGGCCCAGGTGCTTGGGCCCTGCACCCCATGGGAGACCAGGAAAAGCACCTGGCTCCTGGCTCCTGGCTCCTGCCATCGGATCAGCGCGGTGCGCCGGCCACAGCGCGCCGGCCACGGCGGCCATTGGAGGGTGAACCAACGGCAAAGGAAGACCTTTCTCTCTGTCTCTCTCTCTCTCACTGTCCACTCTGCCTGTCAAAAAAAAAAAAAAAAAAAAAAAGAATGTATGCTATTGTTTTAAAAAATACATTGAGGAGGGCTGGACATATGGCACAATCTTTTTTTTTTTTTTTTTTTTTTGGATTTATTCATTTGAAAGGAAGAGTTACAGACAGGAGAATGGAGAGAGAAGGAGAGAGAAAGAGAGAGATCTTGTATCCGTTAGTTCACTCCCCAAATGGCCATAATGCTGCTGCTTTTCCAGGAGCATTGGCAAGGAGCCGGATGGGAAATGGAATGGCTGGGACTTGAGTTGTCACCCATATGGGATGCCAGCATCACAGACGGAACAGTTTAACAAAGTGCTTCATGACTGAATGCTTTAAAACACAGTATTCATTTGCACTCATGAGGATATTTTATGAAGTTTATTGAGAAATGGAATTAAAAGTTTAATTTGATAAAAATCATTTCAAATTCATATAATTTCTTTCACAATATGTATTTTCCACATTGTTTTTATAGGAATACCTTGTATGTCAGCAGGTTTGCTCTTGATGGGTTGGATTATGATGCTGAGTTTGTCGGCTCCAAATTACAGGTTAGGTCAAGTCTGCCACACATAGCTCGCATTGTCTAGCTGAGGAAATGTTCTTCTCTCAGAAATGGCAGATAAAAATGTACATGAAAGGAAACATTTGATAACTCTTAAGATGAGACTAACACATGGTACAACTTCTATACATATTTTGCTGGAAAGAGGTTACAATGGCAAAGTCCAATATCAATGCAGTTCGCAAATAGAAACTGGTTCTAGTGCAAGAAGTATAGAGTCAAGAAAATGAGACAGAGAAGAATGAAATATCAGGAAAATAAAAAGTAATCCATCCCACAAAATATTTTGAGAAATATTGAGAAAACTTGAGATCTATTATTGAGAAAGTGGAGATCCATTATTTCAAATGCTCTAAAAAATTCTTATTAAGGCAGGACAACATAGGATTACATTGTTTACCTGTATCTCTACTGTATTTATTTATTATTGTTTAACAATTTACATATAATAAAATAGTTTGTTTTGTGTTTGATATACAGTTCTGTGAGTCTGACAATCATATGATATCTAGCCTATACCACAATCAAGATGTATAGTTACGTTACAGTTACTCTAAATATCCCCACAAACTGTCTCACTCCTATGTCCTGGTAATTATTAGCTGATAGCTTTTTTTTCTTCAGAATGTCATATAAATGGAGTCACTCAATATGTTATTTATAGTCTTGCATTTTTTTAACTCAGCATAATGCTTTTCAGATTCATTCATGTTGTATATTCCTATAATCCGTTTTTCTGTTTGGTATTTCTGGCTTGTCAGTTTTTATTCAAAGTATTTTGCAGCTCTAAGTTTCATGTATGTATACTTAAAATCACTATGGTCTTTTAATGAATTGACCATAATTATTTAATGATCCTTTTTGCCACTTGGGGTTTTCTCTCTTCAAAAATTCTTATAATCTGTTTCTTGAAAGACAGAGACACAGAGACAAATACACACACACACACACACACAGCACTTTCAAATGCTGATTCGCTTCACAAATAGTTGCAACAATTTGGGGCAGGAGACTGAAATCAGAAGCCAGGAACTCAATCCAGTTCTCCCAAGTTGGTGGCAGGAAGCGAACTATAGGAGTAATCACCACTGTCTCCCAGGATCTCTTTAATAGGATAGCCTAGCCCAAGATATTATGGGCATTTGGGCAGTGAACCAGAGGATGGAAGGTTTCTCTCTGTGTCTGTATCTATATCTCTCCCTTTCAAATAAACAATAAATAAATAAATAAATACAATTCTCTACAAAAATGTGCCCATGATGGAACATGGGACAGTGATGGTAGTGATATAGAGTATAACACTTCTCAGCCTATCTTTCTCAGGGAGTTTGAAACTGCCAAGACACATCTGGAGTTTCTGGAGTATCAAAAGCAACCTGACAGGAGAACTTGGAGCTCCTCCTGAGACCTTAAACTATACAGCATCTTCCAATAATTTCAAAAACAGAGAGACCAGTGCCAGAGTCTAGTTTTGCTGCTACACACACACACACACACATAAACAATGTTAGATGTTTAGGTTGGTGCATATGGCCAGCCTTTGCCCTGAGACTGGTGAAAAGTCTAAGGCCCTGGTCCCAAGCCAAGAAGGGCAGCATGAAGATGAGGAGCTGCCACACGTGTTGTTACCCAGACAAAGCACAGTTTTTTATTTATTCATTTATTTATTTCAACGCGGCCGGCGCACCGCGTTGATCCAATGGCAGGAGCCAGGTACTTAGGTACTTATCCTGGTCTCCCATGGGGTGCAGGGCACAAGGACTTGGGCCATCCTCCACTGCACTCCCTGGCCACAGCAGAGAGCTGGCCTAGAAGAGGGGCAAACAGGACAGAATCCAGTGCCCCGACCAGGACTAGAACCCGGTGTGCCGGTGCTGCAGGAGAAGGATTAGCCTAGTGAGCCACAGCACTGGCCCAAAGCACAGTTTTAAATATCAGTCTCACAGGAGACCTCGAATAGCTAAAGCAATCTTGTACAACAAAAACAAAGCTGGAGGCATCACAATACCAGATTTCAGGACATACTACAGGGCAGTTGTAATCAAAACAGCATGGTAATGGTACAGAAACAGATGGATAGACCCATGGAACAGAATTGAAACACCAGAAATCAATCCAAACATCTACAGCCAACTCATATTTGATCAAGGATCCAAAACCAAACCCTGGAGTAAGGACAGTCTATTCAATAAATGGTGCTGGGAAAATTGGATTTCCACGTGAAGAAGCATGAAGCAAGACCCCTACCTTTCACCTTACACTAAAATTCGCTCAACATGGATTAAAGTCTTAAATCTACGACCTGACACCATCAAAATATTAGAGAATATTGGAGAAACCCTGCAACATATAGGTACCGGCAATGACTTCTTGGAAAACACCCCAGAAGCACAGGCAGTCAAAGCCAAAATTAACATTTGGGGTTGCTTCAAATTGAGAAGTTTCTGTACTGCAAAAGAAACAGTCAGGAGAGTGAAGAGACAACCGACAGAATGGGAAAATATATTTGCAAACTATGCAACTGATAAAGGGTTGATAACCAGAATCTACAAAAAATCAAGAAACTCCACAAGATCAAAACAAACAACCCACTTAAGAGATGGGCCAAGGACCTCAATAGACATTTTTCAAAAGAGGAAATCCAAATGGCCAACAGACACATAAAAAATGTTCAAGATCACTAGCATTCGGGGAAATGCAAATCAAAACCACAATGAGGTTTCACCTCACCCCAGTTAGAATGGCTCACATTCAGAAATCTACCAACAATAGATGCTGGAGAGGATGTGGGGAAAAAGGGACACTAACTCACTGTTGGTGGGAATGCAAACTGGCTAAGCCACTATGGAAGTCAGTCTGGAGATTCCCAGAAACCTGATTATATCCCTACCATACAACCCAGCCATCCCACTCCTTGGAATGTACCCAAAGGAATTTAAATTGGCAAACAAACAAGCTGTCTGCACATTAATGTTGATTGCAGCTCAATTCACAATAGCTAAGACCTGGAACCAACCCAAATGCCCATCAACAGTAGACTGGATAAACAAATCATGGGACATGTACTCTATAGAATACTATAGAGTAGTCAAAAACAATGAAACCCGGTCATTTGCAACAAGATGGAGGAATTTGGAAAACATCATGCTGAGTGAATTAAGCCAATCCCAAAGGGACAAATATCATATGTTCTTCCTGATCAGCGACAACTAACTGAGCACCAAAGGGGAAACTTGTTGAAATGAAATGGACACTATGAGAAACGGTGACTTGATCAGTCCTTGTCCTGACGGTTGATGTACAATGTAATACTTTATCCATTTTAGTATTTTTTTTTGTTCAAGTACCATTGGTTGAACTCTGTAATTAACACACACATATTCTTAGGTGTTTAAATTTTAACTGAAAAGTGATCCCTGATAGGAATTTGGAAAACATTATGCTGAGTGAAATAAGCCAATCTCCAAGGGACAAATACCACTTGTTCTCCTTGATAGGTGACAACTAACTGAGAACCAAAAAGGTAACCTTTTAAAGTGAAATGAACACTAGGAGAAACGGTGACTTGATCAGCCCTCACCCTGACTGTTGATGAGCAACTTGATATGTTATCCATCTTAGTACTTTTTTGTTTGTTCTACTTAATACTTTTGGTTGAACACTGTAATCAATACACAATTCTTCTTAAGTGCTGAAACTTAACTGAAAAGTGATCACTGTTAAATATAAGAGTGGGAATAAGAGAGGGAAGAGATGTGCAATTCGGGACATGCTCAAGCTGACTTACCTCAAACGGCAGAGTTAGAAACATACCAGGGGATTCCAATTCAATCCCATCAAGGTGGCATGTAAAAATGCCATCTCACTAGTCCCAGTGATCAATTTCTGTTCACAATTGATCATAATGATAGGACTAAGAACCAAAGGGATCACATAAGCAAGAAGAGTGTCTGCAAATACTAGCTGGTAGAATAAAAAATGGAGAGAATGATCCAACATGGGAAGTGAGATACACAGCAGACCCACAGAATGGCAGATGTCCTAAACAGCACTCTGGCCTCATAATCAGCCCTTAAGGCATGTGGATCCGGCTGAAAAGCCCATGAGAGTATTTCAGGCATGGAAAGCCAAGACACTCTGGAAAAAAAAAAAAAAAAAAAAACCTAAATGAAAGATCTCTGCGAGTGAGATCCCAGTGGAAAGAACGGGTCATCAAAGAAGGAGGTACCTTTCTCTGAAGGGAGGAGAGAACTTGCACTTTGACCATGGCCTTGTCTAAATATGATCAGAGTCAGTGAACTCAGGGGGCTTCGATAGCCTTGGCATCTCATGACAAGAGCCTAGGGTGATTACTGAGGCCATAAACAAGAGTGTCAATTTGTTAAGTCAACAACAGGAGTCATTGTACACTTACTCCTCCTATAGGATCTCTGTCCTTAGTGTCCTGTACATTGTGATTTAATGCTATAACTAGTACTCAAACAGTATTTTTCACTTTATGTTTCTGTGTGGGAGCAAACTGTTGAAATCTTTACTTAATGTATGCTAAACTGATCTTCTGTATATAAAGAGAATTGAAAATGAATCTTGATGTGAATGGAAGGGGAGAGGGAGTGGGAAAGGGGAGGGTTGTGGGTGGGAGGGACGTTATGGGTGGGAAGCCATTGTAATCCATAAGCTGTACTTTGGAAATTTATATTCATTAAATAAAAGTTAAAAAAATTAAGTCTCCAAACTCCCCTCTTATGACTGGCACTGCCACATTCTACCAGGGCCTGAGCTTGCCTTGTGCAGAATCAATTGTATTGCAGAAGACAGTGGGCTTCCTTTGAGAATAGCCCAGTTTATTGTTGGCTGAAGTTGCTGTTTAAAAATGGCTGTTAGATCATCATGACTGTGCAGTCTTGAAGCACTCTTGCAGTGGATGACTGTGGTTACCTGAGCTACCTCTAGAGAGGAGAGGATAGGAAGAGGTCTGAACCATACTGCTGACATATTTTTGCCCTCATGTCATTTTTTATTCCTACTATCTGATATTTTAGTGTGTTTATAGTTTTTTGAAATTAGACTAGAACATAGAAAACTTCTATAAGAAAAGAAAAGTCTTACCTATATTCAAAAGAAAAAATTAACCAGACTGGCATCATCATTTGAAATTCTTAATGTAAGGATAACAGTATTAATGGCTGTGATAGATTGTTGGCATCCTATGCCTCACCAAGGAAACATGCCACAGGAAGCAGTTATTACTGGGGACTTCTGAGATAAATAGCCTTTAGGAAGGTAAATACTTAAGATTTTTTTCTTGGACTCTGTTGCAGTTGGGGCATTTGAAATAAGTGGTCATGAAGCACTCATTTTGGTACCCTGAAATTAAGATGTTTCTTTCAACATTCAGACAGGAAAGTTTAAACACTTTGAAGTCAACTCTTATGGGGCGTCTAGTGCAAACTTCTGGCTCGATACTTACAGCAATAGTTGTTCTAGGATGGGGGTTGTGTGCTGGAAGCAAATGTGCCATTCCTGAGGCACTGCAGTAGATTCACTAGACAACGGCTGACTAGGGAAATACTGTACTAGTCAAACATTCCAGCTTTGATTATACTGAAAAAAAAAATGCATCTGTTTTCTTCACAGCTTGAGGATTGTTTTCTTTTGAGATTTATTTACCTGTTAGGAAGAGTGAGACAGAGAGAGGGAGAGACAGAGACAGAGAAAGAGATGATTTCTATCCACTGGTTTAACCCGAATGCCCACAAAAGCTTAGTGGGCAAGCCACGGCCAGAAGCCAAGAATTAAATCTGTGTGTCCCACATGGGTGGCAAAACTCAAGTACTTGAGCCATCATCCACTATTTCCCAAGCTCATAAGCAGGGAACCAGATTGAAACTCCATAGTAGCAGGGATTCAAACATGGATATGGACATCACAAGAGGTGAATAAACTCACTGTGTCACAATGCCCATCCCAGAAAGTAATTTTTAAGGGAGCAATTTAGAGAAAAACAAGTGGGAATTTTAGCTGCAGTTTGGGGAATTCAGTTCAGTTTCATCAAGGTGTAACACTGATGGAGTGACAGCCCCACCCCGTGTATTTTAGGACTACTGTCTCCCAGAGATGACCTGTGTTAGCTATGGTGATAGCAAATTGACTCTGAAGTTCACATCCTTCTTTCCTCCTTTATGTACAACATGGAGAGGCACGTGTTAGCCATTAGAGCTCACAAAACCTGTGAACAGGGACCTCTCTCCGACTGTGTCTGTGTTTCAGACACAACGCCAGGCCCCTATTGTGAGAGCAGAGTGTCATTGGAGTTATGTCTTTCTGGAAAAGAACAACTTGAGAAAAAAAGATTAAAAAAAAAAAAAAAAACAGATCAAGGGGGCAGATAAATTCAAGGAAAAGCATTAGTTTACATATTGTGCAAACATGACTGACCCTATGGGTAGGAGAAAACACCATTTGATTCTGGGAGATCTGTTAGACACTGATACCAGGAGAGTGGGTTAAGAAAGTGAAGGGTAGAATTCAAACTGATGAGTGTTGCATGGGTTACAGTATGAGGGCTCTATTATTTGTAACTTGAAGCCCTGTTATTTGTTTCTCAATATCTTAAGAGGAATACATCAATTAAAAACATTATTTTATTTAATATTCCAAAGAACCTTATAATACAAACACTATTAATCCCATTTTATCCTGTTGGGGAATAAAATTTTGAGAATTTAATTACATCCTAAGTCCACACAGGCAGCAGCAGGTGCATGGCTGGAATTTGAAACTCAGTTTATTTGACACATAGGCCTTTTCTTTTCCAGAAGCTCAGGATAAAGAAAGTGAATTCTATTATAACCATATTTAAAATGTTGTAATGCAGATTTAGCTAATTTGAATGACTTGTTTTGGAGCAAAACAAAAACACAGATTTTCCTATAACTGGTACTTCATCTCATTGGCTCCTTTAGAAATTTCTTAAATGATTCCCTCGCTTACTCAGTAACAAAGAACCTCAGAATATGCTACACATTTCTTTTTTTTTTTTAACTTTTATTTAATGCATATAAATTTCCAAAGTACGACTTATGGATTACAATGGCTTCCCCCCCATACCGTCCCTCCCACCCACAACCCTCCCCTTTCCCACTCCCTCTCCCCTTCCATTCACATCAAGATTCATTTTGGATTATCTTAATATACAGAAGATCAGCTTAGTATACATCAAGTATGGATTTCAACAGTTTGCTCCCACACAGAAACATAAAATGAAAAATAATAGATGATTTTTTTTTAAATGATGATGAAATCAGAGCAGACCTATTGTCATGTTTAATCCCAGTGAGAGTCAAGTTGGGAATTGATAATGTCTTTCTTTTTTTTTTTTTTTTTACAGAGGATCAGTTTACTATGCATTAAGTAAGGATTTCAACAGTTTGCACTCCCATAGAAACACAAAGATTCCCTGTGGGGATCTTGGGAAAGAGCTTCTGATCTCTGGCTCCTGTGGGTATATCATTTGCCTGCTAACTACCTCCAACTTCGTTCAGCTGTGCGGAATTACTTCCCTTTTGAATCAAAAAAAAAAAAAAAAAAAAAAGAGAGAGAGAGAGATTTACCACGCCTAACCTGGGAGTGCCACCTTTGGCACACCAAACAGAGCTCTCAGGCCACACCCATCTCAAGCCCTAAGGCTCCATCAAAAACAGATAGTCCACTTAATCTAGAGTCATAGTATAACAAGAAAAAGCACCACAGTGAAGAAACCAAATATCTCCAATATGCCAAATAACAAACGCAAAAACCTAGGTAATAAAAACAAGGAAGTCACCATGACGCCCTCAAATGAAAAAGACACCCCAATTCAAGATTATGAAGATGATGACATAGAAGAAATGCAAGAAGCAGATCTCAAAAAATTGATAAGAACATTAAGAAGTTCTCAAAAACAAATTCTGGAACTACACAAATCCTTAATGGACAAGATAGAAAATCTCTCTCGTGAAAATGAAATATTAAGGAGGAATCAAAATGAAACGAAACAACTAGTACAACAGGAAACTGTGATAGTGACTGAAGTGAAGAATTCAATAGATCAAATGAAAAACACAATAGAGAGCCTTACAAACAGAATGGGTGAAGCAGAAGAGAGAATATCGGACTTAGAAGACAGAGAACAGGAAAGGATACAGTCAGACCAAAGAAAAGAGGAGGAAATTAGGAATCAAAAAAACATATTGTCGGGAATCTTCAGGATACTATTAAAAAACCCAACATTCGCGTTCTAGGAGTTCCTGAAGGCATGGAGAGGGAGAAAGGATTAGAAGGCCTTTTTAGTGAGATATTAGCAGAAAATTTCCCAGGTTTGGAGAAGGACAGAGAAATCCTAGTACAGGAAGCTCACAGAACCCCTAATAAACACGACCAAAAGAGATCCTCACCACGACACGTTGTAATTAAACTCTCCACAGTGAAACATAAAGAAAAGATCCTAAAATGTGCAAGAGAGAAACGTCAGATTACTCTCAGAGGATCTCCAATCAGATTCACAGCTGACTTCTCATCAGAAACTCTACAAGCTAGGAGGGAATGGCGAGATATAGCCCAGGTACTAAGAGAGAACAACTGCCAGCCCAGAATATTATATCCTGCAAAGCTATCATTTGTGAATGAAGGTGAAATAAAGACTTTTCATTGCAAACAGAAATTGAAAGAATTTGTTGCCACTCGTCCAGCCCTGCAAAAGATGCTTAAAGATGTGTTACACACAGAAACACAGAAACACGGTCAACAATATGAAAGAAGGTAAAGGAAGGAAACCAAGGAAGGAAACCTCACAGCAAAAGATCACAGGGAATTCAAAGCATATATTAGAACTTATGTTTGGCAAATGGCAGAGCAAAGTTACCACTTATCATTAGTCACTTTGAACGTGAATGGCCTGAACTGTCCAGTTAAAAGACACTGATTGGCTGATTGGGTTAAGGAACAAAACCCATCTATTTGCTGCTTACAAGAAACACATCTTTCCAACAAAGATCCATACAGACTGAAAGTGAAAGGCTGGAAAAAGATATACCATGCCAACAGAAATGAAAAAAGAGCAGGCGTAGCCATCTTAATATCGGACAACATAAACTTTACCACAAAAACCGTTAAGAGAGACAAAGAGGGACACTACATAATGATTAAGGGATCAATTCAACAGGAAGATATAACAATTATCAATGTATATGCACCTAACTACAGGGCACCAGTTTATCTAAAAGATTTATTAACGGACTTAAAGGGAGACTTAGACCCCAATACAGTAGTACTGGGGGACTTCAATACTCCACTCTCAGAAATAGACAGATCATCCGGTCAGAAGATCAACAAGGATACAGTAGATTTAAATGACACTATAGCCCAAATGGATCTAACAGATATATACAGAACTTTCAATCCTACAGCTAAAGATTTTACATTCTTCTCAGCAGTACATGGAAGCTTCTCTAGGATTGACCACATACTAGGCCATAAAGCAAGTCTCAGCAAATTCAAAAGAATTAGAATCATACCATGCAGCTTCTCAGATCATAAAGGAATGAAGTTGGAAATTAGCAACTCAGGAATCCCTAGAGCATACGCAAACACATGGAGATTGAACAACATGCTCCTGAATGAACAATGGGTCATAGAAGAAATCAAAAGAGAAATCAAAAACTTTCTGGAAGTAAATGAGGATAACAGCACAACATACCAAAACTTATGGGACGCAGCAAAAGCAGTGTTAAGAGGAAAGTTTATATCAATAGGTGCCTACATCAAGAAATTGGAAAGACACCAAATAGATGAGCTTTCAATTCACCTCAAGGATCTAGAAAACCTACAGCAAACCAGACCCAAATCTAGTAGGAGAAGAGAAATAATTAAAATCAGAGAAGAAATCAACAGGATTGAATCAAGAAAAACATTACAAAAAATCAGCCAAACGAAGAGCTGGTTTTTTGAAAAAATAAACAAAATTGACACCCCATTGGCCCAACTAACTAAAAAAAGAAGAGAAAAGACCCAAATCAATAAAATCAGAGATGAAAAAGGAAATGTAACAACAGACACCACAGAAATAAAAGGACTTGTATGCCAGCAAACAGGGAAACCTATCAGAAATGGATAGATTCCTGGACACATGCAACCTGCCTAAATTGAACCAGGAAGACATCGAAAACCTAAACAGACCCATAACTGAGACAGAAATTGAAACAGTAATAAAGGCCCTCCCAACAAAGAAAAGCCCAGGACCAGATGGATTCACTGCTGAATTCTACCAGACGTTTAAAGAAGAACTAACTCCAATTCTTCTCAAACTATTCAGAACAATCGAAGAAGAGGGAGTCCTCCCAAATTCTTTCTATGAAGCCAGAATATGCTACACATTTCATTGAAAATCACTTTCCTCATAATCTTGGGTGTTTGAAATCCAACATTTCTTAAATGTAAACACTGAGACATTGTTTATTGTCAGATGTATATTACCAAGTATATATTTTTTAGGCTAAAAGAAAAAGGCTTTTGGCAAATTGTAGATCACCATGCTTGCAATGAAATTCAGAAGTACAGGATCCTATAAGTTCAAATTCATCACATAGTCATCATTGTTTTCTTATGTTCCTGAAACAGAGAAAGAGAATAATTAATCTTGTTGGTATTGTAACATTTATCTCCAAAACTTCAAGTAATGTGGAGTTTATCAAAAGATTAAGAGACCTTGAATGCAATTTTTGTTGAATTAGCAAAATAAGAGTCCAAAAATAATTGATTTTATTTAATACTAACCTTTATTTATGAAAATATATATTTAATAAAAATCAGGAAACAACAAAGTGCCTTAGACTTTGAAATATTTTAGGTTTAATTTTTATTACAAGGTATAATTAATAACTATGGTTAAAATATCTTTAATCCCAATAATCTGAAGCATTGAAAAAATGCTAATTAGTTTCAAGCTATGAGCTATGTTGATACTTAATATAGCATTTAATGCATATATTTATGTGATTTTCTTAAATGACTAATTTTTCCAACTTATACAAAACATTTCAATCATGTACTATAAAAGAAAAAAAAAAAATCAGCCGGCGCCGCGGCTCACTAGGCTAATCCTCCGCCTAGCGGCGCCGGCACACCGGGTTCTAGTCCCGGTCGGGGCGCCGGATTCTGTCCCGGAAGCCCCTCTTCCAGGCCAGCCCTCTGCTGTGGCCAGGGAGTGCAGTGGAGGATGGGCCAGGTGCTTGGGCCCTGCACCCCATGGGAGACCAGGAAAAGCACCTGGCTCCTGGCTCCTGCCATCGGATCAGCGCGGTGCGCTGGCCGCAGCGCGCTGACCGCGGCGGCCATTGGAGGGTGAACCAACGGCAAAGGAAGACCTTTCTCTCTGTCTCTCTCTCTCACTGTCCACTCTGCCTGTCAAAAAAAAAAAAAAAGAAAAAAAAATCAAACGTAACAGGGTTAGGACATGTAGGTCCCAGTTAGAAAATATTACTCTTGTACATCAACATCTATTTTTTTAATCACTTCACCAATTGTAATTTATAATAAATTAATCTCTAGAAGAATGAAAAAACAATTAGAATGACCCTGATTTGTAACAATTAGAATGACCCTGGTTGGTAATCTGAATGGCAGATAAATATTTAGAGAAGGTCAAATCATATCGTTCTAATCAAAATTTTGCAGCACATGAACAATGAAATCTATTTGCTTTCACAAAAAAAAAAAACAAACAAACAAACAAACAAACTTCAGTCACAGCAGTGCATAGCCAAGTTAGTAATATTAACTAATGTACTCTGTTTCTTTCTTTGAGTAAACATTAATTAGACCTACTATGAACCAGGCATTTTATGTGGCACTTAGTATAGTAAAAACAAATAAGAATTGGACTTACCTTCATAAAATACATGCAGTAGTTTAATGAAAAGGTGGATTATGAAAAGATAATTGCAAAGTAATGTAAAAGTACAGAGATACAGTAAAATACAGAGTGTCACAGAAGCAAAGCAAAGAGCCTACTATCCCCTCCAGTCTCCAGAGTCCTATTAGAGAATAAAAGTTGATCACACAGATGATTAACAAAGAAAAAATCAACAGCACTAAACTAAGAGAAAAGCATATTCTGTTAAGAGGTGACATGAGCAACAACATAGAAGAGATGCTGAGGCCAAAACTAGTCAGAGAAATAAATACAAAATGTAAATAAGAAAGTAACTAGAATTACGGTGAGTGAATTGGCAGACAGCAAATCAAAGTGCAACTCATAAACTAAGGAACTGGAACTGTAATTATTGGATTATTTCCCTCTAATCACTAGAGGACATTGGAGAGAATGGTTCAAGAGAAACTGAACAATATAGAAATTGT
Source organism: Oryctolagus cuniculus (assembly GCF_964237555.1). Classification (NCBI taxonomy): domain Eukaryota; kingdom Metazoa; phylum Chordata; class Mammalia; order Lagomorpha; family Leporidae; genus Oryctolagus; species Oryctolagus cuniculus. The sequence goes on along the minus strand of NC_091436.1, from coordinate 56,047,670 downwards.
CTTTGTTCAAATTAAATTCTTATTAAGGCAGTGATAGGAAAGCTAAGAAGATTTAATAGATTTTGAGAGGTACTTTGAAGGACAGACCAATGCATTTGGAAGTGAGACATGTAAGGAAAAATGATATAGTTAGGAATTATTTTTGGCTTTATATTCTTTTTATTTATTTTGAGGTGAGATTGCATTTAGTAAGATCCTGAGATCTTAAGTATACAATTTATGAGTTTTGAGAAACATAGTTCTACATAACCCACATCCTAATAAAGAAATAGATGCTGCATCTCCAACTTCCCAGAAAATTCCATTCTGCTCTTTTACTGTCAATTTCTCACCTCCCATACAGAAGAATGGTTATGATTTATATTACCTTGGGTTACTTTGGTTGGTTCTTTAACTCTTTCATGTGTGTATAGCTTATTTTTCTCAGTGTGTTTTTGAGATTAATTTCTGTTTCCAAGTGTTTATCATTCCTTTTAATTGTTGAGTAGTATTCCAACATATCATTTTTTTATTTATGTATCCATTTTCTGTTTATGAACATTATTTGGGAGACATGCATATATACATATATACTTATACATATATGTGTATATGTATACACATATTTATATATATATATATATATGGCTATTTCTTTTAAGTCTTCCTCTTTAGTTTGTGGAGCATTTAGAAGTGTGTTTGTGTTTATGTGTGTGTGTGTGTTTTTAGTTTTAGTTTCCAAGTCTTTGGAAATTTTTCTTTTACATTGAACATGTTGATTTCCATTGTAATTTCATTGTGATACTGGAATACACTCTGTGTAATATTACTTCTTCCCAGTCACCCATGCATATGCAGGGGCCCAAGCACTTGGGCCATCCTCCACTGCTCTCCCGGGCCACAACAGAGAGCTGGACTTGAAGAGAAGCAGCCGGGACTAGAACCCGGTGCCCTTATGGGATGCCGGCGCCATAGGTGGAGGATTAACCAAGTGAGCCATGGCACTACCCCATGTGTAATATTACTTCTTTTAAGTTTATTAACTTTAGTTTATGGTCCAATATAATCTACCTTAGTATATTTTCCACAAATCCTTGAAAAAATGAGCTTTCTTCAGTGGTAAGTGAATTATTCTACAGGTGGCAATTAGACATTTTTTATGAGTGCATTCAGTTCTAGCCCTTGCTAATTTTCTTTCCAATTGTTCTATGAGTTGTTCAGAGGGTAACATTGATGTCTCCAACCATGATTGAAAATCTGTTTATTCATTGTTTCATCTCTGTCATTTTTGCTTTTAAAAATTCTGATAAATTTATATCACTTTTTGTTTCACATATTTGGTACCTATGTTGTTCAGTGCAAATTTATGATTGTCAAGTGTTCTTGATAGATTTGTTTTTTTAATTTTTAATATTTCTCACAGCTCCAGCAACTTTATTTACTCTGAAGACTGCTTTATTCAATGTTAACACTCACTTTCTTCTGATTTTGTTATATAAAAAGAAAATATTAATATAAAATGCCCCATATTATATATTTCCATTCTTTTATTTCAACCTTCCTGTATCATCATATATGAAGTGAATTTCTTTTGGTACCACATAACTTTTATCAACTTGATGAATTTCTGTTGTCAATTGATATATGCACTTATAGTTTTTAATTCTATCACTTTTTGGTTTTATTTCTCTAACTTAATGTGGGTTATGTTGATGTTACTTTTAGAGTGCTATTTTTTCAGGGCCAGTGCTGTGGCACAGTGGGTTAATGCCCTGGCCTGAAGCGCCAGCACCCCATATGAGTACTGGTTCATGACCTGGCTGCTCCACTTCCCATCCAGCTCTCTACTATGACCTGGGAAAGCAGTAAAAGATGGCCCAAGTCCTTGGGCCCCTGCACCTGCATGGGAGACCCAGAAGAAGCTCCTGGCTCTTGGCTTCGGATTGGTGCAGCTCCGGATGTTGCAGCCAATTGGGGAGTGAACCATAAGGTGGAAGACCTCTCTCTCTCTCTCTCTCTCTCTCTCTGCCTCTCCTCTCTCTGTTCTCTGTGTAACTCTGACTTTCAAATAAATAAATAAATCTTTAAAAAAAAGAATTCTATTTTCACCTACTGATTCAGTTTTTGAGTGTATATTTTAATATAGTTTTTAGGTATTATAAAAGTATGGGCATTTTATCATTTAAGTGAATTATTTCAATGTTTCCTTCACGATATATGACAGTGTTATATAAATTGCTTTAACTACAAAGTATAATTTTTAAAACCTTCAGAAAAAGGTTTATTTTATTTATTTATATTTTTGCTGATTGTCTTCCTCATTTTTCTCTAATGTTCCAAGTTTTATTGTTTTCTTATTTCATTTTTGTTTAGAGAAGTTCTTCTATGACATTTTACTGATAACAAAATCATTTTCCCTTCACTTATGAAGAGGTAGAAAATGAGCTCCCAACTGGTATTTGCTGACATCATAGTGGAGATTGCCTCATCAAAAAGTAGGCCTTCTCTAACATCAGCCCCTGGGAGAGGGCTGGGATTACACAGTTACTAAAAGGCCCCATAGATGGTCTCCAGTGACTGACAGGGCTTAGGATCAGGGATGTGGTGATTCATTATGGACAACAGGTATGACTGTCTCAGCTCCCTATTCAGCCTTCTCTAAACTAATCACAACAGTAGTCTTGACTATTTTAACACAAACTTGTAAGTGTAGAAGCCTAAGATCTCTACTTGACTTTTGCAGTCATGAGGAGACATGGGGCTATAATTTTTTAAAGGGATTTGCTTCAGAACTATCTTGCTATCCTGCCCATTTTAGCTTCTTTTCAAGGCTTTTATTTTGTTTGTAGTTGTGAATATCACTGAGGTGTTGGCTTTCTCACCTCTGTCTGAGATGGATGAGAAAAAAAGAAAACCCAGGAGAATGAACAGCTATGTCTCTAGCCAGGCTCTCTTCTGTCTATGTTTTAGAACATTTTTGAGTTTATTCTATGTATGATGTATTGGGATTTTAGATATACTTGGGTTTCTTGAATTTCTTGAAGAAATTCTATAACATTCTTTTTATATATTTTTACAGCTCTTTTGAGATTTCCACATCTGTTCACCAATTCCTTACATTTTTTCTGTATATCTATGAACTTCTTTAAAATGATAGTTTTAAAGCTTTTGTCTGCCAGTCTCAGTAATAGATCATCTAGGGGTTAGCCTTGGTAATTTTATTGCTGATTGTATATCATATGGCTTGATCTTTTGTATTTCTTATAGTTTAAATTTTTTTCTGGGCACTTCATACAAACAATGAAAATGCAAATGTAATACCTTGTGCTTTATCCATCAAGGAGTGTGGTGTCATTTCTATGTCTTCCACCTTAGCTGCAGAGTATGTGTTTAGTTCATCTTTCACTAGTGGGACAGAACTCACTTCCAGTTGATCCAACCTTAACAGTCCACACTGCTGCTGCCACTGGGTGCTGATAGTCTCTGTGACCTTAGCAGCTTTTTGTTAAAACCTGGAGCCAAGGGTTTTGATGAATCAAGTATTACCTTTAGATTAAATACTTCCAGACACTTATAAGTTAGATGATAATGTGCATAGTGCTTCTGTTCCATCCCAACATTACTGACCTTTACTCAGCAAAGTTAAGTACAGATAGTTGTAAAAATACATCACAAAATACTGTTGTATTTTGGCATATGGTAGGCTTCAGTGCTTCCTACCCGCCACTGTGTTCACCAATAGCTTGACTGTCCTCTTTTAAATGTAGTGGAAGGGATTGTTTCCAGTGTGCTTTCTCATTCACCTGTTTAAAACCACAGATTTTGACTCCAGTTGTGTTAGGAATTGATTGTAGGTCCAAAAAAATCTGAAAATATATATTTTTTTCAAGAGAGTAATGTCACTATTGGCGACTTTGTCACTTCTATTTATTCCTTAAGTTTCCATATATTTGTTAGGAGTCAGTTTGTAAACAAAGATATTGAATTTCAGAGACACATATTATCACATTCTGAATCCATGAGGTTCATTTGTGGAACTGGAAGTAAATATATGAGTTTGGAATTTTTTTAAAGCTTTGTTTAAGGAACTGGTGCTGTGGCACAGCAGGTTAAGCTGCTACTTGCTGCAGTCTGCATCCTGTAGAGGCTCTGGCTTGAATCCTGGCTGTTCCACTTCTTTCCTATCTTTTTTAAAGATTTATTTAATTATTTGAAAGGTTGAGTTACAGAGGCAGAGGCAGAGACAAATGAAGATAGAGAGAGGTCTTCTATCCTCTGGTTCACTCCCCAAATGGCTGCAACTGCCAGAGCTGGACCAATCTGAAGCTAGGAGCCAGAAGCTTTTTCTGGATCTCCTATGCAGGTAAAGCAGCCCAAGGACTTTGTGCATCTTCCAGCGCTTTCCCAGGCCATAGCAGAGAGCTGGATTGGAACTGAAGCAGCCAAGACTCAAACCAGCACCCATATGGGATGCCAGCACTGCAGGAGGTGGCTTTACCATTACACCACAGAACTGGCCCCTGTTCCACTTCTAATGCAGCTGCCTACTAATGTGCCTTGGAAATAGAGGAAGGTGGCCCAAGTCCTTGGGCTCCTGTTACCCACATGGGAGACCTGGAAGAAGCTCCTGGTTACTGGATTCAGGCTGGCCCAGTCCTGGCTGTAGCAGCAACTTGGGGAAAGAAACAGCAGAAGGAAGATCTTTCTGTCTCTCTTTCTCTCCATAACTCTTTCAAGTCAATAAATAAATATATAAATAAATAAATAATAACAAATGAATAATAACAGTTTTAACAGTATTGCTTTGCAATACTATCAAAATGTATGATAAATAGAGCTGATGCCTTTAGATAATAGAAAGTATGTAATAGAAACAATTTACACCCCTTTGAAAATACTTAACTTTTTCTCCATGAAGAAATCTTTCCTTCTTTCTCTTCACTACGTGTCTCCTATATAATGCAAGGACCTTATAATTCCACTAGCTGTGTCAGTATCTGTCCTCTTTACTACACATGCTTTATCAGTTTCATTTGTCTCATTCTGTAGTATCTCTAAAATCCTCTTCTTTCTTAATCATTTTCATAATCCTTTGAGCATGTTTAAAACTCTGCACCTTGTAAACAATAAAATGTGTTTCCCCTCCAGGCCATAGCTGAGCTCCCCTCAAACCAGCCACAATTTTAAAAAAATATCATAAAATCTGAATAAAATATATAGCACTACCTGAAACCACTAAAGAGTGAACAAAATCAAGTAGATGTTATGAAGGGATTAACACTTAGAAGAGAGGAAGAGAATGATGTAATTTTTTTAACTTTTATTTAATGAATATAAATTTCCAAAGTACAGAATATCGATTACAATGGCTTCCCCCCCATTAATGTCCCTCCCACCACAACAATCCCCTTTCCCACTCCCTCTCCCCTTCCATTCACATCAAGATTCATTTTCAATTCTCTTTATATACAGAAGATCAGTTTAGCATACATTAAGTAAAGATTTCAACAGTTTGCTCCCACACAGAAACATAAAGTGAAAAATACTGTTTGAGTACTAGTTATAGCATTAAATCTCAATGTACAGCACACTAAGGACAAAGATCCTACATGAGGAGTAAGTGCACAGTGACTCCTGTTGTTGACTTAACAAATTGACACTCTTGTTTATGGCATCAGTAATCAACCTAGGCTCTTGTCATGAGCTGCCAAGGCTATCGAAGCCCCCTGAGTTCACTGACTCTGATCATATTTAGACAAGGCCATGGTCAAAGTGCAAGTTCTCTCCTCCCTTCAGAGAAAGGTACCTCCTTCTTTGATGACCCGTTCTTTCCACTGGGATCTCACTCGCAGAGATCTTTCATTTAGGTTTTTTTTTTTTTTTTTTTTTTCCAGAGTGTCTTGGCTTTCCATGCCTGAAATACTCTCATGGGCTTTTCAGCCAGATCCACATGCCTTAAGGGCTGATTATGAGGCCAGAGTGCTGTTTAGGACATCTGCCATTCTATGGGTCTGCTGTGTATCTCACTTCCCATGTTGGCTCATTCTCTCCCTTTTTTATTCTACCAGCTAGTATTTGCAGACACTCTTCTTGCTTATGTGATCCCTTTGGTTCTTAGTCCTATCATTATGATCAATTGTGAACAGAAATTGATCACTGGGACTAGTGAGATGGCATTGGTACATGCCACCTTGATGGGATTGAATTGGAATCCCCTGGTATGTTTCTAACTCTGCCGTTTGAGGTAAGTCAGCTTGAGCATGTCCCGAATTGCACATCTCTTCCATCTTTTATTCCCACTCTTATATTTAACAGTGATCACTTTTCAGTTAAGTTTCAGCACTTAAGAAGAATTGTGTATTGATTACAGTATTCAACCAAAAGTATTAAGTACAACAAACAAACAAAAATACTAAGATGGATAACATATGAAGTTGCTCATCAACAGTCAGGGTGAGGGCTGATCATGTCACCGTTTCTCATAGTGTTCATTTCATTTTAACAGGTTTCTTTTTTGGTGCTCAGTTAGTTGTCACCTATCAGGGAGAACAAATGACATTTGCCCCTTTGGGACTGGCTTATTTCACTCAGCATAATGTTTTCCAAATTCCTAACAGGGATCACTTTTCAGTTAAAATTTAAACACCTAAGAATAATTGTGTGTTAATTACAGAGTTCAACCAATGGTACTAGAACAAAAAAAAATACTAAAATGGATAAAGTATTACATTGTACATCAACCGTCAGGACAAGAGCTGATCAAGTCACTGTTTCTCATAGTGTCCATTTCATTTCAACAAGTTTCCCCTTTGGTGCTCAGTTAGTTGTCGCTGATCAGGGAGAACATATGATATTTGTCCCTTTGGGACTGGCTTAATTCACTCAGCATGATGTTTTCCAGATTCCTCCATCTTGTTTCAAATGACCCGGTTTCGTTGTTTTTGACTACTCTATAGTATTCTATAGAGTACATGTCCCATAATTGCTTTATCCAGTCTACTGTTGATGGGCATTTGGCTTGATTCCAGGTCTTAGTTATTGTGAATTGAGCTGCAATCCACATTAATGTGCAGACAGCTTGTTTGTTTGCCAATTTTTTTTTTTTTTCTTTTTTACCACTTTACACCTAGGCATCCGGGTCAGAATCCGGTGCCCTGACCAGGACTAGAACCCAGGGTGACGGCACCACAGGCAGAGGATTAGCTTAGTGAGCTGTGACACTGGCCCAGAATTTCTTTTTTTAAACTTTTATTTAATAAATATAAATTCCCAAAGTACAACTTTTGAATTATAGCGGCTTTTCTCCCCGGATTCTGACCCGGATGCTCCTCTTCCAGTCCAGCTCTCTGCTGTGGCCCAGGAGTTCAGTGGAGGATGGCCCAAGTTCTTGGACCCTGCACCCGCATGGGAGACCAGGAGAAGAACCTGACTCCTGGCTTTGGATCAGCACGGTGTGCTGGCTGCAGCGTGTCAGCCGCAGCAGCTATTGGGGGGTGAAGACCTTTCTCTCTGTCTCTGTCTCTCACTGTCCACTCAGCCTGTCAAAAAAAAAAAAAAAAAAAAAAAGAAGAAGAAAAAGAAATTCTACAGAAGGATAAGGAATGCTGTGGATCTTTGTACATGGTACAGACATGCCACACAAACACAGACACAACACACAGCTGCAGCAGCCAAGAGCCAGAGAAAGCACCAGCTTGAGATGGAGGCAAGATCAGACTGCAGCCACCCCTGCCACTGCTGATATAGCTTGAGGGAGAACCAGGCATGATTCTGGCCTGGAGCCCTAAGGGGAGAGGGCACGTGCTGACCCAGTAAAAAAGATGGGGATGTTTCCTCTCACCCCATCCTTCCCACCACAGGAACTGGCTGAGAGAGGACAGGTGCCATTTTGGCGCAAGCAGCAGCTGAGGAAGCCCTTGTACATGCTCACAGCAACTGGGAGAGATAAGACACCATCTTCTCAGCAGTACTGGCAGCAGCAGCTCCAGTGCAACCACGGGGGCAAGGATGTCACATTCAGCCAGTGGTTCTTGTGTACACATGTGATACAGAAATTCTAGCAGAAGGGAAAATCCATGTTCCCCACTGATATTGAGTCTGGCTGAGAGGATAGACAGCAGACTGGGCACCCATGTAGGACTGTGAGGGGCCCCCAGCCTCCCAACATACCACAGTCTCCAGGATTCAAACCACCAAGGAGGAGTACCCACAGGCAGCTGGCTCTAGGAACATCTGCCTCTCTGTGAACCAGAAAGGCTAGAGGAGTGAGGAGATCCTCTACACCCTGTGACTGTGGGAGCCTTGTGTTCTGAGACTGTAGTGACTCTGTGACTACACGAGAGGGTGCAGGGTGCAGCTGGATCTCTGAGCAATCACTGTGTGTAGCTCCAAACTCTCAGAGCTGCATGACTGCCTGTGGTGGGCCATGTGGTGGGATCCATGCTCACAGTGAGGACTGCACAGATCCTTTGTGAGGTTCATATGACAGTGCATATGAGTATTGGACCCTATGAGGACTAAAACTGGCATTGATCAAATTAGATAAAAGGAGGTGAGATTGTGATCACACCAATGGAGGTGACCATAATCCCTCTCCCATTAACAAGAGAAGATCTACCACGTCCAACTTAGGTATCACCCTGGATACTGACCCCACCCTGGAGCACTTACCAGAGCTCCCTGGCCATACCTAGCGCCCACCTCTGGGTATCCACTGAAAGAGCTGACATTCCACTAAACCACAGAAGAATAATTCAAAGACAAAAGCCATCAGAGGAAAAAAACCAACAAGTATCCCCTCAAATACTGGCTTTGGCTTGGTCCAGCCAAGGTCGTTTTGGCCATGTGGGGAGTGAACTAACAGATGGAAAATCTCTCCTGTGTGTGTGTGTGTTTGTGTGTGTCCCTTTCTCTGTGTCACTCTAACTTTCAAATAAACATTTTTTTTAAATGTAATTTTTTAACATTAAGTTGTAAACTATTTGAATGACATTCAACTTCAAAAAGAAAAGGGAAGGGCAAAAGACAGTGAGAGTCTTTAATAGTACTGAGGGGAAATTGAGACATCGCTGAATGCTCCACTGAGCAGAGAATAAGAGGTACATAATTTCTACTGAACTTCTATTAATTTTCAGTGATTTTCTTTTTTAAAAAATCTGATTTTTATAAGAATTTTAAAAATCTGCTTTTCAAAAGGGTCTTTTCCATTTCTGAGATGTTTCTGTCTTTTTTACTTATGAACTATTCATGAGCATGCTAATATTGGTAAACATAAAATTTTTAGCTACTTAGTGACAATATCTGGGTCATTTGGCATTAATCTCCATTAATTTTTTATGATAATATAGAAAAATATTTAGAGCCAGTTAATACGCTCTTAAGTATTTACCTTAAAGAAATGAAAGGACATCTCTACACACTAATTTGTATATATAATGTTTTGCCATTATCCTCAGATTAGATTTTTTTTGCATTTCTAATTGTCCCAAACTGGAAATATTATATATCTCCATGAAATATGCTGTATTATAATGATTCAATAAATAATAATAAAAATAAGTGAGATGTGCAATAACATGGGTAAATCCCATCCCCTAAAACAAAATGAAACCAAATGATAGTCTGAGTGAAAGAAGTCTTTACAAGAGGGTTCATATAGCAAAATGTCATTTGTATGAATTCTAGACATAAAAAAACATATATAAGGAAAAACAATTTGAACACTGATTGCCTTATGGGACTCACTATGAAGTCATAAGAAAAAAATTTCTTGGCATGCATTGTAGCATAAAGGTTAAGCCAAAACCTGGGACACTGATATCCCAGTGAGCTCAAGTTCAAGACCTACCTGCTCCATTTCTTATCCATCTCCCTCCTAATGTGCCTGATTAAGTAGTGGAGGATGGCCCAAGTGCTTGGGTCCCTGCACCTATTTGGGGCACTAAGATGAAGCTCCTTGCTCAGCGTGGCCCAACACTGGTCTTTGCGGCAATTTGGATAGTGAACCAGTGGATGGAAAATCCTTTCTCTTTTTCTGTCTCTCTCTTTCTCTCTCTAATTCTGCCTTTCAAATAAGTTTAAATATATCATTTTGTAAATTCGGAATTGATTTTCTCTAGATATAATTCTCTTTTTCCTGAAGACAGTTTGATTACATTACCTCTGTACAATTTTTACGGTTCAGTGCAAAGCATGTTAAAATATTTTTGCATTTCCTTTAATGTACATTTTATCTCAAAAATTAAAGGAACTACAAATGTTTTGGAAATTTTATTTATATGCATAGCAAAATATTGGGAAAGTAATGTACTAATGCCTGTGAATTATTGTGAAAAGCATCAAAAGTATATTGAATTAATGAATGACTAGAGGGCTGGATAGATGCATAGATTTTGCATGCAAGTGCTAATAAATTATTAATTATATAGTAACTAACATTTGATGGTAGTGGCTGCATGAGTTTTTACAGTAAGATAATTCTTCTTTCAATACTTAGTTATTTATAATGTTGGCTGAAATTATACATATTTAACATAAATTACACAAGTCATAATAACAAAAACTTCCACTCTTATAGCCATAGTCTTTAGCAGCATTTTGAGGTACTGGTCTACTTATTGTAACCACTTATCATTTCTTATTGACTCTTCAATACGTTACACTTCGTCTCCTTTCTCTCCGTATTTCTTTGAAATCACTTTCCCCTAAAGCCATCTTGTTAAATAGAAGGATTATAGATTAATGCTTGAAGTATTTCATATATTTACCAAAAACCTACTGTCTCCAGGCTCCTGTGATATCACATTTGCTGAATTTTTTCCTTAATTATTTCTTTCTTCACTCCTCATCTTTTTATACTCTTTGTCTTCAATCATTCCAAATAAAATGCTTGTTCTCAACACTCTTTCCTTCTTATTTCTTGAACTGCTCATTGGTAACCTCATGCATTCACATATCTTTAGTGATAGTACATTTCTCAAACTGAATTTTCACTCAAAGCTCTTCTGAGCATAAATTTAGAATATCAGTTACCTACTGGATATTGTTATTGCATTTATTACAGGTACCTCTTTCTAGAGACATGAAAAATAGCTTTCCTTCTTTAAAACTTCTCCTCTTCATTTCTTTTTCAGTCATTGATTATGATAATTTACCAATCCAGTCAATTCTAAACTATGTATTAATAATTAACTCCTCTTCCACACTTTCCAAACACTATAAATCAGTTTGCATTTTTCTTCACCTTTAATATCTTACACCTATTTCTCTATAACCATATTGCCTATATATTAATCTAGCACATTTTTCCTCCTTCCCAGATAGCTCAATCTTATATTGGTATTAGTATTTTAGATCTTGTCTTTGTCAAGTCCAACCTCAATAGTGAAGCCAGCATATATAAATGTGAATTTTATTACATTAACATCTTCGTAAAATTGTGTTGTATGTATTGTTGCCCACAGGATTAAGTTTTATTTCTCAGCAAGGTGAGACTCGTAATTAGCTTCCCTCTACTTACGTCTTTATAGTCTCATCTCTCCACAGTTATACATTACAATATTTCAAATTGTGTCTTCATTCCACAAACTTGTCCACATCCTAATCCCCAAAAACTCTAAGTGTCACAGGGCAAAAGTTAATTTGTAGAGTTGATTAAGTTTATGGACCTTGAGATAGGGAGATTTCTTGTATTATTTTGATGGGTACAGTTTTATTATATGAGCTCAATGCAGAGATCCTTTCATGGCTGCAGTCAGCGAGATGAGGCAAAGGGAAAGCAAATGAGATGATCTGGGAGAAGGAATTGTCCCATCCTTGCTGATCTGAAGTTGAAAGGGCCTTAAATCAAGGAATGTAATAGTCTGTGGAAGGTGAAAGTGACAACACCTTGACAGCCAACCAACAAATGGATACTTTAGTGCTGATCATACTTCAATACCATCTGAAGGAATTGAAATCTTTCAATAATTTATGGGAAACTGGAAAATGTTCTCAACCAAGCCTCGAGTAAGGAAATCATTCCTGATGCTATGTTGATTTTAACCGAATGAGAACTATGTGAGACTTTCTGACTGCAGAACGAGATAATAATCATGTGTTTTTAAAAATATTTTATTTATTTATTTATTTGAAAAGCAGAGTTAGAGAGAAGGGGAGAGAGAGAGGGAGAGGAGGAGGAAGAGAGAGACAGAGAGAGGAGAATGAATGAGAATCTTCTTTCCATTAGTTCACTCCCAATTGGCCACAATGGCCTGGGATGGATCAGGTCAAAGCCAGGAGCCTGGAATTCCATCTGGGTTTCCATTGTGGATGTAGTATCCCAAGTACTTGGGAGTCAGCAAGGTAAGGAACCAAGAGGAATGCTGAAATCAAAGTGAATAAATTTTGTGAGAGACATTGTTAAAAAAGAGAAGGAGGGGTGGGGATCTGACACGGAGATGGTTGGTGAGTCAAAGAAGGGGTGATAAAAGACCTTCTGTGCAAGCACAGTTCAGCTACAGACCTCTTTATACAATGGGTGTTCCAAAATGGTCATTTTTCATGGTCAGAGAGCAGAGATTTTTGGTCCAAAATATCATAAATTCACCGGATGGTCAGCAGTTCATGCATCCTTCACCTTCCTGTGATCCTAACACGTTTTAACCAGTTGGGAAAACCTCAACAACATTCCTTGAATCTGTAGAGTAAGCTCAAAAAGTTTCAGTTAGTTCTTTATTTCTTAACTCTGTCAAATATAGTTCCAATTCACAGCTTTTCATTAGGTTCATAGGGGATGCAGCCCTGAAAAAAGACTGAGAACTACAGCATTTTAAATTGCTCTGTAAGAGGTACAGTCCTAAATACATTAGAGGGCTTAATAATACATTAGTAGAAGTGTAGTATGTTAAATATAATGATCTTTACATAGCAAATCATTGGTTCTCTAAATGTTTGATAAAACAAATGTCATTGAGCATAATTTCTTTAGATACTTTATTCTTTTCTTTATTCTGAGATTATTAATTACCTAATTGTATCCTAAAATACAAAAGGATATTTTCTCTCCATCTTTACAATGATTTTCAAAGTTAAATAACTGTATTGGAAAATGAATTGCTTGTTATTGTGGTAAACTTTTCCCAGAAGCTTTGACTCTACCAGGAAGTCCACTTTCAGGTGTCCTGAGTCATCACCAGGACTGCTTTAAGAGCACTAGGCCTCAATAGAGGACTTCATGTCCATATGAAAGAAAAGTTTTATTATCAGTAATAGCCTAAAAACAGGGAATACTTTTAATTCTTTTTTTCTCTTTTTTTTTTAAAAAAAGGGGAATACTTTTAATTCTTTCAATGCTATTTCAAAATTCAGCAACATTTAATAGAGTATATATTATACTAAGTGGATTTTAAAAGAAGGTTTTCAATTTTAGTAATTTAAAATTGTACAAAAACCTCAACATCCCATTCACAATTAAACACAGTATATTACTTGATAATAGCAAAAAAAGTTTTGTGCTAAAAGGAAAAAAATGACTAATGTTCAAGAACTATCTTGAAAAGTTAACGAGCAGGTAGTAGTCAAGAAGCAACCTAAGTGACTCTGATTGCATCATGTTGATTGTTTTGAAGCTGAGCTAAATAAATATGCAAACTTAAAAATCAGAAAAATATGATCAGAGATCCATTTGTGTCCTTTGCATATACAAGAACTCAGAAAATGAATTAGTATTCCCAAGCATGCATGTAATGTGTGTGTTAGAATTAACACTTCTACCTCACAGCTATTTTTTAGTAAAATTTAAATTAGGGAATTTATATTACATTACATTGTGAAGTGTAAACATGTAAGATCCTTTTGTTATTGGCCGTGTCTCCTTTAGAGAGGATTTTCTTGATTCATATTTATGCTTTTAGCATTGTTAATACTTTGTTTTCTTTGTCTAATCTACACTATAAATTCTTGGAGCATTTGTTTACGTAGCTATTATATCCAGCACAATGTTTAACACATAAGCAAGTCTTCAATGGTTTATATACTTTAATAGATACATAAACAATCTGACAAACTATTACTTTATTAATTTGCCATTAGTAATGATAATATTTCTCTAGTCGCACATGATTAATAATATGTTCCAGATTATTTGGAAGAAAAAATTTTTAAAACTAAATGTATATAGATGTAGAATTTACAAAAAAAATGTTATTTCATCATTACATAATGATAAAATGATGAATTCACCAATACAATATAATAATTGAAAAATATATGCATCTAAACAAAGCACCTAAACACAGAAAGCGATTATTGAATAACAAAAAGGAAGACTTAGATTGCAATACTAAAATAGTAAAGGACCTTAATAATCTGCTTTCAGCAGGAAAAGATCATCTAGACAGAAAATCAATAAGAAAACATTGGACTTAAATTACACTTTAGAAAACAATGGATCTAACAGACGAATGAACATTCTACCCAACAGCATCTGAATACTCACACACATTCTTGTCAAGTGCACATGTAACATTCTTTGGATAAAATATATGTTGTCACAAAACAAATAGTAAAAAATTTAAGAAGATGGAAATCATATTTAGTGTCTTTTGAGATAACAATGGCAAGAATCCAGAAATTTATAACAGTAAAAATCTTGGGAATAAACAAATATGTGGATATTAGACAATATGCACTTAAACAACAAATGGATCACAAAGGAAATCAAAAAGGGCATAAAATGCTTTGAGACAAGTGGAGATGGAAACACAACATACCAAAACTTATGAGATGTAGTAAAAGCAGTCCTAAGAGGGAAATTTATAGTGATAAATGCCCATATCAGAAAAGAAGAAAGATTTCAAGTTAAAATTTAATGTTAAACCTCAGGGAACTAGAAAAAGTAAAGCAAAACAAGCTCAATATTAATAAAAACCAGAGAATAAATAAATGAATTACAGATTACAAAACTATAGAAAGATTGATGACATAGAGTAACTTACTTTTAAAAAAGATAAGGAAAATCAACAAACCCTTAGCAAGACTAGCCAGGAACAAAGAAAAAAAGACTCAAATAAGAAGTTGAAGAGGAGACATTATAACTGACACCTTAGAAATACAAAGGTCATAAACTACTACTGTGAACAATTATGAAAAATTGTCTTAATGAAATGGCTAAGTTCCTATACACATATATGCTACCAAGAATAAATAATGAATAAATAGATATCTGAATAGATCAATGTTGAGTAAGGAGATTCCATCAGTAATAAAACATTTCTAGTCAAAGAAAAGCCCAAGACTTGATAACTTCCCTGCTGAATTCTACCAAACATGTAAAGAAATAACAGTAAATCATCTCAAACTCTGCCTTTTTTAAACCAACATGAAGGGACTGATTCTAAACTCATTTTATGAGGACAACAATAGCTTGCACACAAAAAGACTCCACAAGGACAGAAAACTCCAGCCAACATCGCCGATGTTCATAGTTGCAAAATCCTCAACAAAATAGTAGCAAGATGAATTCAGTAGCACAGTAAAAATAATCATTCATTATGACCAAGTAAGATTTATTCCAGGGATACAATGATGATTCAATCATTAAAATCAATCAATGTGATACATTAACATAAAATGAAGAAAAAACATGACCATCTTAATAGACGCAGAAAATATCATTTGCAAAAATTCTGCACCCTTTTATGATAAAAATTCTCAATATATTACTAGTTTTGAGGGAATGTATACCTTAAGATAGTAAAGGTCATTTGTTAGAATCCCATAGCTAGCATCATTCTTAATTGTGAGAAGTTGAAAGTTTTTCTTATAAGATCAGGGGTACAATAAACATTTCTACTCTCAGCACTGTAACAATTAGGCAAGAAAAGAAATAGAAAGTTTCTGTTTTTGAATACATAAATACTTTTTATTAAAGTATTTTTAAATTATGAGTTTATTGTTTAGTTTTAAAATTTAACAATTTGTTGTTGCTTATTCTTTTTATTTTTATTTTTTATTAATGTAAGGAGAACAGACAATATATTTCATAGGTACAATTCTAAGAAGATAACCATCACCTCAATAAGAAACGAAAAAAATAAAAATGTCTGTTTGTTAACAACATGACAATATGTATAGAAACTCCAAAGAATCTACCAAAAAAACTGTCATCTTGTATAAATGAATCAGACACAAAATCAACATTCAAATATTAGAATTCTTATATACCAATAAAAAGTTAACTGATACCGTGGAAATAAAAAGGTCATAAGCAACTACTGTGAACAATCATGAACAAATTAGACAGTGTGTGGCTAAATTCCTGTACACATGAAGCTACCAAGAATACATATGAGGAAACAGATATCTAAATAGATCAATGATGGATGAGCAAGGAGATACAAAGTTGCAAGATGCCAAATCAACATTCAAATATTAGCCTTTTTATATACTAGCAAAACATGCAAAAAGGAAATTAAGTAAGTAACCTCACATACAATACTTTGGGCAAGCAATCACTTCGTAAATGTTATCCTGAAAGAACAGGCAAAAAAAAAAAAAAAAAAAAAAAAAGCAAAAATAGACAAATGGAATAGTATCAAAACAAAAAACAAAAAGCTGCTGTACAACAACAGAAATCATTAACAAAGTAAAGAGACAGTTCACAGAATTGGAGAACATATTTGAAAGTCACACATCTGAAAAGGAGTTCATATCTTAAATACATAATGAACTTAAAAATGCAATTACAAGAAAACAAATAATCAGATTAAAATTGGACAATATGGGAATTGTGGCACAGTGGGTAAAGCCACCACCTGCCATGTCAGCATCTCATATGTGCGCAGGCTCCACTGCAGGCTGCTCCATTTCTGATCCAGGTCCCTGCTAATGTGCCTGGGAAATCAGTGAAGGATGACCTAAATACCTGGACTCCTGCACTCATGTGAGAGACCTGGAAGAAGCTCCTGGATCCTGGCTTCAGACTGGCTCAGCTCCATCCATTGCACCATTTCTGGAGTGAAGCAGTGGATAGATGATCTATCTGTCTCTCCCTCTTTTTCTCTGTAATTCTGCCTTGCAAATAAATAAATAAATATTTTTAAAAATTGGGTAAAGAATTGAAACAGTCATTTCTCAAAATAAGAAAATGTCCAGTAGAAAAGTACTTAGCATCCCTAATCATTAGAGAAATGCAAATTAAACAAGAAAAATCATCCCACCTGTTGGAATGGTTTTTATCAAAAAAATGAAAGATAAACATTGATGAATATGTGGGGAAGAGTGCATCCTTGCACATTATTGGTGGGAATTTAAATCAATACAGGTATTATAGAAAATAGTATGGTAGTTTCTCAGAAAACTAAAAGTAGAACTATAATATAATCCTGAAACCACAGTAACACCCAAAGGAACTGAAATCAATGTCAAAAAGCTACCTGAACTTCCATTTTCATTGAAGCTATATTCTCAATTTCCAAGTCACAGACTCAACCATTAGTCCTTCAACAGAAGAATTGATAAAGAAAATGTATTCATATATACACACATATACAATACATATAGTGTGATACATAATGTATAAAATATCTATCTTTCTATCTGTGTATATACTGTAATATTATCCAGTTTTATGATAGAAGAATATTCTTTCACTTGGTACATCATGGCTGTTTCTGGGAGACATTATAGTAAGTGAATTAAGCCAAGCATTGCAAAGTAAATACTGCAAGATTTCACTTATAAATGAAATCATAAATAAAGATATTAAATCAGTACAGGGTAGAATAATGGTTACTAAAGACTGCAGGCTTGAAGGAGTTGAGAAGGATGAATGTTTAGAAAGTTCCAGATAGACTCATAGACTGTCTTGAGCTCTTTGAACACTAATATGACTATAGTCAATAAGCAGCTAACACATATTTCAAATTAAGTAAGAAAGTGAATTTCAAATGCTCCACTAAAATCATTCATAGGAAAGTGAGGTGATAGATATGTTAATCACTATGATTCAATCATCTCATATTGGATACTTATATCGAAATGTCTACAAATGTATACAATTGTTATTTATTGATCAAAAGTAATATTAGGATAAAATCACAAAAGGGAAATATAGATTCTTCTTACTACTCATTCTTCTGTAAACATAACTTTTAATTTTTCTTTAAAAAGTAGTGGATAACCTAAAATCTTACAAATACTCATTCCTTCATCAGGAGGTCATTAGCATCGTATTCTTGGGAGCCATCATTTTTCAGTTTTATCATAGATTTCAAGAACTCTCCTGGTCACTGATTTCAAGAACTCTCCTGGTCACTGAGTCCTCATAAAAACCCAAGGTTAATCCTATTGATTGCTGTTTTCAAAGATGAGAAAACAATAGACTTAGGGGGTTATTAATTTATTTTTAAATAGTAATGAAGCAATAATTCATGTTTACACACTATTAGTGCAAATGTTCACAGTTTATTGACTAATTCACAATTATTTTTCTCAAGAATACTTTGGTTAATTAAGTCAGAAGTTCTGTGATATCAAGGAAGCCTGTTAAATTGATTTTCCTTCCAGCCAGAACTCACATTTGAATGACTCAACAAGTCTGTGCATATTTATGCACATAGATAAGCAGAACTATTAAAACATTTTAATGATTTATTTTATTTATTTGAAATACAGATTTATGGGGAAGGGAAGAGAGAATGAGAGATGAGGAGAGATGGAGAGAGAGTGAGCAAGAGCGAGCACTTCCATTTGCTGGCTCAGTCTCCAAATGGCCACAATGACCTGGGCAGGGCCAGAACCAAGCCAGGAGTTAGGAGCTTTATCTGAGTCTCCCACATGGGTGGCATGGTCTCGAGTACTTGGGTCATGGAAGTGCAGCAGTTGGGACTTGAAGGGTTGCCCACATAGGGTGCCAGAGTCACAAGAGGCAGCTTAATATGTTGTACCAAAAAGCCAGCCCCTAACACACAGTACTATAAATTGGAATCTTGAATGTCTTATTCAATCAAAAATGTTCACAGAGTCAGGCATTTAGCCAGAGTTCATTTGCTGGTTAAGATACCCATGTTCTTTATTGGAATGCCTGGGTCTCATGATACCTGACTCTGGTTTCAGGCTCCAGGTTCCTGCTGATGCCAACCCTGGGAGGTAGTGGTGATAGCTCAAGTGGTTGGGTCCTTGTCTCCCACATTGGAGACCTGAACTGAGTTTCTAGATACTAGCTTCAGCTCCAAGTGATTCCATGAATGGAACCTTTCTCTTTCTCTCTACTTCTCTCTTTCTCAATAAATGAATACACAGACACATTCAATAAATGAATACACACAAATACATTTAATTTATACAGAAAAAAATATGTGGATGATGTTACTGCAGTGGGAAGTTCAGTCTCACACTCTCACTTATAGTATTTTGGGGAATAATCACCAGCTTCACAGAATGCTATTTATGAAACATCAGTCAAGCATGCATAGAAAGTTTGTCAAAGTAGAAGCTATGGAGCTGTAAAATATTAATCTCTAGATTGTGAGTGGACTGAAAGTAATGGACACTGATTAATTTTAAAGAAAAAGCATTGTAGGATATTCAAGTAAATATGAATGTTATGGCTCTACTATTTCTGTTGAATGTTTAAGTGGTTGTCTGAGCCTCCAGCATGGAATCCAGGAAACCTGATGGCATCTTGAAGATACATGTGATTCACATATTCTTCCCTGCTGAAAGACATCACCTAGGAAATGTGAAGATGGAGGAAAATGTATCTGAATTGGAAGCTTAAGATGAGAGCAAGCCAGAAACGTTGACGAACTTGGCGATTTATTTGCAGATGAAATCATATTGAAGAAGAGTACAAATTTACAATTTTTTTGGTTACACTTCTCACAAGAAGACCTTGCCTTGGAGCAAGAAAGGCAAAACATAGCAAGCCGGCTTTGTGACATAGCAAAGCTTCTGCCTGTGATGCCTTCATTCCTTATGGACACAGTTGAGTCTTGGCTGTTCCACTTCTGATCCAGCTGCCTGCTAATGGCCAGGGGAAAGCAACAGATGATGGCCTGAGTGCGTGGGCCCCTGCCATCCATCTGAGACACCTGAAAACGCTCCTGGTTCCTGGCTTTGACCTGGCCCAAACCCTGCAGTTGTGGCTACCTGGGGTGTAAAGCAGTGGATGGGAGATCTCTCTGTTTCTCTTTCTCTCCCTCTCTCTCTGTAACTCTGAATTTCAAATAAGTAAATAAATGAATCTTGGAAAAAAAAAACTAAAGAGGTCTTATCATTTACAAAGATAACTCCATTGGATTCCTTTTATTTGCAATGAATTAGTAGGATTTGAGAGTGCTTGTGGCATTAAGGGATAGGACTGACTACAATGGGCCAGAAGATTATGGCAGACACAATTATCAAAGCAAAAACTGTACCAGACAATGCTAAATAGGAAAGGAATTTAATTGTAGTGGTGTAGAGAAGGTACTTTTAGCTCAGTCCTGCTGAAACTAAAAGCTAGGGAGATTTCAAAAACTGGAGTAGAGGGACCTAAGTTTATCTGTGTTTGCTAATTGACTTTAGCCACAGGAAAAGTAAACTTTCTTGAAAGGGAATTGTTTGCAACATGGAGTTGCACTCACTACTTACACTCCAGCCCTCTCACAAGAGATGTAGGGAAAAGTTAGCAGATTGGAGCTCTATCCTTTAAAATTACATTTCAAAGAGAGAGTTCCCAGGTCTTAGTGGAAAGTATTCTTGCTTTGTAAACCCAGCAGGGGATTTTTTAAAGTTTTACATTACAAATGGGAAGGGAAACAGTTTAAAAGTGCAAGGTTTCTTAAGTAAATGTTCTGGTTTGAAAAAGGAAGGCATGGCTTTTCAGGTGGTGGCAGATAAGTACCCAGTTAGGCAGAAGAAAGTCTGAATTTTAGTCCCACAGAATGTAAGTTTAAGGTCTATCTGGGTCACAGGTGAAGTAAGGGGGTCTTCACAAAGTTCATGAAAAAAATGTATATTGTGAAAAAACTGCATGAGTTTCAAAAGAATTTTGCTTTAAAATAAACTTATCTTTTAATTCCATTTGTCAAAGAACTTCTTAAAAGAACAGTGTATCATTGTTTGGTAACTGTCAACATATAAACAATAATGAAGATGTGAGTGCTGATGCTGTCATCCAGGAAACTATATACAAAGAAATACAAAAACTGAAAACAACTTTGAAGAAATGCAGAAAAGGAAAACTAACAGAAAGATAAAATATTCTTGCTTTTAAAACACGTTTTTCATTTTTCTAACATGATTAGTTAAAAAAAAGAATGTAATTGAAATAACTTTTCATACAAAAATGAAATATATGAATAGTTTTTCATAGTACAGTTTTCTACAGCTTTTTGAAGAACTGTCACACAAGTTTCAATTAGAAATTTCTCAGCCACCTTTGGGAAACTACGTTGTTTTGACTTAAAAGTCTTTTGAAGGCACTTGGAGAGATTGCAAAAGACTTCATAATTTTTGTTTTAAGTCTATTTACGTTCTATAGGACCATTTATTCTAAAATAGCAATTAAATAATTCTTCACAGTATTCTTTTAAAGTAATGAAAATGCTTCTAGATTTTTGACAGGTAATATATCAGGCTTGTTAATCACTGTCATTAAGCAGATCCAATTGGGGGCTTTGAAAATAAACAAATAGGTTAAAACAAATGGAAATAAAAATTGTTTAAAAGTACAACAATTACACTTTTAACACTACGTTCACAGGACATATTTTTCCCAGTGATCCATTGCTAATTATATAACTTAGACATGAAAACTTTATTTTCTAGTTATAAGTCATTCTTTACTCATTGTAAAGCTTTCCAAATAATTGTTAGTTTTTTCACCATGTATATAAAATTACAAATTGTACTTGCTTAAAGTTTTAGAACCATTAGAAATACTAATAAACTAATGTAGCTTTAATAATATAAATATAATTTAAGAGTGGTAAGATTATAATTGAATTTCTCAAACAACAGTATGCATATTCATGTTTGCCTTTTGCTCTGACAGCAAGTATAGGGAGCCAAATGTAAGACATATCAGTTGCTGGAATTCAATTTATATTTCAAGATTTAGAGGAACAAATGTGTGATTTTATGTTAAAAATGAACATGAATATTGTAAACCAAAAATTCAAAAATTGGCATAAAGTTTTACAGTAAAATTATACTATTTTTGCCATTTTATAGTGTGACTAGTGCTAGCCATGTTTTTTTTTTTTTTTCAGGAAATTATTGTTTGTTACAATTTTTTGGATAAAAAAAGAAGTTTCAGATTATTTCTTTCTGCTTCAGTTCCTGATGAAATACTTCCATGTGTTAATAATGCTATCTTGCCTTATACGGAATTTTATGAGTAACCTTTCAATAATGCAATAAGTAAACATAATAGGCCATGAATGAAATTAGGAATTCAGTAATAAATAGGTTTTATGTAAGTTCATAATCATAAAATTGAATCTGTAGAATAATTAGCTACTTTAGAAAAACATCCTTTTTTATGGCCCAGCTTGTAAATTAAAGGGATTATGCATCTAAACAGGAGATACTACCTAACCAATTGTATTAATTGATTAATTTATAAATATGCATGGCATATAATTTGCACAAATATTACAGACCTTTCTTTTACATTATATGTTAAATTAGAGGTTTTGCAGAGTAAAGAGTTTAATATCCAAATTTCTGCTGTTAACTTGCATATTCTTGATTATAAGAAAATTTTAAAAGAATTTCATGAATATTTGGAAAAACAAATGAATTTTGTGGCAATACATATCTGAATTCACTGAAGTACATATCTGAATTCAATGAAGAAGCAAGCTTATTCCAGATCATTTCTGACTGATTTCTTTCTTTCTCTCTCTCTCTTTTTTTTTTTTTTTTTGAAAGGCAGAGTTAGACCTTGAGAGAGAGAGAGAGAGAGAGAGAAAGAGAGAGAAAGGTCTTAATTCCTTTGTTTCACCCCCCAGTGGCCGCTTCGGCAAGCGCTGAGCCGATCCGAAGCCAAGAGCCAGGTGCTTCCTCCTGATCTCCCATGCAGGTGCAGGGCCCAAGCACTTGGGCCATCTTCCACTGCCTTCCCAGGCCACAGCAGAGAGCTGGACTGGAAGAGGGGCAACTGGGACAGAATCCGGCGCCCCAGCCGGGACTAGAACCCAGAGTACCAGTGCCACAGGCGGAGGATTAGCCTAGTGAGCCACGGCGCCAGCCACAACTGATTTCAATGCTGAAAATTTCCAACATCTGGCCTCAGGACTTGCGGAACTGTCCACAAAGGTACGGGAAACTATGATCAACAGAGAAAATCTTGTGCTACCTGCTATTGTATATGAACTAGAATATATTTGATATTTTAAAATGATTTTAAAAAAGAGATTTCATTTCATATGAAAGTTACGTGAAATTTAATTTAAAGTGTCCATAAATATTTATCCACAATTACTCATTGTCTTTCATTGTCTTATTTGTTTCATGTTTTAAAAGTCAAATTGAACAGTTGTTGACAAAACCAAATGGACTACAACATCTAAATATTTATTGAATCACCCTTTATGGAAAAAATTTCCACCCCTATTCTAGATTTTCTATTAGTAGAGATATTTTCTTCTCAGTGCTTTT
The DNA here is from genome assembly GCF_964237555.1 of Oryctolagus cuniculus. Classification (NCBI taxonomy): domain Eukaryota; kingdom Metazoa; phylum Chordata; class Mammalia; order Lagomorpha; family Leporidae; genus Oryctolagus; species Oryctolagus cuniculus. The sequence goes on along the minus strand of NC_091436.1, from coordinate 56,024,063 downwards.
AGCTTTTATTTCACCATATGCTTCCTCTTGAGTCAAAACTTGGTAATTTTCATAATCATGTTCTCCATATTCAAGCATATCTGGCATTTTATAATTATAGTTTTAGTTATTTTCTACCAGAAATGTAATTAGCACAATGTATTTTCTCCAGTGTGTCACCGTTACTACTACTAAGCAAGTAGATGTTTATTAGACAATTATTTTTCTGTTCTTAAAAAATGCTTTTATGTGTTTAGGTTTTCTAATTTCCTCCTAATTTCACATAAATATATAAAAAATTTCCTTCATGAGACTAATTAGTGGAATTTAAACCATAAATCCTTGGCTAGATATATTATTTAAATTACAGTAGAGTTAACTTTAATTCTCAGACTTAACTGAGTTTTAAAGTAAATAATAATTGTATTTAAAAAACAACTTTAACTATTGAGAGTAGAGTCTTTGGCTTCAGAGAAGATAAATTAGATATCCTTCGCCCCATTTCTTCAGGTAAGTAAAATTACAGTCCCTGGACGTTACATAGATAACACACCCAAGAAGTCAGAATAGTGGAAAGAATAAAGCAAACTAAAAAGGAAATGCAGAATCCAAGTATAAACAAGGTTGTGAAAGCCTGATTTTTTTCCCCTTCGTTTTTGTCTCATGATATCCTTGCCAACTGAGCTAGATGCCAAACCTTCCATGAAGGGAGGCTCTCAGGAAGCAAGTCTGTAACCACATTGTGATGGTATCAGAGGAGGAAAAGAAGAGAACTTGACTTAACTTTCAATTCTATCAGGCTATAGGGAGGGCTCATCCAACACAGTGTTACTGGGGACCAAATGGGGATCAGGATTCTACCTGCGCCTAGAAGTAACAAGATGTACCTCCTCAATGGAGGACTGGGAGAGGAGGCATAGTAGGGACTGAGGATTTTCATCACCACTAAGAAAAAATGGGGGCCTCCTCTACCATCTGATCTCAACACAAATAGATGAGATCACCTGGGAACAAATAATAAGGCATTTTCCTCAACCTGCCAAGGAAATATCAGTCAGTGAAATTTTAATGTAGAGCCTAAAAGAACACTTGTGTCCAAGACTGGCAAGAAGCCCACCACCCTTTCCAGGTGCCATGATGTCCACTGACCGATAACTGAATATGGAAAATGTGGTATACGTACTCTTTAGAGTACTACTCAGTTGTTAAAAAAAAATGAAATCCTTTCTTTTGCAACAAAATAGATGCAACTAGAAGCCATTATATTAGCAAAATAATCCAGTCCCCAAAAGAGGGATACCCTATGTTTTCCCTAATCTGGGGTAACTAATAGAGTACTTAAATGTAATGTATTGGAGTGAAATGGATATTTTGAGATCTGATGATTGCTTACAACACCTGTCTCTACTGTTGAAAAACACTTTTTTTCTACGTACTATATGTTGAACTTAGTGTAGGGTTGAACTTATGGGAATAAAGTAAACTGAAAATAGATCTTTGTAAAAATTGAGAATAGGAATAGGAGAGGGAAGAGGAAGAAGTGTTGGGGCATGAGTGGAAGGGAGGGTGGGGTGGGAAGTGTCACTATGTTGCTAAATCTGTACATATGAAATATATGAAATTTGTATACCTTAATTACAATTTAAAAAAGAGAAATTGAATGAGGAACTGTACTTCATTCTCCATCTGGCAGTAATGAGGAGCCTATCTCACATGGCTGAAGCATTGTTGGAGGAAACCAGCTTAAATGTGATAGTAAATAACAAGCAAGGACTCACAACATAATTCTTAAAATGCCCCGAATTCATTAGGGAATTCACAAACCATAACAATCTCTAGGAAAATTTCAAATGGAATTTAAAAAAGATGAGTCAATAGGTGACACCACAAAAGATAAGAGATATTAGAAATCTCTGACATTGTAAACTTTTTTCAACAAAGAATTACAAGACAGTTAAGCAAATGAAAAATAGAAAGTCATAGCAAATAATTAGAAAATTTCATCAGAGAAATAAAATAAAGAACCAAGTGGGAAATTTAGAGGGGAAAAAATAAGCAAACTAGATGAAGAAATGTAGGGCAGAGACAGATAGTACTCCTATCAGCTGGCTCACTCTCTAAATCCCCATGATGGACAAGACTGAGCTGGGCTGAAGTCCAAAGACAGGAACTCAATCCACACCACCTCCACAGGTGGCGGGGACCCAATTACTTGAGCTGTCACTGCTACCTCCCTAGATCTGTATTGGGGAGAAGCTGCATCAGCAGTGAACCTGGCATTCAAAGTTAGTCATTCTGATATGGGACAGACATTTGTACTGGCATCTTAACTACTGGGCCAGATAATCACCTGGAATAAATGTTTTTGTTTGTTTGTTTTTATTTTTTAACTTTTATTTAGTAAATATAATTTTCCAAAGCACAGTTTATGGATTACAATGGCTTCCCCTCCCCATAACTTCCCTGCCACTCGCATCCCTCCCATCTCCCACTCCCTCTCCCGTTCCATTCACATCAAGATTCATTTTCAATTATCTTTATATACAGAAGATAGATTTAGTATATATTAAGTAAAGATTTCATCAGTTTGCACCCACACAGAACATAAAGTATAAAATACTGTTTGAGTACTAATTATAGCATTAATTCACACTGAACAACACATTAGGGACAGAGATCCTACATGAGGAGTAAGTGCACAGTGACTCCTGTTGTTGACTTAACAAATTGACACTCTTTCTTGTCATGAGTTGCGAAGGCTATGGAAGCCTTTGGATTCGCCGACTTTGATCTTTTTTAGACAAGGTCATAGTCAAAGTGGAAGTTCTCTCCTCCCTTCAGAGAAAGGTACCTCCTTCTTTGATGGCCTGTTCTTTCTACTGGGATCTCACTCGCAGAGATCTTTCATTTAGGTTTTGGGTTTTTTTGTTTGTTTTGTTTTGCCAGAGTGTCTTGGCTTTCCATGCCTGGAATACTATCATGGCTCTTCAGCCAGATCCGCATGCCTTAAGGGCTGATTCTGAGGCCAGAGTGCTGTTTAGAACATTTGCCATTCTATGAGTCCGGTATTTATCCCGCTTCCCATGTTGGATTGTTCTCTCCCTTTTTAATTCTATCAGTTAGTATTACCAGACACTAGTCTTGTTTATGTGATCCCTTTGACTCTTAGACCTATCACTATGATTAATTGTGAACTGAAATTGATCACTGGGACTAGTGAGATGGCATTGACACATGCCACCTTGATGGGATTGAATTGGAATCCCCTGGCACATTTCTAACTCCACCGTTTGAAGCAAGTCAGCTTGAGCATGTCCCAAATTGTACATCTCCTCCCTCTCTTATTCCCACTCTTATATTTAACAGAGATCACTTTGTGTGTTAATTACAGAGTTCAACCAGTACTATTAAGTAGAACAAAAAAATGCTAAAAGGGATAAAGTATTAAGTTGTACATCAACAGTCAGGACAAAGGCCAATCAAGTCACTGTTTCTCATAGTGTCCATTTCACTTGTTTGTTTTTAAATACCACACATCTGAGGCAGCACTGCTGTGTAGTAGGGTAAGCTTCCACCTGCAGCGCCGACATCCTTTAAGGGTGCCAGTTTGTGTCCTGGCTGTTCCTCTTGTGGTCCAACTCTCTGCTATGGGCTGGGAGAACAGTAAAAGATACCCCAAGTGCTTGGGCCCTTGCACCTATGTGGGAGGTCAGTAGGAAGCTCCTGGTTCCTGGCTTTGGATTTGCTCAACTCTGGCCTTTGCGGCCATTTGAGGAGGAAACTAGCAGATGGAGGACCTTTATCTCTGTCTCTCCTTCTCTCTGTCTGTAACTCTACCTCTCAAATAAATACATAAAAATTTTTAAAAATAACAGTACATCTAACAAGTACATTCAATGTGCACTTTTTTAACTATCTATGAATATCTAGAATTGTGCAGTGATCATTTCACTTAAACATTTAGCAATGTCTACCTACTTTCCCACCAGACTTAACAGTCTTCTTTTTTTTTAACTTTTATTTAATGAATATAAATTTCCAAAGTACGATTTATAGATTACAATGGCTTCCCCCACATACCGTCCCTCCCACCCACTACCCTCCCCTTTCCCACTCCCTCTCCCCTTCCATTCACATCAAGATTCATTTTCGATTATCTTAATATACAGAAGATCAGCTTAGTATACATTAAGTAAGGATTTCAACAGTTTGCTCTCACACAGAAACATAAACTGAAAAATAATAGATCATTTTTTTTAAATGATGATGAAATCAGATCAGATCTATTGTCATGTTTAATCCCAGTGAGAGTCAAGTTGGGAGTTGATAATTTCTTTTTTTTTTTTTTTTTTTTTTTTACAGAGGATCAGTTTAGTATGCATTAAGTAAAGATTTCAACAGTTTGCACCCCCATAAAAACACAAAGTGAAATATATTGTTTGAGTACTCGTTATAGCATTAAATCTCAATGCACAGCACATTAAGGACAGAGATCCTACATGAGGAGTAAGTGCACAGTGACTCCTGTTGTTGACTTTACCAATTGACACTCCTGTCTATGGCATCAGTAGTCTCCCTATGCTCCGGTCATGAGTTTCCAAGGCTATGGAAGCCCTCTGAGTTCTCTGACTCTTATCTTGTTTAGACAAGCTCATAGTCAAAGTGGAGGTTCTCTCCTCCCTTCAGAGAAAGGTACCTCCTTCTTTGAAGACCTGTTCTTTCCACTGGGATCTCACTCGCAGAGATCTTTTGCCAGAGTGTCTTGGCTTTCCATGCCTGAAATACTCTCATGGGCTTTTCAGCCAGATCGGAATGCCTTTAGGGCTGATTCTGAGGCCAGAGTGCTATTTAGGACATCTGCCATTCTATGAGTCTGCTGAGTATCTCACTTCCCATGTTGGATCACTCTCCCCTTTATTTATTCTATCGGTTAGTGTTAGCAGGTACTAGACTTGTTTATGTGCTCCCTTTGACTCTTAGTCCTTTCATTATGATCAATTGTGAACTGAAATTGATCACTTGGACTAGTGAGATGGCATTGGTACATGCCACTTTGATGGGATTGTATTGGGATCCCCAGCATGATTCTAACGCCACCATTTGGGGCAAGTCCTATTGAGCATCTCCCAAATTGTACATCTCCTCCAGCTCTTATTCCCACTCTTATGTTTAACAGGGATCACATTTCAGTTAATTTTTAACACTTAAGAATAACTGTGTATTAATTACAGAATTAAACCAGTCATATTAAGTAGAACAGACAAACTACTAAGAGGGATAACGTATTAAGTTGTTCATTAACAGTCAGGGCTATGCTGATCAAGTCACCATTTCCCATAGTGTCCGTTTCACTTCAGGAGGTTTCCTTTTTGGTGTTCAGTCAGTTGTCACCGATCAGGGAGAACACATGGTATTTGTCCCTTTGGGACTGGCTTATTTCACTCAGCATGATGTGTTCCAGATTCCTCCATTTTGTTGCAAATGACTGGATTTCGTTGTTTCTTACTGCGGTATAGTATTCTAAAGAGTACATATCCCATAATTTCCTTATCCAGTCTACCGTTGATGGGCATTTAGGTTGGTTCCAGGTCTTAGCTATTGTGAATTGTGCTGCAATAAACATTAGGGTGCAAACCGCTTTTTTGTTTGCCAATTTAAATTCCTTTGGATAGATTCCAAGGAGTGGGATGGCTGGGTCGAACGGGAGGGTTATCTTCAGGTTTCTGAGGAATCTCCAGACTGACTTCCATAGTGGCTTGACCAGTTTGCATTCCCACCAACAGTGGGTTAGTGTCCCTTTTTCCCCACATCCTCGCCAGCATCTGTTGTTGGTAGATTTCTGAATGTGAGCCATTCTAACTGGGGTGAGGTGAAACCTCATTGTGGTTTTGATTTGCATTTCCCTGATTACTAATGACCTTGAACATTTTTTCATGTGCCTGTTGGCCATTTGGATTTCCTCTTTTGAAAAATGTCTATTGAGGTCCTTGGCCCATCTCTTAATTGGGTTGTTGGTTTTGTTTTTGTGGAGTTTCTTGATCTCTTTGTAGATTCTGGTTATTAACCTTTATCTTTTGCATAGTTTGCAAATATTTTTTCCCATTCTGTTGGTTGTCTCTTCACTCTCCTGACTGTTTCTTTTGCAGTACAGAAACTTCTCAATTTGATGCAATCCCAATAGTTAATTTTGGCTTTGACTGCCTATGCCTCCCGGGTCTTTTCCAGAAACTCTTTGCCTGTGCCAATTTCTTGAAGGGTTTCTCCAATGTTCTCTAGTAACTTGATGGTGTCAGGTCGTAGATTTAGGTCTTTAATCCATGTTGAGTGGATTTTTGTGTAAGGTGTAAGGTAGGGGTCTTGCTTCATGCTTCTGCACGTGGAAATCCAGTTTTCCCAGCACCATTTATTGAATAGACTGTCCTTGCTCCAGGAATTGGTTTTAGATCCTTGATCAAATATAAGTTGGCTGTAGATGTTTGGGTTGATTTCTGGTGTTTCAATTCTGTTCCATTGGTCTATCCATCTGTTTCTGTACCAGTACCATGCTGTTTTGATTACAACTGCCCTGTAGTATGTCCTGAAATCTGGTATTGTGATGCCTCCGGCTTTGTTTGTGTTGTACAAGATTGCTTTAGCTATTCGAGGTCTCTTGTGCCTCCATATAAATTTCAGCACCGATTTTTCCAGATCTGAGAAGAAGGTCTTCGGTATCTTGATTGGTATTGCATTGAATCTATAAATTGCTTTTGGGAGAATGGACATTTTGATGATATTGATTCTTCCAATCCATGAGCATGGAAGATTTTTCCATTTCTTGGTAGCCTCTTCTATTTCTTTCTTTAAGGTTTTGTAATTTTCATCGTAGAGATCTTTAACGTCTTTGGTTAAGTTTATTCCAAGGTATTTGATTGTTTTTGTAGCTATTGTGAATGGGATTGATCTTAGAAGTTCTTCCTCAGCCATGGCATTGTCTGTGTATACAAAGGCTGTTGATTTTTGTGCATTGATTTTATACCCTGCTACTTTGCCAAACTCTTCTATGAGTTCCAATAGTCTCTTAGTAGAGTTCTTTGGGTCCCCTAAATAAAGAATCATGTCATCTGCAAAGAGGGATAGTTTGAGTTCTTCCTTCCCAATTTGTTTCCCTTTAATTTCGTTTTCTTACCTAATAGCTCTGGCTAGAACCTCCAGAACTATATTGAATAGCAGTGGTGAGAGTGGACATCCCTGTCTGGTACCAGATCTCAGTGGAAATGCTTCCAACTTTTCCCCATTCAATAGGATGTTGGCTGTGGGTTTTTCATAGATTGCTTTGATTGTATTGAGGAATGTTCCTTCCAAACCCAGTTTGCTTAGAGTTTTCATCATGAACGGGTGTTGTATTTTATCAAATGCTTTCTCTATGTCTATTCAGAAAATCATATGTCTTTTCTTCTGCAGTCTGTTAATGTGGTGTATCACATTGATTGTCTTGCGCACATTAAACCATCCCTGCATACCAGGGATAAATCCCACTTGGTCTGGGTGGATGATCTTTCTGATGTGTTGTTGCATTCTATTGGCGAGAATTTTATTGAGGATTTTTGCATCTATGTTCATCAGGGATATTGGTCTGTAATTCTCTTTCAGTGCTGCATGTTTTTCTGGCTTAGGAATTAAGGTGATGCTGGCTTCATAGAAAGAATTTGGGAGGATTCCCTCTTTTTTTCATTGTTCTGAATAGTTTGAGAAGAATTGGAGTTAGTTCTTCTTGAAATGTCTGGTAGAATTCAGCAGTGAATCCATCTGGTCCTGGGCTTTTCTTTGTTGGGAGTGCCTTTATTACTGTTTCAATTTCTGTCTCAGTTATGGGTCTGTTTAGGTTTTCGATGTCTTCCTGGTTCAATTTAGGTAGGTTGCATGTGTCCAGGAATCTATCCATTTCTGATAGGTTTCCCTGTTTGCTGGCATACAAGTCCTTGTAGTAATTTCTGATGATTCTTTTTATTTCTGTGGTGTCTGTTGTTATGTTTCCTTTTTCATCTCTGATTTTATTGATTTGGGTCTTTTCTCTTCTTTTTTTAGTTAGTTGGGCCAATGGGGTGTCACAAGTCCTTGTAATTTCTGATGATTCTTTTTATTTCTGTGGTGTCTGTTGTTATGTTTCCTTTTTCATCTCTGATTTTATTGATTTGGGTCTTTTCTCTTCTTTTTTTAGTTAGTTGGGCCAATGGGGTGTCAATTTTGTTTATTTTTTCAAAAAACCAGCTCCTCATTTGGCTGATTTTTTGGAATGTTTTTTCTTGATTCAATCCTGTTGATTTCTTCTCTGATTTTAATTATTTCTCTTCTCCTACTAGATTTGGGTCTGGTTTGCTGTAGGTTTTCTAGATCCTTGAGGTGAATTGAAAGCTCATCTATTTGGTGCCTTCCCAATTTATTGATGTAGGCACCTATTGATATAACCTTCCTCTTAACACTGCTTTTGCTGCGTCCCATAAGTTTTGGTATGTTGTGCTGTTATCCTCATTTACTTCCAGAAAGTTTTTGATTTCTCTTTTGATTTCTTCTATGACCCATTGTTCATTCAGGAGCATGTTGTTCAATCTCCATGTGTTTGCATATGCTCTAGGGATTCCTGAGTTGCTAATTTCCAACTTCATTCCTTTATGGTCTGAGAAGCTGCATGGTATGATTCTAATTCTTTTGAATTTGCTGAGACTTGCTTTATGGCCTAGTATGTGGTCAATCCTTGAGAAGGTTCCATGTACTGCTGAGAAGAATGTAAAATCTTTAGCTGTAGGATTGAAAGTTCTTTAGATATCTGTTAGATCCATTTGGGCTATAGTGTCGTTTAAATCTACTGTATCCTTGTTGATCTTCTGTCCTATTGATCTATTTCTGAGAGTGGAGTATTAAAGTCCCCCAGTACTATTGTATTGGGGTCTAAGTCTCCCTTTAAGTCCGTTAACAAATCTTTTAGATAAACCGGTGCCCTGTAGTTAGGTGCATATACATTGATAATTGTTATATCTTCCTGTTGAATTGATCCCTTAATCATTATGTAGTGTCCCTCTTTGTCTCTCTTAACGGTTTTTGTGGTAAAGTTTATGTTGTCTGAAATTAAGATGGCTACGCCTGCTCTTTTTTCATTTCTGTTGGCATGGTATATCTTTTTCCAGCCTTTCACTTTCAGTCTGTATGGATCTTTGTTGGAAAGATGAGTTTCTTGTAAGCAGCAAATAGATGGGTTTTGTTCCTTAACCCAATCAGCCAATCGGTGTCTTTTAACTGGACAGTTCAGGCCATTCACGTTCAATGTGACTAATGATAAGTGGTAACTTTGCCCTGCCATTTGCCAAAGATAAGTTCTAATATATGCTTTGAATTCCCTGTGATCTTTTGCTGTGAGGTTTCCTTCCTTGGTTTCCTTCCTTTACCTTCTTTCATATTGATGACCGTGTTTCTGTGTTTCTGTGTGTAACACATCTTTAAGCATCTTTTGCAGGGCTGGACGAGTGGCAACAAATTCTTTCAATTTCTGTTTGCTATGAAAAGTCTTTATTTCACCTTCATTCACAAATGATAGCTTTGCAGGATATAATATTCTGGGCTGGCAGTTGTTCTCTCTTAGTACCTGGGCTATATCTCGCCATTCCCTCCTAGCTTTTAGAGTTTCTGATGAGAAGTCAGCTGTGAGTCTGATTGGAGATCCTCTGAGAGTAATCTGACGTTTCTCTCTTGCACATTTGAGGATCTTTTCTTTATGTTTCACTGTGGAGAGTTTAATTACAACGTGTCGTGGTGAGGATCTCTTTTGGTCGTGTTTATTAGGGGTTCTGTGGGCTTCCTGTACTAGGATTTCTCTGTCCTTCTCCAAACCTGGGAAATTTTCTGCTAATATCTCACTAAAAAGGCCTTCTAATCCTTTCTCCCTCTCCATGCCTTCAGGAACTCCTAGAACCCGAATGTTGGGTTTTTTAATAGTATCCTGAAGATTCCCGACAATATGTTTTAGATTCCTAATTTCCTCTTCTTTTCTTTGGTCTGACTGTATCCTTTCCTGTTCTCTGTCTTCTAAGTCTGATATTCTCTCTTCTGCTTCACCCATTCTGTTTGTAAGGCTCTCTATTGTGTTTTTCATTTGATCTATTGAATTCTTCACTTCAGTCACTATCCCAGTTTCCTGTTGTACTAGTTGTTTCGTTTCATTTTGATTCCTCCTTAGTATTTCATTTTCACAAGAGAGATTTTCTATCTTGTCCATTAAGGATTTCTGTAGTTCAAGAATTTGTTTTTGAGAACTTCTTAATGTTCTTATCAATTTTTTGAGATCTGCTTCTTGCATTTCTTCTATATCATCATCCTCATAATCTTGAATTGGGGTGTCTTTTTCATTTGAGGGCTTCATGGTGACTTCCTTGTTTTTATTACCTTGGTTTTTGCATTTGTTATTTGGCATATTGGAGATATTTGGTTTCTTCACTGTGGTGCTTTTTCTTGTTATACTATGACTCTAGATTAAGTGGACTATCTGTTTTTGATGGAGCCTTAGGGCTTGAGATGGGTGTGGCTTGAGAGCTCTGTTTGGTGTGCCAAAGGTGACACTCCCAAGTTAGGCGTGGTAAACCTCTCTCTCTCTCTCTCTTTCTTTTTTTTTTTTTTGATTCAAAAGGGAAGTTATTCTGCACAGCTGAACGAAGTTGGAGGTAGTTAGCAGGCAAATGATATACCCACAGGAGCCAGAGATCAGAAGCTCTTTCCCAAGGACCACACAGGGAATCTGTTCGGCCCTTAGAGTGGGCTCAAATTCTCCTTCAGTCTCCCACTGGGTTGCCAAAGTTACGGAATTGTAGCGTCTCTGGAGAGTGCTCACGTGAATTCCGTGAGTTCTCTCCCCCACCGTCTCTTTTTTCACAGTCTCAGTTCAGTAGCACCACAAATTTACTAGCTCCTAATCTCCTGTTAATTTGCCCCGCCCAGAGTCAGGTTTTTCTGCTAGGCTCAGGGCCGGTGCAGACCTGAGGTCGCTCTGCTTATGAAGTATGTCCAAGATGGCGCCTGCTCTTTGTCTTGCTCGCCCTTGAGAGGTGAGCGGAGAGAGAGAAACCCGTGTCCGTACCAGTCACCTTTTTTTTTTTTTTTCCCTCTCTCTCTCTTTCAGTTAGCCTGGTGAAGTCCCCCCCCCGGGGGTCGTTCCCTCTCGTCTCCTCTCTCCGCTTGCCTGCCGGTGTCTCGGGCTATTGAGGTTCGGCTCACCTCGTGTTCCAGCGGCTCGGTCCCGCGGCTCGGCTTGCGCAGCTCGGTCCCGCGGCTCGGCTTCCGCGCGGTGGGCGACCTTGTTCTCCCAGTAGGTCCTCCGATTCATGACTACTCAATCCAGAAGGGTTTCCTCTGCAATATTTTCCTGGTTCTTTTTTCTGAGGCTACCGTAACTCCCCTTTTATTAAACTAAATTTTCCCGGACTATCGGTGCGCGCCCTCACTATTCCGCCCAACAGTCTTCTGATAGACACAGCAGTATGCCTATTTTATAATTACTGAATGAGTTGCTTGTTTCTTTCGCAAATCTACATTGAGCAAGCTTTTTAACATGTTATAACCCTTTTGGCATCTCACTTGCAAGGACAGCTTTCTGTGTTTAGTTTGCTCATCCTAGCTCAATGCTAGATATCCAATATTAAAAGCTCACATGAATGGATGGATTAATAAATGAATACTAAGGTAAGTTAATCTTATGATAGTTGATTTGCCATCCAAACAGATAACACTGCACTATTTCTACTTCACACTAAAGAGAATATGAGAACATCCTCTAAGCATTCACTGCCTGAAACCAGGTTTGTGTGCCACTGAATACCTTTAATCCAAAGGCATGACTGTCAGGAAAGTAGGCTGTGTTTCTCTTTTTATCAGAAAATACGTGCTAGTTTGGAAAAGGGAATTTCAGTTTTCCAAAGTCAATATTAGTATTGTATCTTTAAATTTTCAGGTGGACACTTCTATTCTTTATATTATTGACCAAGTTTTAAACTCACCATGAAATATAACTAGCTCTGAAATACGAAAAAACGTAGGAAAATAATGGCATCATTTCAGGATTTAATAGGAAAATTCCCAGATATTAGGTAATTTCAACATGTAGAATTGTTGGGTCTGGCATTGTTGTGTAACCAGTAAGCTACCACCAGCAATGCCAGCATCCTATATAGGAGCTGGTTCATGTCCCACCTGCTCCACTTCCCATGTGCTTGCTATGTGCCTAGGAAAGCAGCAGAGGATGACCCAATTCCTTGTGCCCCTGCACCTAAATATGAGACCTGGAAGAGGTTGCAGGCTCCTGGTTCTGGGCTCCTGACTTTGACCTGGCCCTGTCCCGCCGGTTGTGGTCATTTGGGAAGTGGACCAGTTTATTGAAGCACTCTCTGAATATATTCTCAAGATCAGAAAATTGATACCTTTCAGATTAAGGCTCATAGAGTTTTTATTTCCACTTACTACTAGCAACACTTAAAGTGTTAATTCCTAATGTGCAATGCAATTTGTAAGTTTTAATTTGTACACAGATATTTGCTTTTACCTGTAAGGAGTATTTATATTTTATTCCAGACAATAAAAAATTTCTCTGAAACCTCTCATCATGAATTTACATGGGGCAATATTCCAAAAGCTTTTAAAGTATCTTTCTAAAATATTGGTAAAAGACTGTGTGCTTTTATTTCAATTCCTTGTTGCATTTTTCCCATTCTTTTGTTTCGTTTTTGTATTTGGAAGATACTCAACTTAGAAAACAATGCTGGGCTTGCCTGGAGTTCTGTGAAGCAGTGGTCTTGACAGGGAATTACATTCTCTTTTAAAGGGAAATGTTTATTGTGAGGTAATTTGTACTTGAAATAGTCCAAAAAGAGAAGGCTCATAATTAGTGGGAGGGACATTTATCTCATAGCCACACAGTCCTTTCCTTTAGGAGAACCCTGAAGTCAGGCAGGGGCAGCTGTAAAACCTCTCTTCCAAGTTGGCAGAGGTTGAACCTGGGACTGATTGAATCCCGGAGATGTTGCCAGGACAGTTGACCTTGGAAAGGCTAGAGAAAAACAAGCTGATCTGTTTGCAGCTGTCCTCTCTCCTTTTAAGTATTTTGTCAAAATAGCTATGTCATATTTGACTATCAGCAAATGTACAAGTCTCAACGCTTGGTATGATTTGAAATTATTTTAAGGGGATTAGGGGAGAGAGGGAAGTATGGATATTTTCTTAGAATTGTATTTATGAAATACATTAAATCTGTTCTCTTTTATGGTAGTAAAAAAACTTCCTGAGAATAATGTATTTCTCAAGTTAGAGCAAGATAATCTAGCAAAAATTATTTAACCCATTGGTTTCCATTGTTACCTCAAAGTATATGTAAAGAAAATTCCACCTTTAATCCTATTAAAATGGCTTCTCACATTACATTGCTAGCGTGTTTTTATAGCCTAAAATTATAGCAGTCAGCCTTAAAATCTTTGCACCTCGAAGGAGAAATAAAGGGTAAATAAATAAGGAAATCTAAAAGGAAGGAAGGAGAAAGAAGAGAAGCTTATTTCTATGATTAATCAAAAAGAATTCAGAGAATGTAGATAGAAAAAGCTCTCTTCAGAGAAATGTCACAGCAAAACTTGCACCAAAGTTAAACAGACAAGAAATAATTTATTCAGGCTATTGAAATGAGAGTGAAAGATCAGAGTGAAGTCTGAACTCAACTCTGCTGGAAAAAAGGGTGGAAGCATTTTAAGTATTGGAGGTGAGGGTGTGGGAAATTACTGAACAATGTTTGGGGCAGGAGGTTGATCATTGGAATATGGTGAACACCTTGAGTAGTCTGACTTTGCACATACTTTTCTCTGTGATGGGGTCATCTGTGCACGCTAATCACTGCTCATTGAAGTCAGACTCCTACCCTCTCGGCAGATAAGGACAGAGTCTTCCTTGATGATGATATTTCTTTTTTTGACAGATAGAGTTAGACAGTGAGAGAGATAGAGAGAAAGGTCTTCCTTCCATTGGTTCACCCCCCTCAAATGGCCACTACAGCTGGAGATACACCGGCCCGAAGCCAGGAGCCAGGTGCTTCCTCCTGGCCTCCCCTGTGGGTGCAGGGGCCCAAGCAGTTGGGCCATCCTCCATTGCCTTCCCTGGACACAGCAGAGAGCTGGACTTGAAGAGGAGAAACCAGGACTAGAATCTGGTGCCAATATGGGATGCAGGTGCCCCAGGTAGAGGATTAACCAAGTGAGCCATGGTGCTGGCCCCAGTGATGATATTTCAAGATGATTCCCATGTATATGAAAAAGGTTGTAAACTAGTAAGAGGCTTTCAAAGGGATTTACGTATTTCTGGAAGTGGCAGAGAGTGAGTTTTCAAGTATAAGTTTACTAAAGAAAATGATTTTAGAAAAGAGAGGTCATGGGCCTAGAATCAGAAACAAACCTTTCCAAGACTTACTCAAGCTGAGGAAAATGTGAGGGCTGTCAGAAGGGTAGTCTTTACCTTTTATCAGGAGTTTGTTCTGTTCTACAAAGTGAGTTGAGTGATAGGAAGAGATGATCCTTATCACAGGACAGGGAAAAAGTCACAGCTTTGCTTCCCCATTCTCTTTAAAATACAAAGATATGGCCTAGGAGGAGCAGCAGAGTGTGGCCCCTGCTACCCATGTCAGAGACCTGGAAGAAGTTTCTGGTTCCTGGCTTCCGCCTGGCTTAGTCCTGGCCATTGCGGCCATCTGGGAAGTAAACTAATGGATGAAAGATCTCTCTATTCTCTGTCTTTCCCCCTCTCTCTGTAACTCTTTCAAATCAATAACTAAATCTAAAAAAAATATTAGAAGGATAATGCAGTTAGTCAGTCACACTGAAAGATTGAGCTCTCTGTCTAGAGCACAGGCTGTCCCCATCCATGTGGTGTGGGGCATACTAGATGTGCCGTGCCTTCTGTTTCTAGATAGGGATTCAGCCTAAATGTCATTTCCAATTTCAAATCCTCTAAAATTATCCAGATTTTTGGAGACTTTTTTAGTTAAAACAAAACGACCCCTGTGCTAGCAGAGGAACCCAGCTTCCAGAAAGCTCTTCCCTGGTCTACTTGGATTCTTACTACTCAGATGACATCAGAAGAGAGCTGCTGCACATGGTCATATATGTGCTGTTTCTAATGCTCCAATGTAAGAATCTGCCAGACCTCTAAGATTCCCATTCAAAGTCCAGCCTTCCATATTCTCCATATCCTTTAATCATTGCCCAAGTAAAGTCCTCTCCTTCTAAGAATGGAGTTGGAGAAGTAAGGCATTTAATTCTCTCTAGAGTTAAGGATAACAAATTAACAGCCATGAAGACAAAATCTGCCCGAACTCCCTGACTTACATCTGTCATGGTCGATGTCTAGTTTTTCATTTCTTTTGCAGTTGGATTGAGTACTTTTTTTTTTTTTTTTTTTTTTTTTGGACAGGCAGAGTGGACAGTGAGAGAGAGAGAGAGAGAGAGAGACAGAGAGAAAGGTCTTCCTTTTCCATTGGCTCACCCCACAATGGCCGCTGCGGCCAGAGCACCATGCTGATCCAAAGCCAGGAGCCAGGTACTTATCCTGGTCTCCCATGGGGTGCAGGGCCCAAGCACCTGGGCCATCCTCCACTGCACTCCCTGGCCACAGCAGAGAGCTGGCCTGGAAGAGGGGCAACCGGGACAGAATCCGGCGCCCTGACCGGGATTGAGTACTTTTAAGTGCTCTTGACTCATCCAGTCTGTGGCAATTACCACTCTGTTCTGTCTCCTTTAGCCAGATTAACACTTTAAAGTTATCTTTCTGGGTCATCTAAAAACATTTTAATCAAGGTTTTCCACAGAGGCTGGCATTGTGGAATAGCAGGTAAAGCTTCCTCTTGCAAAGCCATCATCCCATATGAGCATAAATTCATGCCTTGGCTCCTCCACTTCCAATCCAGCTCCCTGCTGGTAATTTGGGAAAAGTAGTGGAGGATGGTTCCAGTGTTTGGGTCTCTTCCACCCATGTGGGAGATCCAGAGGAAGGTCTTGGTGTCTGGTTTCTATCTGCCCCAGCCCTCTCCATTATGGTCTGGGGAGTCAACCAGCAGATGGAAGATCTGTCTGCTTCACCTTTCTCTGTAATTCTGACTTTCAAATAAAAAAAATAAATGTTTCAAAAAAGGTTTTCTACAGTATCAACTAGAGTATCCAAATATGCCCAATTTTTTGATGGAGAATAAATGCAATCTTCCAACTCTTTTAAAAACTTCTAGAACAGTGCATTTTAAAATATAATCACCTGTTCTTTTCTAGTTAGGAAGAACAAAACTTAGAGAGTGTCCCGAATACTAGGATAGTGAGTGGCGTATATGTTTTAAGTGTGAAAGACAGGGCTGCTTACTCTCCTGTTAGATTTTTGTTGTCCCTATGCTTGTGTGAAAAATATTTTCCTTTTAATAGAAAATGTAGAATCCTCAATATATGCAAATAAGTTTGTAACTATAATCATCTACAAAATACTCAAGCAAATATCACAGCACAGTGTAAACTTTTATGAAAATTTTTTACTAAGGAAAACACAGTTGCCATTAGAGAAACTGCCTGATTTATGCATATTTGTCCTTAAATTGGTATTCAAATAGGTTAATTGTTCATACAGTGAAGTGTCATCTCGCACTCATACATATCATTACATAGATACATGGAGTTGTACACACATACACACACAACCAGAAATAATTTCAGGCAGTTTTCTTTTTTTACATTTTTACTTACTTATTTCAAAGAACCACAGCTAGATAGAGAGGGAGAGACAGGAACAGAGAGAAAGAGAGGGAGAGAGAAAGAGAGAATCTTCCATCTGCTGATCCACTCCCCAAATAGCCACAACAGCCAGAGCTGGGCTGCTTTGAAGCCAAGAGCCAAGAGCCAGGAGCCTCCTCTGGGTCTCTCACCTGCGTGCAGTTGCCCAAGTACTTGGGAAATCCATCACTGATTTGCCAGGTGCATTAGCAGGGAGCTGGATTGGAAGTGGAGGGTCCATATTGGATCCTGGCATCTCAGTCAGTGGCTTTATTTGCTATGTCACAGTGCCAGCAGTTTATTTTTCTAAATTTTGCACAGAAATTGAGCCGGCGCCGTGGCTCAATAGGCTAATCCTCCACCTTGCGGCGCCGGCACACCGGGTTCTAGTCCCGGTTGGGGCGCCGGATTCTGTCCCGGTCGCCCCTCTTCCAGGCCAGCTCTCTGCTATGGCCAGGGAGTGCAGTGGAGGATGGCCCAGGTGCTTGGGCCCTGCACCCCATGGGAGACCAGGAAAAAGCACCTGGCTCCTGGCTCCTGCCAGGATCAGCGCGGTGCGCCGGCTGCAGCGGCGGCCATTGGAGGGTGAATCAACGGCAAAGGAAGACCTTTCTCTCTCTGTCTCTCTCTCACTGTCCACTCTGCCTGTCAAAAAAAAAAAAAAAAAAAAAAAAAAAAAAAAAAAAAAAAAAAAAAAAAAAAAAATTTTGCACAGAAATCTTTCTGGACCTCAAACCTCCTCCAAAATCTTGTCATATAGAAATGAAAAACAGTTTACTTCCTTGGCCCTATGCAATCTTTAATCTAATATGGTGTCTCCACTCATATTTGGTGTTTGTCTAATGATTTCACTTTAAAAAACCCTTTATTCAGGCCTCATTCTGAAAAGATAACCCCAAAATGTAATTTAATTGTTATATCCCTCTCCAATACAGAGTTTCTTCAGGATCCTATGAATAATTTTTTCATGGTGAAAAAGGTGCTCTTGAGAAACCACTCCTCATTAACTGAGTAGACAAAATGTATCGTTTCCTTCTTCCATTAAATAAAAAATAACTACAGTATTTCAGAGTTGGAGAAGTGAAAATGATGACACTAATAAACAGGAAATTTTGAAGAGACAGATGATTTGGGGGAAAGAACTTATAACTCAGATTTACATGGTTATGTTTGGTATCTATTAGAATTGTATGGAATTAAGAGATACAGCTGAAACTAAGGAAACTGGTCAAGGATAGAACCAAACTTTTCAGATTTTTCTCTGTAGACAAATAGCTGAAGTCATTAAAATGAGTTAACTCTGAGTATTTGTGTAAGCAATAAAACTAATATTTAGTAATGGATGATATATCTCCATTTGTCTTTAATTTATTTAAGCATTTTATTATCAGTTAATGCTAATTAAAGCTTTGCCTTTCAATACAAATTAATCTGCTACTACTATTCAACCACTTTATAATTCCAGATATCATAGAAATAGTAATTAATTACAAAATTTTTGCTACAAAACCAAATCTTCTAAGAAACTATGAAAACCTTGATCAGTGCCTAACTCTTTCTAGATCTTTTGCTAAAATGTGTAAAGAAGAAAAGAAGATATTCTGTATATTAGACATATTCTATATTAGGGACTATTGTAGGCACCAGAAATATAGTGCAAAATAAAACAGGTAAAATCCTAAAAAAATGAAACACTTTTGTTGGTATTAGAAGGGGACAGTGACACATAATAAGCAACTACATAAAATATTTAATATTTCAAAAGCTGCTTGTCTGTGGACAAGAAGGAATTTAGGGAGAAGAATGGAGAATGAGTTTGGGAACTAAGGGTTACAATTTTAAATAAGGAGAGTAGGAGAAACACCATTGAAATGGGGAAGTTGCCAGGAATCGGAGCATAGGTGACATATTTGGGAGAACAGTATTCAAGTGAATGGACAGATTGGCAGGTCCTACGTTGAGCAGATGCCTGGCATGTTGGAGTAGGTGGGGGAAGTTTAAATAGAGGAAATGAGCCAGGAACAGGTAGCAAGGAATGTCAGGCACTAATGATCTAATAACACATGTTGTTTAGGCCTTTAAAAGGACATTGACTTTTCCTTTATATGAGACATGAAGCATTTACAAGAATATGAAAAGAGAAGATACATGATTTGTCTTCATTCTAGAAGTATTCCTCCAGCTGCCATATTGCAAATAAATTGATGGTGTAAAATTGGAGACAAGAAAACTATTGTAATAATTCTAGTAGGAAAAAAAGATAATTATGGCAGAATTTTTGTCAATATATGATAAATAAAAAAGATAACTAGAGGATTTTGGTGATGGAGGTTAGGGCAAGGAGTTGCATGAGGAGTCACTAAGTGAGGAACAATATTAAAAAATTTCAGAATGCATTTATCATAAACTAGAACTGGTGGTCCATAGTCAATAAGAATTGCCCTTCTTCCATATGAGGCCAGGTTAGCGTACTGTGTCACAACTAGATTATAAATGATTTAAGTTTGCAAAAAGTGCTCTGTTAATATTTATTTAAATTTGATTTTGAAGTTGGAATATATTAACATATGGATCCACCTGTCCTGTTTGTCACTGTTCTATAATTATTCATCTTTTACTTACATTTTAGAAATAATTTACTATTAGAACATCTCATGAAAATAGTATTCAATGGAAATAATCATGAATAATTATAATTTACAGAGCTACTGAATCAATTTGATATTATTAGCATGAAATGCAAACCAAAAATTGAAGTTTCCTTTTTGTTCTACTCTATCATGGTAATTTTTTATAAAATTGGAAAAAATATTTGGAACTGAATCTTTAATAAGAATCAGGAGTATCTATCAAATTTTTAGCAATCACTCGAAAAATATATTTCTCCATTTCCTTGAGGAATTACAGAAAAAAATTAAGAGAGAAGAAGAAGCAGAGGAGGGAGAGGAGAAAAGAAGGGAAAGAGAAAGAAAAATAAATTTTCTCGATGGCATTTTCCAGTGATTTTTTTGGATTGCTCGCTGCTTTGGATCATGAGTATTATTTCCAGACTCCATCTATGTGAGTAACAAGAGGAGTTTAGACATATACTACCCTAAAATGGAGCAATAAACTTGGGTACATACAACTTTGGATTTAACAACCTTTCCATGTCTGCCTATTTCTCCACTATAAGAGAGTGAGGAAAGGAGTGTAGCGGAAATAAACAAAGGGCAGTAGACAATGTGGGAGATCCTCCAGTGAAAAAGTATCTCCCTCATATCGCCCACCAACCAGAAATGCTATATGAATCAATAAGTACTTCCTTTAACATGCCACTGACCTCTGAGAAAATTAAGTGCTGGCTTTTGAATCAGATCTATCTGGGCTTGAATCCTGCCTTGGCTCTGCCATTTACCACTCATATGACCTTGGTAGAGTAGTTATTATTTATCAATTGATTTTTACAAAGACTTGTTCACTCTAGTACAGTGGAAAATATGTGCTGGTGTTGATTAACTGCATATAATATTTGTTCCTGTAAACTATGTATTATTTTTGAAATGCTGATATACATTCCTCCTCCTCCTCCTCCTCCTCCTGCTTCTTCTTCTTCCTCTCTCCCTCCCTCCCTCCCTCCCTCACACACACAGAGTAGACTTTCATGGAGAGCTGTACCGCTTTATTTGCTTTATTTTCAGATGAAACTTTCCATGAATTTATTAGTCAGTTAAAATTTATTGAGCATTTTCCACCTGTCAGTCAGTATTGTATTATGCATTTTTATGATACAATAGTATATTAAATGGAAAATGGACCTTGTCTCCTGGATCTTGCCTTATGATATATAATATGATGATACATAACATACCTAATGGATATATTCTATGGAATTTTATATGGAGTTACAGTAGGATGTCAGTTTCAGTATTCCCCAAAAGTCCATCTGTTAAATGCTTGGCTCCAGGATGGCACTACTGGGAGAGAGCAGATAACAGATCCTATTATGTGTTTTGGGGATGGGCCTAGTGGTTGGTTTTTATATCCTTGGGGCATACCCTCAGAAGAGTATTCTCATGAGAGGGTTGCTTATATGATCCTGAGGGGAATCCAGTTGATCTTTGTTCCAACCTCACTTATGATCCACTGTTGTCTTTCTCCAGCCTGACCAGACAGCCAACCAGAGGGCACTCCTGATCTTGGACAGTGAACTTTCAAAACCCAGCTGAAAAAAATCTTTCATGAGTAGCTTTTGCCAGACTTTTGTTACAGCATAAAAAAGTGACTAATATAGAAGTGAGTAATTTTTTTTAAATATTGATTTTATTTATTTGAGAGACAGAGTTACAGAAAGAGGTAGAGACAGAAAGGTCTTCCATCCACTGGCTCACTCCCCAAATGGCTGCAACAGCCTGAGTTGAGTCAATCCAAAGCCAGGAGCCAGGAGCTTCTTCCGGGTCTCCCAAGTGGGTGCAGGGGCCCAAGGACTTGGGCCATCTTCTACTGCTTTCCCAGGCCATAGCAGAGAGCTGGATTGGAAGAAGAGCAGCTTGGACTAGAACTGGCACCCATTTGGGATGCTGGCTCTTCAGGTCAGGGCTTTAACCTGTTGTGCCACAATGCCAGCCCCGTGGGTAAAGATTTTTAAAATAGAGTAAGTGGGATATGTATGTGGGATGTTAATTGCAAATTAGTTGTTTATGGAACATATCCTTGAGAAACTTCCATTAGAATAGTGACTTTAAAAAGAGAAAGGATTGTGTCAAATATAAATGTGAAAGAAAAGCTTTCAGGTATGATGAAAGAGGAAACACAAATGGCTATAGCTTGAGCCTGCTTAAGGAACAGCAAAGAG
The DNA here is from genome assembly GCF_964237555.1 of Oryctolagus cuniculus. NCBI lineage: Eukaryota > Metazoa > Chordata > Mammalia > Lagomorpha > Leporidae > Oryctolagus > Oryctolagus cuniculus. The sequence goes on along the minus strand of NC_091436.1, from coordinate 56,002,451 downwards.
GCCAGTGGAGCTACAGAAGAGGAAAAAAGATGAGAATAATAGGATTGCATCAAGCTGGCAGAACCAGGTTTGTGGGGGGAAAGAACCAGTGCAGTCTCACACAGCTCTGCATCCAGGAAGGCCCTGAGCTTGAGGACTATTGCTCTGTGGTCACCTTCTTGAAATTATTAGTAATTTTATCTTTCAATTTAATGATGCGTAAGTGTACTCTGATAGGACAATTGAGTTTTCAAGAGATTTTGGAGTCTTGGTGCATGCATGGCCCAATATTCAGGGCTTCCTTGATTTTCCTGTTTATTTTTGGCCTGAATGGGAACTCAGTGGGGGAGTAGAAAGGCTTGGGATTAGGTATATGCACTTCAAAGCGTCTTGAGGCTGAGCATTGCAGTGGTCATCCTACTCATGGCTGTGTTCCACGGGTGACTGTTAGGGAAGCAGTACCCATTCCCAGATCCAAATACCTATGGTGTCATAGAATAGAAATTTGCAATACTTTTGGCCTCTGCTCATCTGCTGTGGTTTGGGGCAGTGGGTCTCTGGGAGAAAGAGATGCCTGAATGGACTCACCTCACCAGCTAAGGCACAGTCTCTGAATCCTGCAGCTGGAGGTGAGAGGGTAGACTGTCCAGTTATCAGTGAGCACCAATACCACACATGCACATATAATAGTGGCCCCAGGGTCTTCACGTGGCATTCAGTGAAGCTCAGATTAAATAACAACATAAAAATAGTATAACAGTTTAAGAGATACAATGAAAGAAAAGGAAGAAACTTTATTTAGTACCTTTGAGGGCTAATAGGAATGTAAGACAGGAAGCCCAACATTTTCATTTTGGATTAACCCCCCAAATTACTTAGCCAGTCCTATGCAGACATGAGAGAAGGCGGGATTCTTTACAGCCTTATAGGATCTTCATTCCAAGGACATTCCTTGCACATTTCTGAGACTAGTGAATGGAATCATTTACTTCATGTTTTAAAAGGACCCTGCTGCTGATTTGAGAAAGGATAACAGGGTAGAGTTTTAGTCAGATCTTCATTATTATAAAGGGATATCTAAGCTGCCTAATTTTTTATGAGAAAATATTTCTATATTTTACTTAGCTCAGGGTTTTGGAGTCTGAAAGTCCATATAGTGTGGCTCAGGCTCTTGCAAAAGGCAAATTTTGGTTGTGTAACCCCAAGGTGAGTTGCAATGGCAGGAGCCTTTGCAGGAATGAGACTACAATTTGAACCAAGAATCAGAGATAGAGATAGAGTGAAGCTGGACTCAGGCTTTTATAACAATCTTCTCCAGAGAACTAGCCAGCATCCCACAAGAAACATCTTAATCTGTTTTGAAGACAAACCCCCAAATGAATTAGTACCTCTGACTAGGCCCCACCTCTTAAACCTTCCAGCTCCCAATATCACTGCACTGAAGGTTGAGATCCAATACATAAGCCTACAGGGGGACAAACATTTCCCAAATTGAAGCACCTAGAAACTACTTCAGATGTCTTTTCCAATTCAACTGGAAAATGATGGAAGCTCAGTTTAGGAAATGGCGAAGCCAATGAAAAGTTAGATTTGAGATAGAGACAATTTGATGTGATATTGAAGTAATTTGCTGACAGACTGCGTAAACGGGTTACAAAAGTCTACACAATTTTCAAAACTCAGCAAGCTTTATTTTATGAACTATGTATTTACCATGTGAGAATTATGTCTTAATAAACATAAATTAAGAAAAGAAGTATCATGAGGAACATTTTTATGGTATTCCCACTATCGTGTGTAGAGCAAATAAGGAGATGCTTTCTCTTTACACAGATTTTCATGAAATAATAATTTCTGCACAGATATATACACTAGATATAAAAGGCAATGTTAATCTGTTCAGAGGTTGTGTCAGAAATTGTGCAGAAAAACAGCATTTTCCTTTAAAGATTTTATTTTGATTTCTAAATTATTTAACCATGTAAACTGTTACCTGATAAAGTGCTAGCCAAAGATATTTTAAATTAATTAAGTATCTGGCACAGATTTTTAAAATCCCCACAATCAAATGTTAAGAAGGGAATAAAATATTTCTAATCCATTTTGAAAGCAAAAAAAAAGTATCTATTCTGGGTTGGCACTGCATATTATCACCATGTTCTGTGGTGTTCTAAATCCACGACATCTTAATATCTGTTCATGACAAGCAACAGGGAAATAATGCTTCCTTTTTATATGTCACTTTTGAGAAGGGAGGCCAAGAGGCTTTAATCAAATAGAATAATGCAAGGGTATCAGAAAATCACCTTCTGTCTTTGACAAAATCCAAAGATGACAAATAAAGGAACAATTTCCCAAGAATAACAGAAAATGGGAGGAAAGACGTATAATACAGACCATTCACCACCCACGGAAGAGAAATACCTGACCCACATTAACAAAAGCAAGAAGCAGGTGCTAGGGCAGAGAAAAACAGCACTACTCACTCTGCCTGCACAAACAAGTTGTCTCTCACCTGAGATATCTGTAGTAATCTTTCTGTTGCTCTCCCCACATGCCTGCCGTGGCCTAGATATGCACCAGAGAGTAACATAACGCAGATATAAGATATACTGCAGGTGATTTCACACTTCTGTACAAATGCTTTCAAAGTGTTATGATCCACAGTGTTCTGGCCCTTGTCAATCTTTACACTCCTGTCTTTAGTCACTATCTTTAGCATCACCCAGGCACCTTAACACTATCCATCTTTCTCTCTTCTCAGAGCCTATGCACACACTATTTACTCTGTGATCTAATGTAAACTTTCTATAGTACTTGCCCTAGCTATCACAGTCCATCTCAGCTACTGTAACAAAAATGCCATAGGCTGAATGGCTTGTCCACAGCACAAAGTTATTTTTTATATCTCTAGAGGCTGGGGTGCCAAGATCAAGTCTCCTTCAAGTTCAGTATCTGGTGAGGGGTCTCTGCCAGGTTCATAAACAGATGTTTTTCTGATGGATCCTCATGGGGTAAAAGGGGCAAAGGGATTCAGGGGGGCGTCTCTTTTTTAAAGACACTAAGCCTACTTAAGAGGGCTCCATACTCATTACATAATAACTTTATGAAGAAGCTTCATGAGGAAGTTAACAGTCATTGAATCAGCTACAACCCAGTATCAGCCTCCTGTTTGTCCTTCAAAAATTCCCTTCATTCAGAACACCATTGCCTAACAGAACACCCATATGAGCCATATAGGTAATTACACATATATATAAATAAATATATAATATATTTATTTATTTAGTATTTAAAATTAAATAGTACAAATAAATAGAGGAAGCTAATATGTTTTCATTAACTATATATAATGAGTAATATATATGATAGTATATATATATATATGAATATATATATATGTATATATATAAGTAGGGGCACTTCAGCATAAAATCAATCTATATTGCTATTTTCACCCAACTTGCTGAAATTTTCTGTATACTTGACACTTATAGAACACTTCAGTTTAAACCAGACACACTTTAAACATTAAAAAGCCTACATAGCTCGTGACTACCACACGGGACATAGCTAGAGTCTTTGGAAAGAAGAGGTTTGTTTCACATCATCCCAGTCATTCAATAGATGGCCTCTTTTGTGATTACATGCTCCTTCCTACTCTTCCCAGTTCTACTGGCTACCTTTCATTTTATACTGAATTAATCTTTGGAACATTAGTACTCAACAGGATGTGACCACCACCCTGTGGGTTTCATTAAGAAGCATTATTCTCTTTCTGTCCAGCTTTTCCCCAGACCTCCATATGAATCAATATATATGTCCCCATCTTTCACAGGGAAAGAGGTAGTTAATATCAGGAGCATACTACTCAATTCAAACTTAAGTTGATAGAGAAAATTGCTCATACAATGGAACATACTTAGTATTAGCTAACTGTGACTACCGTCTTATTCTCATCCCATCCCTGGAAATTTAAGAGAAAAAAAAAAAAAAACACAAACAAAAAGGTCTTTGGTAAGTGCTTAAGTTAGATCTTGGTCCCATTCCCTTGACCTTGGGCCCATTCCTGTCATGGAACTTTCATCTCAAAGTCTACAGGATACATTTAACCCTCCTGTGGGAAAATTACATCCCCAAAGCCAGCATTTAAAACAGTACTTCCCAATAGAGTATATAGAAGCCTATAAGATGTGTTTTGACAATTTGTGGAAGCCTCTCAGTTGTCATATAATTGGAAGCTTAGAGCAGAATCTAAAAATACTAGATTTACTCCTTTGTATATTATAAAAATAATTTCCCTAATGTCTTGATGAGTAACTGAAAATTCTGTGGGCATATAGATGAAGGAGAGTATGTAGATAGAGAGATCTGATATTTTTAATTAAAAGAGGAATACTACATCAAAAATGGTGATTCAGTAGACTAAAAAAGTTTCTCTGCAATGGTTTATAATCAAATTAGTTTATAAATAAATTCTAAAAAACATTTATGCTTAGGGTTAGTAAACATCTCTTATTTTCAATTTTTAAGTTTATATTTCCTGGGCAAGGGACATGAACAGGAAATTTTCAAAGGGTGAAATACAGATGACCAATAAACACATGAAAAAGTGCTCAGGATCATTAGCCATCAGAGAAATGCAAACAAAATCCACAATGTTTCATCTCACCCTGGTTAGAATGACTATTATCTAAAAATAAAAAAAATAATAAATGTTGGTGAAGATGTGGGGAAACGAGTATTTTACAACACTGTTGGTGGGAATATAAATAGTACAACCTTTATGGAAGACAGTATGAAGATTCCTCAGAAAGCTGAAAATAAATCTACCATATTACTTAGACATCACACTCCTGGGGATTTATCCAAATGAAATTAAATCAGCAATAAACAGTTATCTGTACCCTTATGTTTAATTCAGCTCAACTTACAATAGCTAAAATATGGAATAAACCCAGATGTCCATCAACTGATGACTAGGTAAAGAAAATGTGAAATGTATACACCATGGAATACTACTCAACTATAAAAACAAAGAATGAAATTCTGTCTTTTGCAGCCAGATGGATATAACTGGAAACCATTATTTTTAGTGAAATAAGCCAGTATCTAAAAAGACAAATACCCTACTTCTTCTAATATGTATTACATGTTAATTGATAGAGCAAACAATTTATGCATATGAGTGAATGTGATATTTTAAGACTTGATTATTACTTATATCCATTTCTATTCTCTTAAAAAACAGCGACTTTTGCTACATCCTACTTGTTGAATTCTCCATTTGGTGGAAGGTTAATCTTGTTATTACAAAATAAACCACAAATATGTAATTGTTAGAAGAAAAAATAAAAAGGAGGAGGGAGGGTGGGAGCATTGATGGGAGGGATAATAAGGTGGGAAGCATCATTATGCTTTTTTTTAAAAACTTTTATTTAATGACTATAAATTTCCAAAGTACAGCTTATGGATTACAATGGCTTCTCCCCCCCACACACATAACTTCCCTCACACCCGCAACCCTCCCCTTTCCCACTCCCTCTCCCCTTCCATTCACATCAAGATTCATTTTCAATTATCTTTATATACAGAAGATCAGTTTAGTATATATTAAGTAAAGATTTCAACAGTTTTCACCTACATAGAAATTAAATTGGCAAACAAAGTGGTCTGCATCTTAATGTTTATTGCAGCTCAATTCATAATAGCTAAGACCTGAAATCAACCTAAATGCCCATCAACAGTAGACTGGATAAAGAAATGATGGGATATGTACTCTATAGAATACTATACCGCAGTCAAAAACAATGAAATCCGGTCATTAGCAACAAGATGGAGGAATCTGGAAAACATCATGCTGAGTGAAATAAGCCAGTCCCAAAGGGACAAATACCATATGTTTTCCCTGATCGGTGACAACTAACCGAGCACCAAAAAGGAAGCCTGTTGAAGTGAAATGAACACTATGAGAAACGGTGACTTGATTAGCCCTTGCCCTGACTGTTGATGAACAACTTAATACATTATGCTCTTAAATCTGTATATATGAAATACATTAAATTTGTTCACCTTATATAAATAAAAAGTTTTTAAATTTCATATTTCTGTCTCATGAAAGAAACTATTGGAAGAGAGAACAAAAGTTACTCAACAAACAGGGAGGTGCGGTATGGAGGAATGTTGGAAGGACTAAAGCTGATTCATTTTTGTGTCATATACACACACATGCACACTCCACTAGATTTATCAATTCATCTTATTAATTTATAGATTTTCAATTAATTAATCTCTGACACTAGGTAAGCAAACATGAAATCTCTCTGTTTGTTGTTCTTCTAAGGTTAGAATAATTTATCCGACACACAACTACAATCTTTTTTTTTTTTTTTTCGACACACAACTACAATCTTCTTAATGAGAACAATAGATGAAAAGTCTGTTGTGGTTGTGTGTGTAAGTGGGTTTGAAAATTTAAGTGCTTTATCAAAGCCTTTTGTATAACAATATTCACACTTGAGAGGAACATTTAGTTCAGTTACTAATTCAGTGACAATGAAGGGTAGGGTAAAGACAACAGCAAGAAGGAAAAGAAAAAAAAAAAAGCATGCTGGGATTCATTGAGGTATTTCTATGACTGTCACCCAGTTGGTAGAGGTAAGAAAGGCACTTAATATTTTGAATTTCCTCATAGCCCATTCTGCTTCAGATCACCGTGACCTACTTAATTGAGGAAACATACCTAGGGACTAATATGGCTGATCAGCTTTTTACTGGCTTTCTGCGTGCAAGTGCAGCATGGATGCAATGTCAATGTCACCTGTGTGTTTCAAGCTTCTGTTGCACATCATGCTGCTGAGAGGGCAGGGACTAGCAACTGAAAAGAAGGGCACAAAGCAGCAGGGCTTCAATGTTCTGCCTCTACAGAGCCTACCAGCCATATGGCTCTCCCAGCACCCCAGAGCTCACACATGCATGTTTACACTATCACAGTGTTTCCATGGGACCTCATTATTTCACAGGGTTTCAATTCTGTGTATGTTATAACAGAATCTGAAGTTGTCTACAGCCTTTCAAATTCATTAGATTTACTATAGGAAATTCTGAGAAATGATTATGAAAATGAGTGTTTAGTTAGCTTTGTTTATAAAAATTAAATCTAGGTAACAAAAAGTAGCAGTTACATTGCTTTTAAAAAATTAGGGTTAAGTAGCAATAAACAGAAAGTGGATACTCAAATCAGCCAGAATAAAAGGCCATGAAGAGAAGGCTAGAATCATGGAAATTTTGATGATCAGATCTAAAAGGAAGCTAAATATCATTTAACCTCACTTACTATGGTTAAAAAATATGATGTCCAATGAAGCCAGAATATTTGCCCAAGATTTTCATGACCATGAGTAGTAGTCCCAATGGGGCTAGAACTTAGATTCTGTCATCCATTTGTCTACCTTACAAGAAGACCCATGGATAGTGAAAGGAAAAAAAAATGAAATTTGGAGAAAGAAATGGCAATAAAATCTTAGAGGTTGGGATTATAGTATATATTCCCTGGTTGTGCCACACATGGAAGATCTATTATAATGGCATATGAGGTAGATTTATTTAAGTTACCTAACATTAATACTTCAACAATCATCTCTTTATTTTATTGAAAATAAATTAACACAAAATTAATTTACATTATTTAATGGTAAGTGATACCAAAGTATAATAAGCTTATGTAGGACATTTAAAAATATCAATCAGGCTGGCGCCGCGGCTCACTGGACTAATCCTCCACCTTGTGGCGCCGGCCTACCGGGTTCTAGTCCAGGTCGAGGCGCCGGATTCTGTCCCAGTTGCCTCTCTTCCAGGCCAGCTCTCTGCTGTGGCCAGGGAGTGCAGTGGAGGATGGCCCAAGTCCTTGGGCCCTGCACCCGCATGGGAGACCAGGAAAAGCACCTGGCTCCTGGCTTCGGATCAGCGCTATGCGCCGGCCGCAGCACGCTGGCCACGGCGGCCATTGGAGGGTGAACCAATGGCAAAAGGAAGACCTTTCTCTCTGTCTCTCTCACTGTCCACTCTGCCTGTCAAAAAATAAATAAATAAAAAATAAAAATATCAATCATTGTAAAAAAGCAACTATTTTTGTAATGTTAATCCATTTAGATAATGATATTTATATTTTATATTTTATTTACATTTTATATTTATAATTTTATTAATAAAAATATTTCTGGCTTAAAAATACACTTTATTTTTTGACAATATTCTTCCAATCTGCTGTATTTACTTCATTGTTTTTGTTTAAGAGAAAACAAAGACACATAAGCATTCACATTCATAATATATTAGGAAACAATATCTAAACTTTACAAGAAATTCAATAATCTATATCTACTTTCATAGAACATTGGAGTAAGTAGAAATTGATCACAACTTATTTGTAAAACAAGATTCCATATACCTTAGCTGACACTCTAAGTTTGCAGAATTCATTCTGGTCAAAAGTTCTTTTGCAACACTAATATGATAGACGTCTATAGCAACTAAAAACAGTTTTTCCTCCAGTGTTTGTATGGTATGACTGACTAATCAAACGTTATATGTGTTTAAGGCATATAATGTGGTGAGTTGATACAAGTGTACATGGTGACATGATTTCTGTAACCAAGCTAATTATCACATCTGTCACACCACACAGGTTATTTGTGTGTGGTAAAGACACTTAAGGTCAACCCTGAGCAAGTTCAAATATACAGGTGCTATTATTAACTGTAGACACAGTGCTGTGCATTAATTTTCTAGAATTTATTCATCCTGCTTAACAAATTGTTGTACCCCCTTGGTAACATCTCTCCATTTTCCACTCCCCCCAGCTCCTAGCAACCATCATTCTGCTCTCTATTTTTATGTGCTTCACATTTTTAGATTCTATATATAAGTGATGGTGTACTATTAATTTTTTATTTCAGGTTTATTTTATCTGGTCTATAGGTTTATCCATATTATTGCAAATTTAGCAGGATTTCTTACAAAGCAGGATTTCCTATAAGGGCCAGTGCTGAAGCATGGTGGGTTTAAGCCACAGTCTGCAGCAGCTGGCATCCCTATGGGAATTGGTTTGAATCTTGGCTGCTTCACTTCTGAATCAGATCCCTGCTAATGTGCCTGAGATAGCAGCAGAAGATAGCCCAACTCCTTTGGTCCCTGCAACTACATGAGAAACCTGGAAGAAGCTCCTGGCTCCTGGCTTTGGCCTGGCCCAGCCCTGGCAGTTGTAGTCATTTGGGGAGTGAACCAGCAGATGGAAGAGTCTCTCTCTCTCTTTCTCTCTCTCTCTCTCCCCCTCTCTCTCTTTCCTCTTTCTGTAATTCTGCCTTTCACATAAATATTCCTTTTCTTTCCTCTTTCTGTAATTCTGCCTTTCACATAAATATTCCTTTTCTTATTTTTATTGATACAAATATTCATTTACATTCACTACAAGGTGTGCTTCTCATACATCTGAGAAGGTTGGACAGTAACAGAGAATATCTTTAGAAATTCACAAGAGAAAAAGAAATTGTAAATGTAGCACTCAAACTATAAAAATATAGTTTATCCACATGTACCTCCTTTCTCTTTTTTGGTATTTTACACTCACATGCAAATTAGCTATTTTGGTGGTTTTGGTGTTGAGGAGGTCATTTCATTTTATATCTTTTTAAAAAAGTAATTTGTTCTGAGTAATTATTTTTCTTCTCTCTGAATCCAAAAATTAAGTATAAAGCTTACTTTTATAGGGTATGTACCTCCAATTTTTTGGACAAAATTATTTTAGAAATGTGTGTATATATATATATATGTATATGTATATGTATAATGCCTCAGTTAAAAAATAACAGATAGACATTGGAAACAAATGTTGGACAAGAAAAACAATAGCCTCGTTGACAATAAGGACATAAGAGACAACTTCTGAGTGCTCCATATTCTCATAGAATTTTCTGAGTCCTTAGACCATTGTAGAGTGTTGTTAAACATTCTCTTGATTAGAATACACAATCATGGCACATAGCCTTCAAGTGATCACAATCTGACACTTTCTTTTAATTTGGCTTGGACTTTTTATAATACATTTTCACAATAAGCTGAGATGTTTATAAGTAAAATCATATTGCATATGTTTATGGTCCCTCCATCTCTCCACACAAACCAACAAAGTCTTTATATCTACTGTTTTCTTCTCCGTCCATTGCTACCACACTGGCTCAATTAAGACCCTCAATGTTTCTCAACTAAAGTGGCTAGAATTAAGCATATTCTCAAATAGCTTATCCATCTTCCATCTCAGCTGCATCCATCCATTCTTCAACTACTACCAAAGAATCACATTACTAACATGCTAATGAAGGACACATTTCCCCTGCTTACAATGCTTCACTTTCCCTCTTTTTGTAAATTACATTGCAACTCCTCAGTGTTGATATCCCAGTTTCTTCAGAACCCACCCAAAAGCTCTCTATCCCTAAGTTAATTTTTCTCTTTCACCTTCCTTTGCTTGAGTTCCTTTCAACATGGCTAACTCAATCTAAATTAAGCCTTCTTGGTTCTCTAATTTGAGTAAGAAGCCGCTGTTTGCATTCAAAGAAACCTTATTCATTTGAAAGTCAGAGTCAGAGAGAGAGAGAGAGAGAGATGAGGAGAAACAAGCAGAGAGAGATCTTTCATCTGCCGATTCAAACCCAGTGGCAACAATGACTATAGCTGGGGCAGACCAAAGCCAGGAACTTGGAACCAATCTGCATCGCCAATGTAGATGATAGGGGCTCAAGTACTTGGACAATTTTCAATTTTCCCCTGCTTTTCCAGGTGTATTAGCGGGAAGCTGGATCAGAGGGAAGCAGCTGGGACTCAAATTGGTGTCCATATTGAATTCCAGTGCCGTAGGCAGCAGCTTCATTTGCTGTGCCACACAGCACCAGACCACCTCACCCTAACAACTTTGTGTTTCACTCATGTCAAGTAAATGTTTAGGTATTACAATCTGTTTACTTTTCTATTTACTTCAAAGTTTTCTACTTATAGACACTGATTGTTTCAGTTCAGAAACTGAGACTTTTGTTTGCCTTTTCTTTTAGCTTTTGAATCTCTAAAATTTAGCACAATGACTGGTACATAGATTCAAATAAAGTCTTATTGAATGAATAAATTAATGAAAATTCTGTTATTCTGAATACCTTAAAATGTAACCAGAAAACCTATTAATTTAGCAAACCTGATTTTATTAGAACATATTATAATTAGCAAGAACATCAAATTGGCATAGTGTTGGCAGTATCTTAGAAGAAGAAAGTCAGTGGAAAACACATAACGTCTTGAGGTCCAGGGATCAAGTGGTTAATGTGAGTCTTTCAAGATGGGAAACACTGGAACTGAGAAAAGTTTGTGACATTATAGATTAATGAAAACAAGAGTCTTAAAATAAGCCATGTTGGGTGAACTGATATCTGACAAGTGAGTTGTTGTCCTGGTAACTAAATATTGTTTCAAAAATTGGTTTTCTGCAATAAAATGAAACGAAAGTGAAGTTATTTGTTGGTTTTCAGAGTGGCACTGCTCTTACTTCTAATAGCGATGTCATCTTGATATCTGTAGTAACCATTCTTAGCTCTGCCATCCTTTGTCCATAAGGATGCATCCTTCTATTTTAGGTTGACTCTTTAATTCCTTTCAATTAGGAATAAAAATGCCAATACTAAATATCACCCCTCTTGATGTGTAAACTAAATACCAAATATTTCATAATACCATGTTAGGAATTTTTGATTCAAATGTCAGGACACAAATTAAAGTGTTCAAGAATTAAAATTTATTTTATTTTTTTCTACAACTGAAATAATTTTATTTTTTATCTCTTAGTATATCTGTTGACAAGGATTGAATTCCAGTAAGTTTAGAATCACTTTTCCCTCAAATTCCTCCCTTGAACTAGTTAGCTATTTGTTCTAAGGGCCTTTGTGAATGCCCCAGGAAAGTCATGTGTTGGGATCTGGCTCTGTGGAGCAGTGGATTAAGCCTTCATCTGAGGCACCAGCATCTCACAGGGGCACCAGTTTGAGACCCGCTGCTCTTTAATCGAGCTCTCTGCTTTGGACTGGAAAAACAGTAGAAAATATCCCAAATGCTTGGGTCCCTGCACCCACATGGGCGACCTGGAAGAAGCTGTTGGCATCTGGCTTCACATCAGAACAGCTCTGTTGTGGCCATTTGGGGTATCAACCAGAAGGTAGGAGAGCTTTCTTTCTGTCCCTCTTCTCTTTGTCTATAATTCTATCTCTCAAATAAATAAATCTTTATTAAAAAAAAAAAAAAAAGAAAGCCACGTGTTGGAGACTGCATCTGGTCCTGGATGCAGTGGCCATTTGACTTATTGGCAACAAATAAAATCTTCTACTTGGCATCACATTTCCATCCATCCACATAAATGTTAACTGTGTCCTTTCCATCCCTCATATAATGACATTTTAACCTCTCATTTTCTAAGTTATGGCATTCCTCAAGCTAGCCTGCAGAGGATTCTACACTTTGGAGTGCATAGGACTTCTGTTACAGAACCTGCATTGCATGCATCCCAACAACCGCATTGAGATTTCTTCAGTTATACACTATTTTAAGAGCTTAAGGAGAATGATAAATTAAACAAGAAAACAAAAAACTAACTCTGATTCTGATTCCATTAGACCTGCCACACATTAAGCATTTTATTCAGCTACATCATCCCTTCTGTAAACCAGCAAATGCTGATGCCCCCCACTGAGTCACAATGTGTGAAGACTAATGGAGTCATAAGAAACACTGAAAACGAAAAAACCTTTAGCTAATGTGTCAGAATATTATCACCACAGAATTTTGGATTATCCAGTTCTCTCCAAAAGGTCACCATCTGCCACCCAGTTAGTTTATTCCAGCTCCCTACTCCACATCTCCACCTCTTGCTTTCTTTCCTACCCTGAAACCTTTGAGATTTCAGCGAGTTGGCCAGTGAGCTGTAAGAGTTACAGTACCAAGTTGAAGCTTTTGTTTCATTTAGTCTGAGAAGAATACAATAAGAACCTTCAGAAGATATAAATAGCTCTTACACCTGAACAAAACTGTCTTATTATTGTTGACTGTATATTAGTTTCATCTTTAATTCGGAAGTCTTTAATGGTTCTAATTGGAGAGCAAAATGAGACTACTAAAGTTGTCATAAGACTTTGGAAAACATATAGCTCTAAAAATCATAGTATAAGATAGTTTTAACAATGGCTATTGCTCAGCATAAATCAGCAGTTCTTAAAATGTGGTCCTAAGCTAGCACTGATAGTATCAGTTGGGAACTTTTTAGAAATGTAAATTCTAGTTACCATCCATCTGTTTCTATTGAAAAAGAAATTTGAGGCTGTGTCTTAACAATTCTTTTAGATGGTTCCACATGCTAAAGTTTGAAAATCTCAGTAGACACAAAGAATGCATTAGATAAAATAAAATATACCATCACTACATGATAAAAATGTTAAGCAAATTGGGTATAGAAGGAACACTCCTCAAACAATCAAGATAATATATGACAAACTAAAAGCCAGCATCATACTGAATGTCAAAATTTGGAAGCATTTCCATTAAGATCCGGAACCAGACAAGCATGCCTTTTAACATTACTACTCAATATGGTTTTGGAAGTTTTAGCCGGAGATAAGAAAAAGGCAAGAAAAAAAATCAAAGGGAGAACAAGTAGAAAGGAGCAAGTCAAATTTTCCCTGTTGACAGATTACATGATCCTACATTTAGGGAAATTAAAATACTCCAACAAAATACTTATAGAACTCATATGAAAATCTACCAAAGTTGTGGGATGTAAACACACTTCAAAATCAATAGCCTTTGTATAAACAGACAATGCCATGGCCAAGAAAGAACCTATAAGGTCATTCCTATTCAGAATAGCTACTAAAATTTAAAATACATTGGAATAAATTTACCCAAGAATCTGAAATATTTCTATGTTGAAAATTACAAAACATTTTAAAAAGATATAGAAGAATACACAAAAAAATGGAAAAGTCTTACATGATTGTGGATTGGAAAAATTAATATCATCAAAACGTCAATAGCACCTAAAGGAAATTACACATTCAATATGATACCAATCAAAATACCAATGACATTCTTCTCTGATCTAGCAAAACAATGCTAAAATTCATATTAAAACACAAGAGACCACAAATAGCAAAAGCCATCTTTTACAACAATAAGAAAGCTGGAGGCATCACACTACCAGATTTTGACATACTGCAGGGCAGTTATTATCAAAACAGCTTGGCATTTGCACAAAAATATACCTGTAGACTGATGGAATATAGTAGAAACCAGAGAAATTAATCCATACATTTAGAACCAACTAATCGTTGACAAATAAGCTAAAATGAATCCCTGGATAAAGGACAATCTCTTCAACAAATAGTGGTGGGGAAATTCAATCTACACATGAAGAAGTATGAAACCAGATGCCTACCTTATACCTTGTGCAAACATCCACTCAAATCGGATCAAGGATCTAAAGCTATGACCTGATATCATCAAATTATTAGAGGGAAACATTGAGAAAACTGCAAGATACTAGCATATGCAAAAACTTCATGGAAAAGACCCCAGAAACACAAACAATAAAAGCAAAAATGGACAAATGGGATCATATCAAACTAAGAAGCTACTGCACTGCAAAGGAAACAAACATTCAACAAAGTGAAGAGGCAAAGGACAGAATGGGAAACAATATTTGCAAACTATGCAACTGATAGAGGATTAATATCCAGAATTTATAAAGCGCTCAAGAAACTCAACAACAGCAAAACAAACAATCCAGTTAAGAAATCAGCCAAAGACACGAACAGGTGTTTTTCACATGCTGAAATTCAAATGGCCACACAGACACATGAATAAATGCTCAGGGTCATAGCCATCCATCAGGGAAATGCAAACAAAAACCACAGTGAGGTTTTACCTCACCCCAGTTAGAATGGCTGTCATTTAAAAATCAAAAAACAAATAATGTTGGTGAGGATGTGAGAAAAAAGATAACCCTAATACATTGTTGATATGAATTTATATTAGTACAACCATTTTGAAGACAACATGTAGATTCCTCAGAAATATGAGAATGCATCTACCCAGCCATTCCACTCCTTGGAATTTACCTAAATAAAATGAAATCAGAATATTAAAGAATTATATATACCCTATGATGTTGCAGCTCAATTCACAATAGCTAAGATATGGACTCAACCCAGATTTCCAAAAACTTATAACTAGATAAAGAAAATGTGCTATGAATATATACAATGGAATACTACTCAAACATAAAAAAGAATGAAATTCTGGTTGTGCGACAAAGTGGATGCAACTGGAAACCATTATGCTTAGTGAAATAACCCAGTCTCAAAAAGATAAATGTCATATATTTTCTCTCACATATTGTAATTAATACAGAATATAAAATTGTATAGAATGAAACATATATTTTGTGACATGATTATTGTTTTTAGCCTTTTTTTATACTCCTGTGGGACTATGGTCTTCCTACTTTATAGTTGTTGGATATTATGGTTAGTGGTGAATTAGCTCTGTGACTATAGAATGGATTAAATTTAAAAAAAATAAAATTATTGATATAACAAATATTTTAAATTAGAACTTGCCTCTAAAAATCAGTAAAGCAAAAACTACCATAAAGTTAATCTCATTGAAAGGTCATCACTGCTCATGGAACATTTCTTGCAGTGTTAATTCTATGCAGATTTCCTGTGTATGTGCTCTTCAGTCATCAGAAGGGCATTTTATAATTTTAATTTTGGTTTTTGTCTTTCTTTGGTTTATGGTGTTCATATCTATCTTCAGAGAAGATGAATATTTTGCTTAAACTAATAATAATAACTTGTGATAATGAGGGCTTAAGTTCTTTTAGGCAAAAGTGAGTAAATGATCATCTAACCACTGGGCAACACTAAGTTTCTAATAGGGCTGATCCAGGCATTCTAAGAAGACAGTTCTCAGCCAGCCAGTTCTATGCATCAGAATTACTTGAAACAATTGGTAAAATTGAATTTATTACACAGGATGCCTACCAAAAAAAATAAGAGCTGAAACCACCAGCTTTTATTATGAATATATGAATATTGTAATTGCTGGAACAGACATAAACCTCAGCCATTCTCGCTCATTGTCCAAAAGAGAGATAAACAATGCAATTTGTTCCTTGCCCTTCAATCTCAATTGGGTCTCACAACCTATGGCCTTCATACCCCATCCTCCCATTCATTCCAGGTTCCCAAGGCCCAACATGGCCAACTGAAAGACCAGTCGCAGGAATTCCCCTCTGCTTGCTGCTCCCTCCCTCCACCCCCATCCCTAGTCCTTCTAGAATATAAAAGGCCCAGCCCCTGGAGGTTGGGACCTTCTGCTACATGTCCCTTCAATGTGCACACCGGCAGTTGATCATCCACCTCTGTGAATTTATTTTCTCTGAATAAAATCGGTCTGGCTGTAAATTCGTGCACTGATTCCTCTCTATTCTGCGCCTCTTTTCCTAACTGTAATTTCCTCACACAGTGAAGTTGGTGAATGTTAGATCAGAGAGACAGTTGCTAATTTAGACATTGGAACTAGTGTAAAAAAGAGCACTTTACAGATGATTTGTTGCAAAAATTTATAATTTTTATGACTGTCTCACTTAGACAATATCCGCACTTTCATGTGACTTAAAATATCTTTTTTTAATAAGTTCCTATTCTGAGACTTCACCTTCACAGAAATGGTATGCAGTGTTTCGCTAAAGTCAGCTGTTGAAAAGTGAAGATTATGACTAGATTACAGAGATGCAGGAGTTGAGGAAACTGCTACCCAGAGTCTTTCATTCACAGGTACATAATGTTCGTACACAGGTATGTGAAAAGACATCTCTGCTTCTGACACGTTCAGTGACAACTCATTTATAGACATGTACCTGTGAACATTCAGGTTAAGTGTTCATGCCTTAATTAATTAAATGTGAAAAAATTTAATTAAGGGATACGAAGGGAAGAGCAACACCAAAGTGTGTTGTGTTTGGAGATTTTGAAAGCTCTCAATGCCTGATGTTTGACCTAATTATATGCAGTCCTAGGGCAAAATAAAAATCCTTATATATGATTTTCTCAAGAAAATATAGGTATGTCCTCCTATAATACCATAATCAAATGCCTAGCCACATAGCCCATTCAAAGCATGTCAGCCTGGCAATCTCAAATTTATAAACAAATCTTAAAATAAAAATTACAGGTTAGCAATATGGCTCAATGAGTTAAGCTGTCACCTGAAATGTGGGATCCCATGTTAGAGCATCATTTCAAGTTCTGGTTGGTCCTGCTTCCAATCCAGCTCAATTGTAATGCACCTGGGAGGGCATTGGAGGATGGCCTAAGTACTTGGAGCCCTGCATCCCATGTTAGAGACTGGTTGGAGTTTCTGGCTCCTGGATTAAGTTTGGCCCAGGATCAACTGTTGTAGCTATTTGGGGAGTGAACCAGAGTGTGAAAACTCATATTCTCTCTCTCTCTCTCTCTCTCTCTCTCTCCCTCCCTCCCCCCCCACCCCGTAATTCTGCCTTTAAATAAATAAAATAAATTCTTAAAAATTTAAATATATCTCAAAAATAAAAAATAGATATACTTCTAAAATCTAAAAACTACTCTACCACATTTAACAAATAATTCTGAAAATAGATGCACCTTTTTAAAATGGCATCACCATCACCATTATTATGATATATCGGGAAAAACAGAGTGATCTGTTCAGGAACTTCTCAGGAAGAAAGGGCTGTCTTCCCATGAAACCAATGGAATTCATCCTATTGACTTATCCTAACTGCCAACCTGTGCGTTTTAAATATAGGACATAGTACAGAAGCTCCTGGCCTTGTGATTCGATTAGATTTCCACACATCTACTGTAAATTGAAAAATCATAGGTTAATAATGTTAATAATATATTTAATATACCTAACCTACTGAGCAACAGTTTAGCCTAGCCTACCTTAAACGTGTTTGGGATACTTACACTACCCTTCAGTTGAGTAAAATCATCTAACACAAAACCCATTTCATAATAAAATACTGAATCTCTCATGTAACTTATTGAATGCTTTTATTCTGGCAACACAGCACCATTTAGAGTATTGTTTGTTGCCCCCATGGTCATGTGGCTGACTGGGAGCTGAGGCTCACGGCCACTGCCCTATTTTTTGAGAGAATAAGGTACTTTCTATTGCTGGGAAAAGATCCAAACTTCAAACTGAAAATACAGCTTCTACTGAACACGTAGCACTTTCACACTATCATGGAGTAGCAAAACTGTGTATCGAAACATCCTTAAGTTAGTCCCACTCTGTAGACTACTAATAAAATTGTTGACATTCTTGGTACTGCATGTACTTTTCTTGCATTCTTTCTGATGATAGAGGTCTACATATGTGTTTGTATTTTTTAGTGGAGCTTGTGTGTATGTGATATTTATACAGTCATTTCTTCTGCATTTCTGAGCTGGCACTTCTACTGGAAGCAACCATGCCTATTGCAGCAACTCATTAAACTAAAAACCAAATGAGAATTAAAAGTAAGATAGAACAATTGTTCTGTCTCAACCTTGTGATATTTAAAGATGTAAAGAATATCAATGGCTAATATTTATTTAGAACTTTCTGCATGGCTGACATATTTCTAATAAGTTCAAGCTTTAAGAGTTAGTTTAGGGCCGGTGCCATGGCTCACTTGGATAATCCTCTGCCTGCAGCACCGGAATCCCATATGGATGTTGAGTTTTAGTCCTGGTTGCTCCTCTTCCATTCCAGCTCTCTGCTGTGGCCCAGGAGGCAGTGGAGGATGGCCCAAGTGCTTGGGTGCCTGCACCTGCGTCGGAGACCAGGAAGAAGCACCTGGCTCCTGGCTTCGGATCGGCACAGTGAACCGGCTGCAGCAGCCATTTGTGGGGGTGAACCAACGGAAGGAAGACCTTTCTCTCTGCCTCTCCCTCTCACTGTCTGTAACTCTACTTGTCAAATAAATTTAAAAAAGAGTTAGTTTAGAGTCAGAAGGTAATCTTGGATTTTCTGACTGAGGTTCTAGGCTTCTATGTATTGGACTTTACTGCCATTCGTTCAGCAGAGCTCTGATATGTAGATGACAGCATTTCACATGGAACAAACTGTGATATTCAGCAAGTTTTAAAATCCACCAAAAGGAATTACAAGTGAAATATTAAAAAGATCTCTAAATCACATGTGTGTAAATAGATTTATTAGAATTAACAATTATCTTGATTTTCCTCCTAGTTGCGTCCAAATATATTTGATTTTGAAATAGCAATTCTAAGGGCCAGCATTTTGGCTCAGTGGCTGTAACCTGCAGTGCTGGCATCCCTTATGGGCATCGGTTGAGTCCCAGCTGCTCCACTTCTGACCCAGCCCCCTCTAATGTGCCTGGGAAAGCAGTGGAAGCTGGCCCAGATTCCTGATCCCCTGTGCCTACACAGGAGACCTGGAAGAAGCTCCTGGCTCCTAGCTTCAGCCTGGCTCAGCCCTGGATGTTGCAGCTGTTTGGGGAGTGAACCAGCGAATAAAAGATTTCTCTCTCTCTTTCTCTCTCTCTCTCTCTCTCTCTTCTCTCTCTCTATAATTCCACTTGTCAAATAAATAAATAAATATTTAAAAAAAAAGAAACAGCAACTCTGAGTCTAAAAAATCTGTCCATAAATCCCCCAAAAAATGGAACTGGAGAAAATGAAGAGGCCATAAGGAAAATCAATTTGTGTTTTCTGATGGTGTAGACTCATAAATGAATACATAATTCATTCCTTCCTTCTGAAAACATGTGACAGACGGAAATAGAACCACCAAACTGAGGAACTAATCAAAAAATGAAAGGTATTAAGATTTCTGGGGCCGGCACTGTGTTGCAGAGGGTAAAGCCACTGCCTCCAACACTAACATTCCAAATGAGCACTGGTTTGATACTAGCTATTCCTCTTCATATCTAGCTCCACAGTAATGTACCTGGGAAAGCAGTAGAAGGTGGCCCAAATACTTGGACCCCTGCCACCCATCTGGGAGACCCAAATGGAGGTCCTGGCTCCTGGCGTTGGCCTGCCCCAGACTTTATCTTTGCAGCTATTTGGGGAGTGCATCAGCAGGTGGAGGGGTTCTCTCTCTCCTCTCTCTCTCTCTCTCTCTCTCTCTCCCCCACCCTTGACTTTCAAATAAATAAATGAATTTATAAAAGTTGTATTATATGACTATATTTAGCAATATATTAAAATGTATATTTTACAACTTTTATGTATGTCACTTAAAACTCTCTGAGTCATCTATAAACTGAAAGTACTACTAAATTTTACATGGGGTTCTATATGAGCAGTTTTCCATCTGCAGTTCACCTGAAGTATAGGTTGCCAAAAATTCTTCTGTATTCATAAATCTTTTCATTGATATTCATAGCATATTGTTCCAAAAAAATAAAAGATACTGAAGGATTTGAAATTGGGACACTTACAAAATGAGTTTATCTTGACATATTTTGTTTTTGTATTCTGTATCAAATCAAGATAAATTAAGACTCAGCCTAATAGTTTCTCTAATTTTCTCCATTTTTCCATTTGGTCAGGTAAATTATTAAAATTACAAAAAGCAATTGTGATTCAAACAATTAGAGACAATTCATTGTACTTCTTCCAGCAAAACTTGGTAGACCATTGATCATAATAATGAATAGTTCCTGATACTTTCAGGAACTGTAACATTTGTCTGTTCCTCACTCAAATTTGAGTTCATTGCACAATCTAATACCACTAAATGTAACTGAATAAAAGGAAACATCATGTTGAACTATTACATGAAACGAAAGATAAATGAAAAATGTTTCCATAGCTACAGGTCTGAAAGAAACTGAACATGCTGAGGTGTAATTGAGCACAAGGTGGCAGAGAGGTGCTCTGGGCATCCTAAGTTATTTTCTTTCAAAGCAGATTGGTTGAAGTAAAATAGTAGATGGGACACCCTTCTCTTTATTAGTGGATATGAAATGTGTGTGGAAAGCAGGAACAGAGGGGTGAAATAAACACACATACCCAAATACCTATCAAAAATCATGTTGGCAACAATGAAATGTTCAGAAGATAAATACTAAAAGATCTCTTTACAAGAAAGAAAGTACTAGAGGGAAGAAGTTAAAGCCCCATCCATTTTGTTTTGATTGCTTATATTTCGAAGTCTCTAGCAGTATGGGGGTGAATTACTTTTGCCTTTCTACTTACATGATTTGTTTTTACTGAGAGCTCACATGTACAAAAGTAGGGCACTCTACCACTTTGGAATGGTTCTGCCCAGAGCGTGCCTGCAGCAGCTTATGCAGTCTCCTAATGAAGAGACACCATCGGAGTGTATGATATATGGAATGTACACAGGAGCGCACTACAGGCAAGCTTAGAGTAAGTGACAGTGTCCCAGGAACTGAATTTACATTTCTCAGTAACATAAGCCTTACAAGATAGATTAGTTTTTAAAAATCTTAGGACATATTCCTTTAGATATAATTAAGAATATTTTAGAATTGTACTATGCACATTGTTTTTTTTTTTTTTTAACTATCCTACATTGTTTGCATATTTAAGAAGAATGTTTGTACTATGTCATGCTTTGGGTTTTATTTTATCTTTCACCAGATCCAACCAAAGCTCAGGGTTTAAAAAAGATGAAGGGAGGTAAGAAATACATCAAATGAAGCCAGGAATTCCAAGGTAATAATGCCTTTTTAGTTTGTTTGAGGGGGCACCAACCCACAGTTCTCCTTCAGAGCTCTGATAGTCTGTTTTTCTGACACTCAGATTTCAATATTCAAGCGCACGGAAAGGCTTAATGACCTGTTCCAGCCATATCATTAGCATAAAAAGACAAAAAGTAGTACTGAAATGTTCATCACAAGGCCAGTCATTTTTTTTTTTTCTTTTTGACAGGCAGAGTGGACAGTGAGACAGAGAGAGAGACAGACAGACAGACAGAGAGAGAGAAAGGTCTTCCTTTTTCATTGGTTCACCCTCCAGTGACCACTGCGGCTGGCGCACTGCGGCCAGTGCACCACGCTGATCCGAAGCCAGGAGCCAGGTGCTTCTCCTGGTCTCCCATGGGGTGCAGGGCCCAAGCACTTGGGCCATCCTCCACTGCACTCCCTGGCCACAGCAGAGAGCTGGCCTGGAAGAGGGGCAACCGGGACAGAATCCGGCACCCTGACTGGGACTACAACCCCGTGTGCCAGCGCCGCAGGAGGAGGATTAGCCTATTGAGCCGCGGTGCCGGCTGAGGCCAGTCATTTTAAGACTTAAAAAAAGGCAAAGTGAAAATATAAAGAAGTCTGGCATTGGTTATTCTCATATTTGATGGGTAAGAGAAAAAGGAATTTCTGTTTGGAGCTATGTACTTAAAACACAGGTTTTGATTTTTCCCTTCATGGCTCTCAGAAGCATGCACACAACACACACACAGTTACACACAAAGGAAAGGCACCATATTAAGACAGAGTTAAAAAACATTAGAACTCAAATGAGATATACTCAGTCTACAAAAATAAAGTATCAGATAAGAAACATACACAGGATGCTTAATGTTGTAAAATATTAAATATGTTCATAGAAAAAGAGACTATTACGTATTTTAAACTAAAATAGAACTTCTAAATACAGAAACCTGATAATTAATAAGCATTCTAAAAAAAACTGATTAAAAACAAATTTTTAAAGCTTTGATGAATTAGAAATCATATTTGAAGAAATTACCCTGAATGAAGTTCAGACTGATGCTGTGATAAAATATACTAAAGGGAAATTAAAAGTACTGAAGTATGCATTGAGAGAGTCTCATATAGTCAAAATCAGTGTCAAAAAGAGCAACTAGTAGAACTATTATGAGGAACAGTGAGGGTATTTCCCAAAAAACTGAAAATTGATTTACCATATGACTCAGTGGTCTCACTTCTGGACATACACACAAAGGAAGTGAAATAATCATTTTAAATGAAATATCTACATTTACATGTTCAATGTATCACTACCAACAACATCCAAGATATGAAATCAGGTGAAGTGTTTGACATGGATATGTATTTTTATCCAAAATGGAATGTTATTCAGCCAAAGAAAAAAAATTCTTGACATTTGCAACAATAAAAATGGAATTTGAGGTCATTATGTTAAGTAAAGTAAGGCAGAAACAGAAAGACAACCATATTTTCTGTCTCTTATGTTGAAGTGGATGATTTGAAATAGAATAGTGATTACTAAAGGTTGGGAAATCTGGGTATGGGAATGGTAGGGGGAGTAATAGATTGTATAATGAGCACTAAAACACAGAATTAAAAAGTTTTATTATTCCATAGCAACTGCAGTTCACAGTAATGTATACTGTGTAAAGAAGTAGAGAAGAGACTACCATGGGCTCCAAACAGAAAAAAAAATAAGGAAATGGAAGTACTAATTATGGGATTTGATCTGTTAACACTCTATGCATATGTTGAAATGTTATGCTGTAGCCCATAAAATGCGCAAATATTACTTACTAGTAAAAATTTAAAAGTCAAATCTAATATATAGGTATGGCAATATTGAAAAATATGATATAAACACTTTATAAGATTGATGAAGACAAAAACTCCAATGAATAGCAATACAACAAATTTAAAGAAAGCCTTACATAGAAACATACTATAAAAGAATATTGTTAGGATCCAGCACTGTGGTGTAGCACGTAAAGCTGTCACCTGAAGTGCTGGCATCACATATGGGTGCCAATTCAAGTCCCAGATGCTCCACTTTCTATCCAATTCCCTGTTAATGTGCTTGGGAAATCAATGGAAGATGATCGAAGCCCTTGTGTCCCTACACTCATATGGGAGACACAGAAGAAACTCCTGGCTCCTAGCTTCGGATTAGCCAGGCTCCAGCTGTATGGCCACTTGAGGAGAGAACCAACAGAAAAAAGATTTATTCTCCCTCTCTCTCTCTCTCTCTCTGTAATTCTGATAAAAATGTAATGTATCTGATCAAAAATAGCTCTTGCTGGGGCAGGCATGTGGCCTCGTTGATGAGATGTCACATCCCATGTCAAGTGAAGGTGCTTGGGTTCCTTATCAGCCTGTAGCTCCTGACTTCAATTTCCCACGATAGCAAACACTGGAAGGCAGCAGTGGTGGCTTCAGTAATGAGGTTCCTGCCACTCATGTGGCAGACCATAACTGAGTTCATTCCTCTCAGCTTGGGCCTCAGCCCAACCCTTGCCATAGTGGATATTTGAGGAAACAGCAGATGAGAGCTCTTTATCTATCTATCTTTATCTATCTTTATTTCTCTCTCTCAAATAAAATATACTTAAAATTTATTTGGAATGCAGAGCTACAGAAAGAGAGCTACACACACATACACACACAGAGAGAGAGACAGAGAGACAGAGGGACAGAGACCGAGAGAGACAGAGAGATCTTCCATCTGCTGGTCCACTCCTCGAGTGATCACAACAACCAGGTCTGGGCCAGGCTAAAGCCATGAGCTGTGAACTCTACTCTGGTCTCCCATAGACCGAAGGGGCCGAAGTACTTCAGACATCCTCTGTTGCCTTCCAAGAAGCATTAGCAGTGAGTTGAACTAGAAATTAGCAGTGAGTAGATAAGACCAGAAGCTGGACTCCTGCACGGGATGCTGGTGTTGCACAGAGGAAGTATAACCAGTGCCTAAATGATTTTTAACAGAAGATTATTTCATTTATAGAATATTGGTATGTTAAGTCTATGAAAAAGCTAATAAATTTATATGTGAAGACCATAATTTGACAGGATCCAGTGATTATCTTTTGTATGGATATTGTCACTGTTAGGCATCTGTGTAGACATAAGTAATTGTAAAATGTGATTCTAAATAGCTTTTATAAAAGTGTTTGTAAAAGTAATTGTAAAATGTGATTGTAAATATGTCCATACTGATGACTTACATGCATTAAAGCTAAAAATAATTTGCCTAACAGAAAATAAATTAGCATCACCAAGCTCTCATTTAAAAAAAATAACAATCCAACCTCCCTTCAAAATAATTTTTGTCAAGTTAGTTGATTTCGTGATAGTAATGCACCTGTTACAAAAGGCACAAGATAAAAAAATTTTCTTATGAGGTAAACATTTTTGTAATCTTCTGTCAAAAAGCATCTATTTCTTTTGTTTAGAAGCAACCATTGTTCCCACCTTATGTGTTCAAGAGAATATGATCAATCAAGAGATAAAAACATTTCCTAAACTACATCATATAGAGCTAGTCACTTCCTCGTTTAAATCTTCTAAAGAGAGAAAACTATAGAATTATATTACCCACATTTGTAATTTTGTAATTTCTTGACTGTATAACTTTGGGCAAATTATTAAACCTGCCTACTTGTCAGTTTATACATATGTAAGAGTGAGTAACAATGGTACTAACTTCAGTAAATAAATGAAAATAAAATACCACCCACTTCTATACATAACTCTGTACAAATTAAGCTCATCAAGAGTAAAGAAAAAGCAGCATAAGCTCTTTCAGAAAGAAATGATATGCATTTCCCATACAAGTGATTAGCCACCAGAATAGCTTTGGGCTTTTCAATAACAGCACTGGAATTTAGATGCAAATAGAACAAGGACTTAAAAACACTTAGGAAAAATAATGCACAAATTGGAATGCTAAACCTGCAGAAAGCATTAACCAGATAGAGAGAAAAATACACATATTCAGAGACACAAGTTCTCAAGAATTTTACACTGATGTACCCTGCTCCAGAAAGATATGGCAATCTGTTTTACCAGAATGATACCATTAAACAAGAAAGAAAAAGCAACAAAATTCAATAAATAAGAATTTCACCTTGGAAAAGAACAAAAGAAATCCCTAGAAAGAAGGTAAAAGAAATTCCAGGTAAGTCTCACTGTAGCCAGCCTGTTGCAAACCAAACAATTCAGATTGCAGCAAATAGTCAGAGAAACCAGGAAAGATATTATTTTGAGAAAAACTGTACCTCTTATATTATATGAAGTGTTTGATCTCATTAAGAAAGACTTCTGGCTTTGTCAGTGCATGGATTATTTGGTGATAGTTACAACAAAAGCCAGTTACTTTAAGATATCAAGGCCAATAAGAATCTCAGAGAGAAAAAAGCAGCTGCATAGAAAAGAAATAAGGTAATGGCTAAGTAGGCAATTGAGCTAAAACATAATTTATGGTTCAAATGAACACAGATTTAAGAAAAATTGTGAAATAAATTCACTGAGAAGGCAAAGAAATATTTATATGAGCATATATTTATGTAGGGGCATAATGTAAAGTAGATAAATTCTTGTATTTCATAAGTAGGTTGTCATCAGTCTATGTTAAAGAAGAATGAAAAAATCAACAAATTTCCAAGTATATATTGAAAAATAACACTTAGTTTAAGGAAAAAAAATAACTGAAATTGGTTACTCTCCAGGGAAAAGACATTAGGAATAGAAAGACTGCTCTTTGGTTCTAACAAACCTTATATTATTTGATCTTTAAATATTATGTCTATAATACCTTGATAAAGTTCTAATTAATGTTATTAAAGTGGAATTAGTAAAAAAAAATTAATAGCATGGAAGACATGAAAACTTGAAATTCATTATGTGGTTGATGAAATGTTTTTATTGGTTAGAGAAGTAAGTATAGGCAGAGGAAAGAACCTGTTGGAGAAAGTTGATTATAAAGAAGAAGTCATAAATCATCAAGTAAGTATATAGATTAACTGAATTAAACTGCTGCAGACTCTACAAATGTGGTGATACACTGAGGACCAAATGTGAAAAATCAGGAGCACAGAAAACAATCTAATGCATCAACTGAATAATACTTTCTATATAAGTATATAAAACTCTGTGTATATATCACCTTGTCTTTTACTGCCTACAAAGACAAGGCTACATTTTTACTTACATCAATTGAAAAAGATTGCATTTATGGAATAAAATGTCAAATTTATAATCCTAAGGTTTGTGAAATGTAAATTCACATTCAACAATGAAGTAACAGCCTTTTTGTTCAACATTTAATCAGATTCGTGTTCAATAATTTCTAATTATTTTCTATTACTACGAAATTACTCAGCACCCAAGTGTATACCATGTGAAATTAAGTGCAATGCTGATTGTCTACTAAAAATTGGAACATTTTAGATAATACTTTGTGCACGATTCTCTTTTCAAGCCAATAATTTATTAAATTGATGCATATAATCCTCATTAGTGGCTGTTAGCACATTAGTGCTCTGTTTACTGAACAGGAAAGAGTCATCCTTTGTGCTTCTGCTTGCCTTTTTGTTCTGCAGTCTAATTAATTAAAGTCTAATTTTTCTGAAAAAAAAAAAGTTAAATGAGCAAATTATTAGATCAGATTCTCAATCAATACATATTCAATTATAAATTCTGATCATTTATGAATTATGACAATTTAAGAATACAGATGAACATATGTCAAATTTTTCTTATTTTTACACATGCAATTATTTCTATATAGATTTAGATATAATTGCCACAATATTAAACTAATTTCACTCCATGCATACTTATTTTCTCTGTTATTTGTTTCTTCCCTCAATAAAATATAATTTTTGCTATTTTGGTGGAATAGCAAATTAATTGACTTAACAAATAATATGTGGGAAAAGAAAAGAATCTATGTAATAAGTCTGGTAAACAGCTTCAGCTCAATGTCATAGAATATTTGAAGGACAACAGATGAATAATGCCATCAAGTGAGTTATCTATGTACAATCTTTAAAAGTCAACTTGAATTCATGGTCAAAAGAGAAAAATAAGAGAGAAGTTATACTTAACATTCCTACATATTTCACTATGGAAGACAAAGCACATTACTTCAAAGTGTCAGAACACAATAATCATACACAAATGACTTTTGGAATATACCAGTAAACTCAAAACAATAAAAATGCAAACAATGAATCAACTGTGGTCTTACCTATTATTACCTGAAAGACTACAAGGTTTACATGTGAATAGAATATGCCTATTTCCTGAGCAAACAAAACAACTAGGAAAGACAAGAATTTCAAAGAGTAGGTGTTTGTGTGTCGTCTTTTTTTCAAATAACTACCAAGTTGAATTTCAACTAAATTTGTTTTAGACTCTCTCATTGGGAAATCACGGTCCCTTTCCAAGCAAAAGGAATGAAAGGAAATTGAAACTCAGATTTGGAGAGAAGATTCCATTATTTATTTTATGTTTGGGAAAAAATTTATATTAACAGATAATTCTTAACATATTAAGTTTTACAAGGACTTGGGGAACCTTTTTATGAAATAGAAGAATTTTTGTAGTTGACACATAAAATTGTAAAGAAAGAGATTATTTCATTTGCAGCAACACGAATGAAGACGGAGATGCTATGTTAAATGAAGTAAAGCCTGGCACAGAAACAAATACAACATGTTATAACTCATACGTAGAGGATAATAATGTGGCTCTCATAAAAATAAAGAGAAGACTTGTGATTAGCAAAAACTTGGAGTGTGTTTGGAGGAGGAAAATGAGCGGTTAGTTATCGGGTACACTCTAGCGTTCTATAGGGTGATTATAGTTAACAATATAACACTATTTTATATTTATTTTAAACAAAACATAGAGAAGGAGACAGGGAGACAGAGATCTCATATCTGCTGGTTCACTTCCCAAATGCCTGCAATAGCCAGGGTTGGACCAGGCCAAAGCCAAGAGCCAGGAACTCCTTCAGATCTCCTGCATGGGTGCCAAGGACTCAACTACTTGAGCCGTTAGCAGCTGCCTCCAAGTGTGTGCACAGGTAGGAATTCTGGAACTTAGAGTAAAGCCAGAACTCAAACCCAGGTGTTCCAATATGGGACGTGGACATCCCAAGCCATGTATTAACTACTACATCAATATCCACCCTAGACTCTATCCTTGATATTTTATCACTATCATCTCAAGTCAGCCACTTGATCTTCAACTGTTCAATAGTATTGACAGGTGTTCAGTTATTACTACTGGTATATGACCTTTATTGGATTTCCCCATAAATCAAGAGTAAATCATAACTGTCTTTAGCATGTGTAAAAGACACAGAACCACATGAAGACACACGATTATCGGTGAGAAGCAAGTCTAGAACAATTAAATGATTGAGTAGTGTTTTATTGCAGCTGTCTTTACCTGAGTTGGAAAGTTTTTAAAATAGCCTGTTGAATTCAGTAACAGCCATTTCATGGTGGACTTTATACACACGTAGAACCGTGGTTCTTGATGCTTGTGGCATTTCACAATCACATACATTGTAATGAGACCCTGGCCCTGGTCTACCCCAGTAGGTCAGAGTCCCTGGGGATAAACACCTGAGATCTTTGTTTTCTTTCTTTTTTTAAAAAGCATTTCCTTATTTACTTAAAAGGCAGAGTTACAGGGAGGCAGAGAGAGATACAGACAGAGGTCTTCCATTCGCATAGCCCTGACTGTTAATGAACAACTTAATACATTATCCCTCTTAGTAGTTTTTTTTGTCTGTTCTACTTAATATGACTGGTTTAATTCTGTAATTAATACACAGTTATTCTTAAGTGTTGAAATTTAACTGAAATGTGATCCCTGTTAAACATAAGAGTGGGAATAAGAGAGGGAAGAGATGTACAATTTGGGACATGCTCAAGCTGACTTGCCCCAAATGGTAGAGTTAGAAACATACCAGGGGACTCCAATTTAATCCCATCAAGGTGGCATGTACCAATGCCATCTCACCAGTCCAAGTGATCAATTTCAGTTCACAATTGATCATAATGAAAGGACTAAGAGTCAAAGGGAGCACATAAACAAGTCTAGTACCTGCTAATACTAACCGATAGAATAAATAAAGGGGAGAGTGATCCAACATGGGAAGCGAGATACTCAGCAGACTCATAGAATGGTGGATGTCCTAAACAGCACTCTGGCCTCAGATTCAGCCCTAAAGGCATTCCGATCTGGCTGAAAAGCCCATGAGAGTATTTTAGGCATGGAAAGCCAAGACACTCTGGCAAAAAAAAAAAAAAACAAAAAAAACAAACAAAAAAAAAACAAACCCACACACACAACAACCTAAATGAAAGATCTCTGTGAGTGAGATCCCAGTGGAAAGAACAGGTCTTCAAAGAAGGAGATACCTTTCTCTGAAGGGAGGAGAGAACCTCCACTTTGACTATGACCTTGTCTAAACAAGATAAGAGTCGGAGAACTCAAGGGGCTTCCATAGCCTTGGAAACTCATGACTGGTGCATAGGGAGATTACTGATGCCATAAACAGGAGTGTCAATTTGCAAAGTCAACAACAGGAGTCACTGTGCACTTACTCCTCATGTAGGATCTCTGTCCTTAATGTGCTGTACATTGAGGCTTAATGCTATAATGAGTACTCAAACAGTATATTTCACTTTGTGTTTCTATGGGGGTGCAAACGGTTGAAATCTTTACTTAATGTATACTAAACTGATCTTCTGTTAAAAAAAGAAGAAATTATCAATTCCCAACTTGACTCTCACTGGGATTAAACATGACAATAGGTCTGATCTGATTTCATCATCATTTAAAAATCATCTATTATTTTTCACTTTATGTTTCTGTGTGGGAGCAAACTGTTGAAATCTTTACTTAATGTATGCTAAACTGATCTTCTGTATATAAAGAGAATGGAAAATGAATCCTCATGTGAATGGAAGGGGAGAGGGAATGGGAAAGGGGAGGGCTCCGGGTAGGAAGGATGTTATGGGGGGGAAGCCATTGTAATCCATAAGCCGTACTTTGGAAATTTATATTCATTAAATAAAAGTTAAAAAAAAGTATAAGAAAAGGCAAGCATTAAACTTTTTCCATCATTTAAAATAAATGATTATTCAGTAATTAAATAAGCAAAGTATATTTTCCAGAATCCTAGTTCTCAATAGAATATTGGAGTGACATTTCTGTTATCTTTTACTAATAAACATATATTTTTCTTAGCAATCTGATACAGAATGAGATAATACTTCATATGTTTTATTTCAATGCCAGATAATTTTTATTTATTTTAAAGCTTTATTTTATTTGAAAGACGGAGTCACAGAGAGGTAGAGACAGAGAGAGAGGGGTCTTCTATCCCCTGCTTGCAATGGTCGGAGCTGAGCCGATCCGATGCCAGGAGCCAGGAGCTTCTTTTTAGGTCTCCAACATGGGTGTAGGGGCCTGAGGACTGGGGCCATTTTCTACTGCTATTCCAGGCCATAGCAGAGAGTTGGATCAGTACAGGAGCAGCTGGGACTAGAACGGCGCCCATATCAGATGCTGGCACTTCAGGCCAGGGCTTTAACCTGCTGCACCACAGCGCTGCCCCCCAATACTAGATAATTCTTTAGAGCATCAACCTAATAGATGGGAGAG
The DNA here is from genome assembly GCF_964237555.1 of Oryctolagus cuniculus. NCBI lineage: Eukaryota > Metazoa > Chordata > Mammalia > Lagomorpha > Leporidae > Oryctolagus > Oryctolagus cuniculus. The sequence continues at coordinate 55,970,947 of NC_091436.1, read as the reverse complement.
GTTATTTCTAAGCAAAAGCATCATTGGAATGATAACATAGTGTGTACACTCTTCAATATTAGACTCAGAAGATTCAAATTATATGTAAAAATATGATTAAAATACATATTGAAAATGGACATATATTTTCTCTTTTAATGAATTTTATTAACTAGAAGTAGGGCATCAATAAGATGAAAATTTCTACTGATTCTATTCTTATGTGTACTTTTCATAGTTTTAATAACATAATTGGCAGCACAGTAATTAGATGGAAGCATATTTAAATTAATTAAGTGGTTGCAGTAATTAGGCTCTTCCAAGGTTATTTTACTTTTTTCATTTTTATTTTAATTTCAATTGATATTTAATGGATTCAATATGATTTGTAGATACACGTCTAAGAACATAATATTTCCTACTTCCCTTTTTCCATCCCTCCCTCACTCCCTGTCCACTCTTTCCTTCTACCTTTCTTTTTTTTAGTTTTTGAGATAACATTTTAAAATTACATTACAGTACAAAGGTTTAATATGTCAATGAAAAAGAAGTTTGACAAGTAAAAATGCAAAAAGACTCTAGCTTAGTGGGACTATTGACAATGGCTATAAATAATAATTATATATATATATATATGACTGATTCACCCATATAGAGTTTTTCTTGTGAATTAGTCACTCATAATTTCTTTCAATGAAATAGAACCAATGACAATGTAGCATCTAAATATTACGTGGGTGGTTACATGAAGAGGACAAGGCAACTTGGCTGTCTGAGGAGATCACAGCAGGAGGTCTGTCTCTGCAAGGCATGAGAATGATGCATCAGGACAAACTGCCGTCCCCTCGGTGGTTTTAGATTTATTGATACAAAAAAGCCAGAGTTTCCTTGTGATCTCGTGGATGATCACTATATTCTTGAACATCTGTGAGAAACGACCTCTTCTCAAAATGACCTCACTGATGGTTGAGCTGTTTGATGGACTAGATCCTCTTAGAGTAATTCAAACCCTTCTGATGCTTCAGTTATCTGCAATAACAGCCTAGAGGGAACTCCAAACTGTAGGGTATATGGTATGCAGTTAGATCTGATTTAGGGATAAGAAGGACATTGGCAAAAGTCTTCAGTCTCCTGCTATAATCCACTTTATAGTATGTCTTATTGTATATTATCTTAATGACTTGTAAATGAGAGTTAACAATTTAAGTGGCTGAGAGAAATACAAACAGTGGTACATGCCTTAATTTGTGTGGCCTGGTGGAAAGAACATAAAAGTATTTACCGAAATCAGTGAGTGAGTCTTAAATGAATAGTGAAGGGTTATGGAAAGGACATGAGTAATGAATGGGTTTTTTTGAGCAGGTTGTTAATTGCTACTAGTAAACTAAAATGCAAATGTTCCAATATTCATAACCAATTGTTATAAAACCAGAAGTAGATGTTCTGATTCTTGCAAAGTAATCAATTATTATATAATTTAGCATAATTTTGAGTCTCTATTCTATTATATTTCAAATATCAAGTAAACCTTTAAAATCACAGAAATTGTTACATGGCTATGGAAATCAGAATTAGGGAGGGGTTACACGTAATACAAGGTCAATGGTTTGAAGTAGATGAGAAACAGGCTTTGTTATCATCAGGAAGAATCATTAAATCTGTAAGGATCATTTATGAGTGGACATTTGCAAAATTTATGAGAACAGTAAAGAATGTGTAAAATGAACAGTGGTGTAACATAGGGTATAAAAATAAAGTCTGGTGCTCTCTCATCAGAGGCATGCCATCAGCCTTGATGTGAGCATGTCTCTCATTGTTTCCTATGCTTCCCACACCTTAAGGAAGCACTGGACTTGCTGAAGCTAGACTCCAGCAGTTACAAGATAGTAATTAAGTTCATTAAGACTTTAAGCCATTTCCTCTCAACAGTTTATGCACAGGGATAATTTTAGGCAGATTGTAATTCAAATAATTATACACAATATTATTTGCACTCTATTAATTACCAAAGCTCAGGGAAAACATAGAATTCATGTTTTTGGGACTCACATATTTCACTAAGAATAATGGTTTCTAGTTGCATCTATTTTGTTGCAAAAGACATGATTTCATTCTTTTTTAAGGCTAACTAATATTCCATAGTGTATATGTTCCACATTTTCTTTAGACAGTCATCAGTTGATGGGCATCTGGGATTCATGTCTTAGCTCTTGTGAACTGAGCTGCAATAAACATGGAGTAACTCTTTTATATGTTGATTTCATTATGTTTGGGTAATTTCCCAAGATGGCTGGATCATTTGGTAGATCTGTTTCAGCTTTCTGAGGTATTTCCACACTGTCTTTCACAATGGCTGTACTAGTTCACATTACCACTAGTAGTAGATTAGGGAATTTTTACCCACATCCTTGCCAGTATTTATTATTTGTTGATTTCTATATGATATTCATTCTAACTAAGGTGAAATGAAACCTCATTGTGGTTTTGATTTGCATTTCCCTAATGGCTAGTGATCCTGAGCATTTTTTCATGTGTCTGTTGGCCATTTGAATTCCTCTTTTGGGAAATACCCATTCAAGTCCTTTGCCCATTTCTTAACTGGATTCTTTGTTTTCTTGTTGTGGAGTTTCTTGAGATCTTTATAGATTCTGGATATTAATACTTCATCAGTTGCCTAGTTTGCAAATATTTTATCCAATTCTATTGGTTGCTGCTTGACTTTGCTACGGTTTTCCTTTGCAGGGCAGAGGCTTCTTTTCTTGATGTAATCTCATTTGTCAATTTTGGCTTTCATTGTCTATGATTCTGGAGTCTTTTCCATGAAGTCTTTGCTATAACAATGTCTTGCAGAGTTTCCCCAATATTCTCCTCTAGTAATTTGATGGTCTCAGGTCAAAGATTTAGATCCTTGATCTATTAAGAGTTGATTTGTGTATAAGGTATATTGTAGGGGTCTTGTTTCACACCTCTGCATGTAGAGATACAATTTTCCCTGCACCATTTGTTGCAGAGATTGATTTTTAGCTACTTTATTGAAGATTAGTTTATTGTAGATGCATGGCTTGATTTCTAGGGAATCTGCTCTGTTTCACTGATCTATATCTATTTCTGTGCCAGTACCAGGTTGTATTGATTATAACATACCTGTAGTATCAATGTTACATTTTTAAAATAGGATGTAAAGCATTTTTGTGTGTATATTTATCTTTATGCTTGAACAAAATAGCAAATCATTTATATTTTGATGCCTTTACTGGATGCAGATGATTTTATTCCTCTGTACTTTCACTGTACTTGGTACACAGCTCAGCTATCTGGCTTCTTCCTATTCATGGAAGGCTCTCAAAAATGCTCTCTGAGATTATTGTGTTTTGTATCCTAGTTTCTCTCAATTTGATTCATTGTATTAGCCTAGTTAGCTTTATAAACACAATGTAACTATAGCTAGTTGTTTGTCTTCCTGTATAACTCAAGCATACTATTGGGAAAACTAAATCCACACATTCTGCTTCTACTTCAATTAACAACTATATTATAAACTGACAGATAACTAATGAAATATAAGGGGTTATGAAAACATAATAGCTCTATTGAATGAATTGTAATTAAAAGCTTATCAATGCCCACTTTTATCATTCAGTGGTGCTCTGAAGCCCCTAGAATGTAATTAATATTTCATACAATTCACAGCTTCTTAATGAATTTCTACATTACATCAATGGGCAAAAATTAATTAAGAATCATCAACAGACTGCATAGGAATGTCTTGTTTACACAAAGATTATTGTCCAATTCAACTTTACAAAAATAATTACCTGCTATACACTAGAGACAATTTAACATTGCTATGGAGGCCTTCACATGGATGACTTCTTGAGTAACTTATTGTTAAACAAACTGCTGGAGAGCTGAAAACCCTTGTCCTACATGTAATATCAATTAGGAAAGTTAATGAATATTCTTTTGGAATACTAGAGAGAAATATAGTTGCAAGGTGCTACCACTTCAATGAAGAATATGGACAAATATCAAGGTAATACTCTAGCATGATAGCATCACTTTTTAAGTCAAAGTGTATTTTCCTTTCAAATAAAATCAAAGAACCATCATTACTATGTATTTCCTCTCTGCCTCTTAACTACTCAATATTGTTCAATCTGTTTTTAAACTGCCTTCATAGAGTTATCATAGGCAAATAAAACCCAATACAAGTGTGCAGACCCTATATTTTGTACTGTGTTTTCTTAAATATGCAATAAGGAACCAAGCTAAGTGCTTTCTCAAATGTAGCAGAAAGTAGATGTATGACTAGATGACAGACAGATAGATAGATAGATCAATTGACAGACAGATGGATGACAGGTAGGAAGACAGATGATAGGCAGCAAATAGATGATTGATAAGTAGAATGCAGGCTACATAGATGAGACACTCCCTTATTTTTTCTACTTCAAGAAAGCATTCCAGATCTGAGAAACAGAACTAAATATGAAGTCACAAGAAAACCTTAGGTTTCTAACTGTACAGTTATATAGCTTCTTCTGCTATACCTAAAGAAATAAAATTCATTAAGCACAATAGCATTGATATATGGATTTAAAAGGACACACTATGGTGTACTAAATCGTCTAATAGTGCTAATCTTTTCAATCTGGTTCTTAAAATCTGGCAGTTGAATCTCTCTGCTTGAATTTATGAACTTAATCTTCTATAGCTAATGTCTCCAGCAGGAACTTTAAAACTGGAAAACAATGTCTATATTTTCTTAAAAATTGATCTTTGAAGCCATTGGGTGTAAATGTGATCCCCCTGTGAGTTATCTGTGTCTATTCCAAGGACGTACAATATCTTGAAAACTATGTACTCTTTTTTGAACATCATTAGAAAATCCTCTAATGCTTTACAAATTTGAACTTGTAAAATATCGTGTTCCATGTCTGTATCACAGATGATGCTATGTTCTAGTTGAACTTAGTAGAATCTGTTCCCTGAGCCTTGAAGTATGTGGAAATAGTTTATACAGGGTCTATTGCATCATGCAAATTGTGTCTTGACTGTGGCAGAAGCATTAGAAAATAATTCTGACCTTGAGTACAACCAATCAGCCACAACTAATTTACATGACAGTGTAATTATAGGCATTGGCAAGGATTAGTTGATTCAATTACAAGACCATGTAGATGTGCTCAGGCTGACAAGTCTGATGAAAATATACAGAGGAATATATTGGGAAAGTTCCTCCAAGGAAGAAGTGCTAGCTCCAGTCAGTTAGTTCTCCATTTTGCCCTCCACTAAATCCTCACACCAAATATATAGTTTTTTTTTAAAGATTTATTTTATTTATTTGAAATTCAGTGTTACAGAGAAAAGTAGAGACAGAGATAGGGGTCTTCTATCCGTTGGTTCACTCCCCAGATGGCTACAATGGCTGGAGCTGAGCCAATCTGAAGCCAGGTGTCAGGAGCTTCTTCCAGGTCTCCAACATGGGCACGGGGCCCAAGGACTTGGCCCATCTTCTACTGCTTTCACAGGCCATAGCAGAGAGCTGGATTGGAAATGGAGCAGCCAGGACTTGAACTGGTATACATATGGGATGCTGGCACTGCAGGCAATGGCTTTACCAGCTACCCCACAGCGCCAGCCACCCTAGGAATTTACAATAGAGATAGCAAAGGTATAAAAGCATACCTATGAAAATTAATCCATAGTCTAAGTATGAAAGTGATTATTAATTTTTCATGAATTTCTGTGGAACACTATAGAAACTTTCTGTTTTCTAGAAAATTGAGTCACTTAACCTTACCTTAATCTGCTTCCTTTGCATCATTTGATAACAAAAGATTCAGCCTCTTTGGAGGCATCAGAGTCTGGGGTAGGAGAGAGTAGGGATTGCATCTTGGAGGAGAATGACAAGTACAAATTTCTTCTTGGTTCCATAGCCACAGCACTGAAAAAAACTACATTTTTTGCCTATCGTTACTGTCAAAAGAAATTTTATATTTTTGAAGTTTCTAGAAACTTTCACTTAAGAAAATCACATTTTCATAGGTTGATTTCTTATTCTTTGACTAAGAGATCTCAGATTTTAGAGTTAATACCCATTCCTTAAAAAGTTTGTTCAAAACAGTAACAGATTCACTTTACCCAGAAAGTTTCAACTGTGGAATCTAGAAAATGAAATCTGTATTTTAAGTATTTCTTGTGATTATGATGTAGGTGCCTTTCAGATATGTTTTGAGACTCAACTATTCAGTAGCTTCAATACTGATTTTTATGGTGAAATGCCTGACTAGAGGAGCCAACTTTGGTTGCTGGTTCTTGCCTCATCACTTCTTTTTTTTTATTTTTATTTATTTATTTTTTTTCACAGGCAGAGTAGACAGTGAGAGAGACAGAGAGAAAGGTCTTCCTTTTGCCGTTGGTACATCCTCCAATGGCCGCTGCGGCCTGCGCGCTGCGGCCGGCGCACCGCGCTGATCCGATGGCAGGAGCCAGGAGCCAGGTGCTTCTCCTGGTCTCCCATGGGGTGCAGGGCCCAAGTATTTGGGCCATCCTCCACTGCACTCCTGGGCCACAGCAGAGAGCTGGCCTGGAAGAGGGGCAACGGGACAGAATCTGATGCCCCGACCGGAACTAAAACCCGGTGTGCCGGCGCCGCAAGGCGGAGGATTAGCCTAGTGAGCCGCCATGCTGGCCGCCTCATCACTTTTACATGTCTCATCTCAAATCTCATTACCTGTTTATGTAACTACCCTAATTTGTTCTGTCAGAATAGGAACTAAATGGCACTCAGAGCAAAGACCAGGGGTTGTCAGTGCTCAGGAATCGGTCGGAGATTAGCAGAGACAAGTTCATAGTGATGGAATCAATGACAGGCAGTAGAGATAATAAAGACATTCACAGAGTCCTGTAAACCAGAAAATGAATCCGGCAGTTCCCACAGCCAGTTACTAGCCCTTCTCACATTAAAAGAATTCCTCAATGCAACATGGAAGTTTTGCACCTTAAAGTATGAAGTCATCTTATCATACTTTATTGTTCTTCATACTTTATGTTTATTGCTAGTCTTGTTCCACCAACTACTTAAAGGGAGTCTCCACTTTCTCATTACTGCTGTATCCTCCAATGCTTAGAATACATGCAACATAAGAGTACTTAAAAATAATGGAATTAAAAGATAAAATTATTCTGGTGAAAATTTTAAAATCTATATTCTTTCATAATCCATATTTTTATGAAGTTTTTGCTGTAATTTTGTATAATATTTGGCTGAAAATAAAATTTGCATTCTATTTATATTTATATATATATGTAATGGTGCATGTATCATATGAGAAATATGCTGAGTGGATTAGAACTGTCACAACTCACATCTGACATCCAACTTTGCAATGAAGCATACAATTGCATTAGTTTATTTATTTTTTCCATGAAAGTTATAGAAAATAATCATATGGAGCTAATTGTTAGTTTAAAAATGTGCATCTCTTCCACCATATGTTATGAACATTCTAAGTAGTTGTGAGAGAATACAATAATATCTAATATGTATTAAAACATAAATTTTGGTTTGTAAAAGCTGTCAAATGTTTTTAAGAAAAACAATGTATTAAACATTATCTAACGGCCATTCAGCCAATCCATCTCTTCAGATACTCAAGACATTAATTCTAGGCATCAGCAAGCTGCACACATGGAATTTAATTAACTGATCCCCCCATACACTTATTATCCTAAGTTGAATTTTAGTGCAGTGTCAGTCTAGTATAAGCAACTCTACACACAACCCATGAATAGATTATTTTAAAATATATTATTAAGGATATAATTTATTAAATTGCATAATCTCTTCTTTCAGATGTATCTTGAATTATATTTGGGGCAGGGGCAAGGTTAATACTTCGAACAGTTCATTTCATTTATTATCTTCATTTTGCAATATACATGATATCAGCAATTGTGAAAGTGGTAATATTTTCATTTTACTTAATTGTCAGAAAACTTAATATCAAATTTATAGCTCACTCCTCGTAAATGAAGTTTATTTTTCAACATGCACTTCTAATGTTTCCCTGATTCTTGGCTCAACTTCTCGTCCTTATCTTTTTCCCTAGATGTCCTCTGTTATTTACAGCAAACTGATTCTGAAACTTGCATCCCATCACCTCTGTCAACTTCTGATTTTTGGCTGCATCTTCATTTGATATGTCCTAAGAAGTTAGAATCCCTGGTGCCAAGCATCATTTTTCTTATTGTCCTTGGGCCTTCCTGGACCTCAGGGAATCAGAGATTGATCCAAATTGATTAATATAATTGACCGAAGTCAGTTTAATTAAACATATTTCAGGATTTTGCTATAACTACTGGGAGTAAGATGCTCTCTCTTCTCTGATGGATACCAACCATAGAAAACTATAGTTCATGGCAGTCTTCATTGATCTCGAGGTGAGTCAGGATTAGGATGAAGCCAATAATATAAAAGCATAATAAAATAATGAAAAGAAATGTGATTGTTGACATCACTGAGATACTCTAGCTTTGTATAAAGTGATACTTATCTCTACCTTCATATTTTCTATTTAGTTTAATATAGTTGTAATTGGATTTTATGATGTCTTCACTAAAAGGTGTATTGATATGCCCCCATTAAATCTAAGTGTTTTAATTGTCACATAGGAATTGGAATTATAATCAAAAGATAAAATTATGGGAATTCTATAACGTAATAAATATACTAGAGAATTCAGTATAGCAAAATATCATAAACATTGTATATATCAGTTAGCATCAGGCTGTTTTGTTATTTGAAACACTATGCATATATTTACAATTCCAAAGTGATCTTAGACTATACTTCCATTCTGAATTGTTGATATAAATATTTCCCTTCCTATTTCATATTCCTACTTAGAAAATCATAAAATATTAAATTTTTGATACTGCAGATTTAATTATACCCCAAACTGGCTTTTCTCCCCTCTTATAATTAGCCATCTTAGTAAACAAGATCCACATATGCCCCTGTGACAGGCACAAATCTTAGGATCATCATCATTTCCTCCATTTACTTCTTCATTTCCCTTCAAATTTCCAGCAAATCATCATTTTCTACAGCCAAAATCTATCCAATATTAACATTTTTTTTTTTGGCCAGGCAGAGTTAGACAGTGAGAGAGAGAGAGACAGACAGTTATAGACAGTGAGAGAGAGACAGAGAGAAAGGTCTTCCTTCCATTGGTTCACTCCCCTAATGGCCACTATGGCCAGCGTTTTGCCGATCTGAAGCCAGGAGCCAGGTACTTCCTCCCAGTCTCCCATGTGGGTGCAGGAACCCAAGCACTTGGGCCATCCTCCACTGCCCTCCTGGGCCACAGCAAAGAGCTGGACTGGAAGAGGAGCAATTGGGACTAGTACCCAGTGCCCAACCAGGACTAGAACCCGGGGTGCCAGCACCGCAGGCGGAGGATTAGCCAAGTGAGCCATGGCGCTGGCCCCAATATTCACTTTTAACTATCCTCTAGCCACCTTTCTAGTCGAAATTACAATGAGATTTTGCCCAACCTATGCTAATAGTAGCCTTTTTTTTTTTTTCTTTTAGGCAAAGGACCCTATTAATAACTTGGCCTCATATCACAAATACGTTTAAAGAATCTTCAGTGCTTTTCCAGAGCTGAAAAGTAAAACTTCTTACCAGGACAAAAGATCTCCACTATATGATCCAGTTCTACCTACCACTATTGTCTGACTGGGTCATTATAACTGGGCCAAACTGGGCCATTAGTGAGTCCAAAGACAACTCATTTCATTTTCTAATAAATTTGCATTAAATTTACTATTTCAATCTTTATAAATGCAGAATTTTTTAATTGACTAGCTCTTACTATTAATGTTATCTTCCCTCCCTCTTTTATTTAAAAATTTATTTATTTATTATTTGAAAGGCAGAGTTACATATGCGGGGCATGAGCGCGGCCATGACGTGGCCAGGCCAGGCCCAGGGGCTCCGTATGCGCGGCTGCCCCAGGGCGCCCGCGCCCTCGCCCTCGCTGTGCGAAGTGGAGCCGCTCAGAGCTGAGCCGGCGAACTAACCCGAGCCAGGGCCCACGGAGCCAGTCGGCAGGTGTCCCAGGGATGGCGGCATAGGGAGGGACCTGGCAAGTGTGCCCGAGGCTCCGGCCACCGCCATGGCAGGCAGCGGCCCCGCGGGGCGCGCCGCAGTGGCGGCTCTGGCCCCTGGACTGGGCGGTGCGGACGATGGGGGCCCCGGGCGGTGCCAAGGAGGGGTCAACATGGAGTGCGCCTGGTCAACATGGAGGCGCAGGACCGGCTGCAGGGCCTGCAGGAGGACTTCATCTACAGCCTGCAGGCGCTGGAGGAGAGGGACAGTGAGCTGGAGCATGTGCACAGCTGCCGCCATGCTGCCGCCATGATGCCGCTGTGCCCAGGGCCGGTCATGAGCAAACTGCTGTCGCGCAAGGAGGGGGAGTGGATCTTGGAGCAGCTCGCGTGGCTGCCACAGCCCCCCCAGCAAGAGGACTGTTGGGAACCAGACGCAGAGGGACCTGGCTGCCGACGATGATGCCGGAGGCCTCCTCTCCAGCGGGCCCTGCGAGAGGGGCAAAGAAGATGGCACCCAGAGGAAGTAAGATGGGCGGAACTCCAAGTTGTTAGTCACCAAGGCTGATTGGCTGCGCAACATCAGGGGAAGTGACGACAACTGATGACGTGTGTATAGACATATGGCTAGTCCTATAGAAATCATCCCATAAAATGATCTTTTAAGTGATTGGTTGGTCCTTAGCCCTGCCCCAATGACTCTGCAGTTTTGTGCTATTAAAGGCTCTGTTATGTGCGAAATAAACGAGTTCTTGCTAGACTTGACTCCGCACTGCATCTGATTGTCTCCGGGATCAGGAGGCTGGGGAACAGGCGAGCAGCGGGCACTTACCTTTCCTCGGACCCAGTCTGTCCTTGTACGGGTGGACTAAGACCCTGCATACAGAGAGGTGGAGGCAGAGAGACAGAGAGGTCTTTCATCTACTGGTTCACACCCCAGATGACTGCAACAGCTAGCAATGTGCCAATCTGAAGTCAGGAGCCAGGAGCTTCTTCTGGGTCTCCCACACGGGTGCACGGGCCGGAGGACTTGGGACATTCTCTACTGCTTTCCCAAGCTATAGCAGAGAGCTGGATCAGAAGTGGAGCAGCCGGGTCTTGAACCGGCACTCATATGGGATTCTGGCACTGCAGGCAGGAGCTTTATCTGCTATGTCACAGTGCTGGCCACCATCTACCTCTTTTCCATGGCACATTTTGAACTATTTATCCTATTTAATATATTTAATTTATCCTATTTAATATAATGTTACTTATTTTCAAATTGTCTGTATTTCATTTGAAAATGCAAGGTTCATAAGAGAGAGATCATCAACCCCATAGTGACTTGCCTAATGACTGGCATACAAAAGGTCCTCAATAAATATTACATGAATAAATAATTCTGTTCAAGGACCATTTTCAATAAAAATGTACTCCACATGAAGTGGGTACATTTAATTTTACCAGTATACTTTGTTCAATAAACTTGGGGACTATAGGTAACCTCCTCTTGAGAAACATTACTTCCATGTTATTACATGTTTTTTTGTCTTGTATACATGGATAAAAAAGTTTATTTGGTCTGCAGAGTTCTAGAAATAGAACTGCTTACAATTCCACATATCAGAGAAAATTCCAAAGCACACACTTAACCTTAGTAAGTGATACATTCTATAAAATAAATAACATTAATGCAATTCAAGAAAGAAGGAGTTAACTGTTACTAAGCATCACAAGAAATATTACCTATTGTAAAAAAAAAAAAGATTAAACAAGTGCAGTACAAGAGCTAATATATGGAAAGCAGGAAGAACAAACGAAGGATTTTATAGGCTAGAAATGTGCTATAAAAACAGTTATGTTGAGTTGGATAATTAGCATTATAAAATATAGCCACATAGGACGAATAAGTTCTAATCTTCTGCAACTTAGTATGATGGTTATAGTTTGTAAGAATTTATTACATATTCTGTAAAGAACTAAAAGTGAGATACACAAAAATTCCTAGCACAAAGAAATGATGTCTAAGTAGACGGAAATACAATTACAGTGATTTGACCATTATACACTGTGCACACGTATCAAATTAATAAACTGTACCCTCTGCACAATCATTATTTGTCAATTAAAAAAGAGAAAATGCTATGGCAAGCAATGTATTTTCTATGGAAAATTGTCATTAAATGAACATCATAAATAAAATTTAAATTAATTTTACATTGATGTTTTAAATATATGATTTATAACTTTTACAACTTCCCTCAACTTTCAACTTATCACTTCATATAATTTAACTGGAGTATATATTCTTATATGTAATATTTTTACATATAGTAATGGAACAGGGCTAAGCTGATCAAATCTGGTAATTTTTCAGTGAAACTTTTAGTCATAAAAATATGGCCAGGATTGTGGCGTAGTGGGTAAAGTTGCCAGCAGCAATGCCAGCATCCGGTATGCGCACCAGTTCTTGTCCCAACTGCTTCACTTACAATCCAGCTCCCTGCTAATGTGCCTGGAAAAGCAGTGGATGATGAAGTCCTTGGGGCCCTGCACTCACATGGGAGACCCGGATAAAGTTGCACGCCCCTGAATTTGGCCTGACTCAACTCTGGCTGCTAAGGCCATCTGGAGTGTGAATCAGTGGATGGAAGATTACTCTCTTTGTCTCTCTCTTTCTGCATCACTCCTTCTCTCCCTGTATATCTCACATTCAAATAAATAAATTAATATTTAAAAAAATAGAAAGAAAAATTGAACAACATACAATGCAAAGACATTTGAAAATATGAGACCTGGTTAAAATATGAAATATAGTTAAGTTCAGGGTCTGATATATAAGGAAAAAGAAGAATTGTTCATTTATTCCATGATGACATTCCTAAATGTTTTTCTTATACAAAATAATATCTCAGTAGTAGACGGTGGATGACATTTAATTCTCAGTCAAATGTGTCAATGTAAGGAAATAGTTTGACTATTCACAAGAAATTATAGACAATTTTTTTTTCTTGCAAATATGAAAGATCTTCAAAAATTTCATGGAAAATATGTATTATGAAAAATCTATGCACAGATTAAAATTATAAATTATTGCACACCAAAACAAACTAATATAACTCACTCTAACATTCCTGGACCACATCTTATTTGAGGCACTTTAGAAGAATAAAACACTCTTTTGATAAGATCTCCTTTTTTTTTTTTTTTTTTTTTTTTGCAAGAGCAAGGTTTATTCAGGAGTACAAGCCACAACAGGGACCCCATCCAACCAACCAGCACAGCAGAAGAAGGAGTAAGGCCCCGGTCTTTGTTTGGGAGAGTTGGTTTTTTTTTTTTTTAACTTTTATTTAATGAATATAAATTTCCAAAGTACAGCTTATGGATTACAATGGCTTCCCCCCCATAATGTCCCTCCCACCCACAACCCTCCCCTTTCCCATTCCCTCTCCCCTTCCATTCACATGAGGATTCATTTTCAATTCTCTTTATGTACAGAAGATCAATTTAGCATACATTAAGTAAAGATTTCAACAGTTTGCTCCCACACAGAAACATAAAGTGAAAAATAATAGATGATTTTTTAAATGATGATGAAATCAGATAAGACCTATTGTCATGTTTAATCCCAGTGAGAGTCAAGTTGGAAATTGCTAATTTCTTCTTCTTTTTTTTTAACAGAAGATCAGTTTAGTATACATTAAGTAAAGATTTCAACAGTTTGCACCCCCATAGAAACACAAAGTGAAATATACTGTTTAAGTACTCGTTATAGCATTAAGCCTCAATGTACAGCACATTAAGGACAGAGATCCTACATGAGGAGTAAGTGCACAGTGACTCCTGTTGTTGACTTTGCAAATTGACACTCCTGTTTATGGCATCAGTAATCTCCCTATGCACCAGTCATGAGGTTCCAAGGCTATGGAAGCCCCCTGAGTTCTCCAACTCTTATCTTGTTTAGACAAGGTCATAGTCAAAGTGGAGGTTCTCTCCTCCCTTCAAAGAAAGGTACCTCCTTCTTTGAAGACCTGTTCTTTCCACTGGGATCTCACTCACAGAGATCTTTCATACTTTCATATAGGTTTTGTTGTTGTTGGGTGTTTTTTTTTTTTTTTTTTTTTTTTTTTGCCAGAGTGTCTTGGCTTTCCATGCCTGAAATACTCTCATGGGCTTTTCAGCCAGATCAGAATGCCTTTAGGGCTGAATCTGAGGCCAGAGTGCTGTTTAGGACATCCGCCATTCTATGAGTCTACTGAGTATCTCGCTTCCCATGTTGGATCACTCTCCCCTTTATTTATTCTATCAGTTAGTATTAGCAGGTACTAGACTTGTTTATGTGCTTCCTTTGACTCTTAATCCTTTCATTATGATTAATTGTGAACTGAGATTGATCACTTGGACTAGTGAGATGGCATTGGTACATGCCACCTTGATGGGATTAAATTGGAGTCCCCTGGTATGTTTCTAACTCTACCATTTGGGGCAAGTCAGCTTGAGCATGTCCCAAAGTGTACATCTCTTCCCTCTCTTGTCAAAGCAACATGAATTCTGCTAAAATTGAAGCCCACTCCCTCCTATCCCTGAGGGCCACTCTTGCTGCACTACGTTCTCTCTGAGCTCCGAACTCCTGCCAAGCTAATGAGGATCAGGTAGGGGTCTGGCTGGTGAGAAGTGGGGTTGCCTCTTTCCAGGTGCCATAGTGATTCTCCATCCAGAACTCATCAGCTACATGAGGTGTTCACCAATATCTATGAGATCGGGGAGATCAGGTTACCCTGAAGGTGGAAGGGAAGATGGTCAGTAGGCCAGAGGTTAACACTAATAATTGGCTCATTGGTAGAAATGCCTCCGGCAAAGGCACAGAGGCATAATGTACCGGAACACAGCAATCACTGGTGTTGATATTGTCACCAACCATTAACTGTAGGAAACCAGCTTCACAAAAGAAACCCACAAAAAGTATATCAAAGTTTATAGGAAATCAATCAAAGGCCAACTTCAAGAACAGAGCCAGAAGGAAAAAACCTTTTATGATAGAGGCTGCAGAACAAATCAAGCTCAAGCACATACTTGCTAATTTAAAAAACATCAATTGTATGTTGGTGAAAACATAAATCGAGATGTCATGGTTGCTCTGTTCTTCTGGAATACCAAAAGGATGGTGTGACCCCATTTATGATTTTCTTTTTTAAGGATGGTTTAGAAATGGAAAAATGTAACAAAATTGGCAATTATTTTGTATCTGTCAATATTCATCTTAATTGGCTGTTGCTTTTCACTCATACAACACCTACACTTACAAGAAATAGGACTGATGTTATCTTGAGCTCTTCATTTATTTTGAACATGATTTACTTGGAGTAGAGGCATTGTTACTGAGGAAAAAAAACATTGTCATGTATGTTGTCTAAAAATAAAATGCATTTAAATTCATTTGAGGGAATGCCTCTTAGTTTAATGGACATTTAAATCCATCCTATGGTTTTCCTGGAAGCTAAAGCCTGGTTTGTAGACAACTACTAGAAAATATAAGGCTTTCTTCAGATAACTTGTACAGTGAAAACTGCTGGGTTAGGAATATGGAACCAAGAATCCCAAAGTTTAATTCTGAATTACAGTAAAGGGGATTACCTTGCTCATAGCAGTGAAAATATCTGAAGTGGAGTCTTGTCACATTTCATCATTGTCTACAGTGGAAGTAGACAACTGCAGAAGAAACTTCCAAAATAATAAAAAGAGGCTTATTCAGTAGGATAAAAATAACTACCATCAAATTTATGGTTAAACATGGGTGGGAGAGTGATGTCATCAAAGATGCTTTAAGGAAAGCATATGGGAACAATGTCCTAAAGAATTCTACAGTTTGCAAGTAGGTAAATGTTTTAAGAGGGGATGAAAAGATGTTGAAAATGAAGTCCATAGCAGCAGACCATCTACACCAATATTAAACAGGAAATATGATTCTTGTTTGTGCCTTATTCAAGAGGACTGGTGATTAACAAAATAAATAATAGCCAACACTACAGACATCTCAGTTGTTTCAGCTTTCATAATTTTGGAAAAATTAAAATGAAGAAAACTTGCTTCATGATGGGTATTAAAATTGCTACACCAGATCAGATGCAGACAGGAGCACAACTTTCAATGGAATTTTAAACAAGTGGATCGAGATCCTAGATCATTTATTTGACAAATTGTAGCAGGAGATGAAATATTTGTCAGCATGACTCTGAAGGCGAGGCATCATCCAAGCAATGGCTGTCAGGAGGTGGAAGTGGTGCAGTCAAAGCAAAAGTACACTAGTCAAAACAAAGTTCTTAGCATTAGGTTTGGGGGATTCCTAAGGTATCTTGTTTTTTGATTTTCTAGAATACTGAAGAATGATAACATCTGCTTATTATAAATAGTATTTTGATAATGTCAGCCAACACTTTAGCAGAAAATTGTCCAGAAAAACTTCATTAAAGAATTTTCCTCCATGATGGTAATTCTCCTGCTAATTTCTATCATCAAACAAGGGCAATCTTGTTAGTTTCAATGAAAAATCATTAGGTATACATTTGCCAGTCTGATTCAGCTCCCTCTGACTTCTTTTTATGCCCAATTTTTAAAAAATCTTTACATGATACCCGTTTTTTAGTAGATAATGTAGAGAACATGCATTGACATGACTAAGTTTCTAGGACCCATAGCTTTTCAGGGACTCTCTGGTATCATCACAAACAAAATGGTCTTAATTTTGATGGAGTTCATGTTGAGAAAACATATATTATTTATTTATATCTTTGAAATCTACAAACTTTTTGAAATCCATTCATATACTTAGGAATATTTTATATTTCATGATTTCATGCATGTGGGTAGGTATCACATAGGGAAAAATGACAAATTTGCATAAGGCAAAATTTACTCATTTCATAAACCTCAAAGTCCATTTACAGTTATATTTTTACTGGGTTGTCTAGTGTCTCTCATATGACATCATAATTTGTCATAATTTGAAGGCAGTTATGCTCACCACTATACCACCAACGCCGTTATGATTTCTCATAATCTGGAAATACTGTTACAGACATAATTAGTTAATGTGAGTCATACTGGATTACGGAAGATGTGCTCCAATCCAATTCTTAACATGTTTATAAGAAGAAAAAACAGAGACATAGATACAGATAACAGAAGGTCATGTGAGGACAACAGCAGTTATTATAGTGATTTGTCAGAAATCAAGGAGTTGGAAAGATTGGCAGCACCCATGACCAAGATTGTCTTAATTCTTCCTTCAACTTGACTAAATTGAATATTATGCATAATTGAACTAGTTTTCTTGGAAAATTTGCTTTAAAAAACTTGGAAATCAAAGATCTTTTTCTGCTCCTTTGAGATTTAATTATTATTCTTACTTTTGCCAGTTTTTCAACCAGTGTTATCTTTCTCAAGAATTTGGGAACTATCCTTATAAAGGTGACTATTGAAAGAGATAATGTTCCTATTAATCTCCCAGGGATTTTACAAACCTAACTATGAAAAGCATACAGTAGCAAAGGAAGAATTGCCTAAATATTTGTCTATCTCTCTTTTGTTAAATTTTGTTTAAGGAATGCAACTTCATGCATTTAATATATACAGATTTGGGAACATGATGATTTCTCTCCCTCCTCCCTCCCACTCACACACCTGCCTTTCTTCCTCCTCCCTCTTTCTCTCCCATTCTTATTCTTTACTGAGATAAATTTTCAGTTAATATTTATACTCATAAGATTAACCCTACACTGAATAAGGGGTTCACCAATTAGTACAAAGGAAAAAAGAAAAAAAGAACAAAAACATACATAAAAGAAAAACATTGTTCCTTGACAGTCAAGGCAAGAACTGTTCAAAATATCACATCTCAAAGTGTTAGTTTTATTCCTATAGATTACACTTTACGTACTCTATTAGTTACCACAGATCAGAAATGTCATATGGTATTAGTCTTTTTGTGATTTGCTTATTTCATTCAGCATAATGGTTTCCAGTTGCATCCATTTTTTGCAAATGACAGCATTTCAATTTTTTTTACCGCTGTGTAGTATCCATAGTGTATATATACCATAATTTCTTTATCCAGTCTTAAGTTGATGAACATCTGGGTTGACTCCATATCTTAGCTATTGCATATTGAGCTGAAATAAACATGGGGATACAGATCACTCTTTCATATGCTGATTTCATTTCCTTTGGATAAATTCCCATGAGTGGTATGGCTGTGTCATACAGTAGGTCTATAATCAGCTTTCTGAGATATCTCTGTACTGTCTCCCACACACCAACAGTGTGTGGAATCCTTCTCTCTGCATCCTCACTGACATTTGTTATTTGTTAATTTCTGTATGAGAGACATCCTAACAGGACTAAAGTGAAATCTTGTTGTGGTTTTGATTTGCATCTCCTTGATGACTAGGGATCTTGAGCATTTTTTCATATGCCTATTGGCTATTTGCACTTCCTCTCTTGAAAAATGTCTGTTTAGGCCCTTCACACATTTCTTGACAGGATTTTTTGTTTTGTAGTTGCTAAGTTTGTTGAGTTCTTTATAGATTCTAGAAGTTAATACTTTGTCAGTTGCATAGTTTGAAATATTTTCTCTCATTCTGTAAGTTGCCTCTTCACTTTGTTGAGTAATGATTCTTTTGCAGTGCAGAAGCTTCTCACTTTGATGTAATCCCATTTTTAAATTTTGGCTTTTATTGCTTGCATTTCTTTGGTCTTTTCCAAGAAATCTTATCCTATGTCAATGTTTTGCAGGGTTTCCCCAAAGTTCTTGAGGAATTTGATGGTTTCACATCATAGATTTATGTCTCTAATTCATTTTGAAAGCATTTTTGTGTAAGGTGTAAGGCCTTGTTTCATACTTCTGCATGCAGAGATCCAGTTTTCCCAGCACCATTTGCTGAAGAGACTGTCTTGGCTCCAGGAGTTGATTTTTGTTCCTTTGTCAAAGATGGGTTAGTTGCAGATGCATGGATTAATTACTTAAGTTTCTATTCTGCTCCATTGGTCTACATGTCGGTTTTTGTGCCAGTACCATGCTGTTTTGATTATAACTGCTCTGTAGTATGTCTTGATGTCTGGTATTGCAATGCCTCCAGCTTTATTTTTATTAAGATTGCTTTAGCTATTCTGGATCTCTTATGTTTCCATATGAATTTTAGCATCATTTTTTTCTAGATCTGAGAGAATGTTATTGGTATTTTGATTGGGATCACATTAAATCTATAAATTGCTTTCGGTAGTATTGGCCTTTTTGAAGATCTTGATTCTTCTAATCCATGAGCATGATAGATTTTTCCACTTTTTAATGTTTTCTTCTTTTCTTTAATGTTTTGCAATTTTGATTGTGGAGGTCTTTGAGATCCTGGTTGGTGCAGCTGGCATGGTGGGGACCAACCCTGTCAGTTGCCCTTGAACAGCTTTGGTTGCCCCTAGTGATTGGGTGGAGGGTGATTCGAATAATTTCTGGATGTGCTCTCAGGAGCTGGAGCAGCCACTACCTACTGATGTCCAAAAATGGTGCCACCACTGGCTGTAGTTCACTGTTGCAGGAAGGAGGAGAGAGAGGGATGTGCTGCTCCCCACCCCAACTCTGGGTGAGCAGTTGCCCCATTGTCCTGAGGGACCTGGGCAGGACTCAAAAAGGTACAGTTCCCTAATCTCTCCCTCCCACTGTATCAGCAGTGGTGCTGACCCCTGCAGTCCAATCTCACCTGGTTTGCCAGGACAGACATTTTCTTCCCCAGATGCCAACTGCTGGGTATTTTTGTTGTTGTTGTTGCATGGGTCCGGGCCATTTCTACTGCTTTCACAGGATCTTTCACTGCATTTTCCCATTTAGCTTTACCCTGAGAGTGTACTTTCTCCACTTTTTAAATATTAATTTCTGCCAGCCTAAATCAGAATGGCCTATCACTATTCCACCAGCTTGGAACCCCTTGGCCTAAGCATATTAACCAATCTCCCACCAAATGTCCTCTAGTACTTTTCTACTCACTCCAGGGCTTATAAAATATCTGGCATATTTAATCAGAATAATTGAGTTCTTTCTTTCTTCCCTAGTATAATAAGCTTGAATCCTTTCTCAATCTTCCAGAATAAAATCTTCCTTAACTGTTCAATTCTAGTCTTTTTGTTTAACTCCACCAGAAGGTAAGAAGAGAGGAAGCCTGCTCCTCACCTTTACACAGTGTGATAGTATTTAGGTATAAAATAAGAGTAAAACTTTGTAATTTGCTGCAACCTGGATGAGCCTGGAGGACATTATGTTAAGCAAAATAAGTCAGACATGGACAATCACTACATGCTCTCATTTATGTGTGAAATATTAAAAAGTCGAAATAGTTATCACTTTTGAGGCTGGAAAGGTAAGGAGGGAGGAGGAAGGATGGCATGGATACAAGAATGCAGTGAGTAGAAAGAATAACCTTTAATGTTCTATAGCACAGTAGGGTAATTCATTGAAGACAATCAATCATATATCTCAAAATACCAAATAGGGGCTGGCGCCACAGCTCAATAGGCTAATCCTCCACCTGCAGTGCCGGCAGAGGATTCTAGTCCAAGTCAGGGCACCGGATTCTGTCCCGGTTGCCCCTCTTCCAGTCCAACTCTCTGCTATGGCCCGGAAGTGCAGTGGAGGATGGCCCAAGTCCTTGGGCCCTGCACCCGCATGGGAGACCAGGAGAAGTACCTGGCTCCTGGCTTCGGATCAGCGTGGTGTGCCGGCTGCAGCACGCCGGCCACAGTGTCCATTGGAGGGTGAACCAGTGGAAAAGGGAAGACCTGTCTCTCTGTCTTTCTCTCTCACTGTCCACTCTGCCTGTCAAAAAAAAAAAAAAAAAAAAAACCTAATAGAATTCTATGTTCCTAACACAAGGAAATGATAAATGTTTGAGATGGTGGGTATACTAGTTACTACAAGCAGTTTCACACTATCTTACACTGATGGAAGAGATACTTTCTAATTTCATCATTATCAAATATATATAACTTTTTTTAAGATTTATTTATCCAAAAGGCAGAGTTACAGAGAGGCAGAAGCAGAGAGAGAGATCGTCCAACTGCTGGCCCACTTCTCAAATGGCTGTAACACTTGGAGCTGGGCCAATCCAAAGCCAGGAGACAGGAGCCCCCTCCAGGTCTTCTTCCATGTGGGTGCAGGAGCCGAATGACTTGGGCTATCTTCTACTGCTCTCTCTGGCCAGAGCAGAGAGCTGGATTGGAAATGAAGCAGCTGAGATTTGAACCGGCGCCCATATGGGATGTTAGCACTGCAGGTGGTGACTTTACCTGCTACGCTACAGTGGCAGTCCCTATATCATTAGGGGCTTAGCCCCTAATTTATTTTGAGTAAATCATAGGCTTTTGTTTAAATGGCTGTTAATGACAGACCAACAACTCAAGAGAATATCTAAAGGCAATCCTTTTTCATTGAAGTTTTAAACGACTGATACTATACTGTTTTCTATTTTCAAAGTGTCATACTACATGGATTTTCCATATTTAATGATAGAGTTATAGTTCCTAATTTTTTCCATTATTTGACAAAGCCCATAGAAACTTCTGTATTTTAAATTTATTTTAAAGAATTACATTCCTTAAATTTCAATGATCATTGCTAGCAAAAGGTGCATGTGGATTGTGTATTATTTACACTCTACACTGGGATCCACAAGGAATATTAATAACAGGTTTCTTTAAGTCAACTACATTTTATTATATAGTGATTGTGGGTTCCTGTTCATATCCTGCTCACAGTCTAATATCAGAGAAACTACAGGAATGTAGAAAGAAGATCCCCAAGTTACATTTAAAAAAGTGATAAACTGGCTTCCAATCTCTAATACATCATATTTGAACTTGACAATTTCATTATATATTATAGTGGTCTCCTAAAGCCTGGTGCCACTCTACATCTCTGCCACAGTGATAAATTTGTTCTCTGCCTTCTCCTCTGTCATCTTCCCAACCTCATCCATGGGATTCAGTATAATCCATGGTAAACTGAAGATTCATTTTCAAAATAGTAAATTTCTTTCTAGTATGAGAATCACTCCTTCCTCCCCTCTCTTTTTTAAACATCCAGAATTATTTTAACTTCAATAGTTCATGCTATAAAAAGGTAATATTCTTAGAATAATATATATGAACTTCCTGAAATCTGTTTTATTCATACAAATAAAAATTTTAGTAACACATGAATAAATATTTACTTTGCTCTTATATTGAAGGAAATTGTCTCAAAAAAAAAACTGGTCACCCTTTTATAATAGAAGAGTCAAGAAACAAGAGAAAATTTATAAGTTGATATCCTAATAATTATCCATTCTTCATGTTCTAAAAAGGGACACTATCCAATGACAGAATGAGGAAAGTAAGATATATGAGACTGTAGAAAAGAGTAGATTCTATAGAAAGAAATATTATACGAAAAATCTCAGAACATCCTCTCTTCCATGTTCTTGATGTATGCAGTGAATTCTTTCTGGGTTGTGATGTGTAAGACCTTTGTATTGTATGAGTTTTTATTTTCCATGACTCATTATATGTCCATATTTATGAGCTAGTTTTATTTTTAAATATTGTTTATAAATTAGCAATAATTGTCTATATTTATGGGTTGTAGTGTGACATTTCAATATCTGTACACAATGTGTAAAGATCGAAACAATATAGTCAACATTTCTCCTTCTTTGCTATTACTTTTATTATTAGAGATTTAGAGCTCATTTCTCCTACTTGTTTATACAGTATACATTAGGTAACTGTGAACTGTTGTCTCCCTAATCTGCTATCTATCACAAAGAACTTATTCCTTCAATTAAACTCTGATTCGGTGCTCATTATCCAAACCCTCTCTATATCTTCCCATGCATCTCACTTGGTAATCACTGTTCTGTACTCAGATTGAGTTTTTTCTTCAGTTTCCCCTCATGAGGCAGAACATACACTATTTGGCTTTTGATAAAAGACTCATTTAACTGAATGGAAGAATGACAGAGAGAGAACGAAATAGAGAAAAAGATCTTCCAACCTCTGATTCACCCTACAAATATCTGCATTAACTGAGGCTCTGACAGCCCTAAGCTAGGAGTCAGGAACTCCATTTGTGTCTCCTATATGTCAGCACAGTTGGTCTGTTCTTGTTTTCTAAATCTTTGAGGTTCTTTGATAGATAATTTATTTTGAATCTGTTTTTTAAATGCATTCACTTATTGCTATAGATATCCATCTTAGTTCCGTTTGTCTTATCCCACAGATTTTGATATGTTATGTTCTCATTTTATCCATTTAAAGAATTTTATATAATTATATATTTCTTTTGTTATTTTTTCAATGATCTGATGGTCATTCGGAAACATAGTTCAATTTCAATGTTTTTGTTATTTTTCTATTTTTCAACTTCATTTTCATTTCTAATTTCATTCCTTTGTGATAGAAGAAGACATATGATACAATTTAAATTTTAAAAATCTACTAAGACTTCATTTGTGGCCTAATATGTGAGCTAACCTGGAAAACATTTCACGTGTTGATGAGTAGAATCTATATGCCATACCTGTCGAATGAAATCTTCTGAAAATGTCCATTTGTTCCCTAGTATAATTTAACTGGGTTGTAGTTTTGTTGGTTATCTATCCAGTATTGGCAGTAGGGCATTGAAATCCTCCACGATTTGTATACTGGGGTCTAACTCGCCCTGATATCCAATAATATTGCCTTTATATGTTTGTACTGTCTGGATTTGGGTGCAATTTTTTAATTAATTTATATTCTACTTAATGAATGAATCCTTTTATAAATATGTAGCATCCGTCACTATTTTTATTGCTTTTGATCTAATATCTGTCTAACCTGATGTGAGTGTAGCTACACTAGCTGTTTTTTGTTTTCCATATTTATGGTGTATCTTTTTCCAACCCTTTATCCTTGGTCTAGATGTATCCTTACTTTTGGAGAGAGCTTCTTAAAGGCAAGAATAAGTTGAAACTTTTTTGTTGTTGTTGTTAATCTTAGTTAGTTTTTTAAATTTGTTAAATTGTTAGTTTTTTAAAATCAAATTGACCCAACCCAAATTTTCACTGAGGAATTTAAACCATTTACAATCAAGGTCAATATTGATAGAAAAAAACTAATTCCACTCTTTTTTTTTGGTTGATTTTTTCCAGTTGTTTTATACTGTTTTTTTTTTTTTTCCTGCTCTCTTATTTCTCTCTGCTTTTGTAGCTTTCTGTCATAAGTCTTGATTATTTGGATTATCTTCTTTCCGTTTTTTGCATTTCTGCTCTGTTGATAAATTTTCACATTGTTTTCATGATTGGTGACTTGTTTTATTTCTCTTTTTAAGATTTATTTATTTATTTGAAAGAGTTACAGAGAAAGAAAGAGCGAGAGCGAGAGAGAGATCTTCAGTCCACTGGTTCACTCCTCTAAGGCCTCAATGGCTGGGCCTGGGTAAGGCCAAAGCCAGGAAACAGGAAATTCTTTCTTCCAGGTCTGACACACATGGGCAGCAGAGTGCAAGTTCTTGCACCATTTTCTACTGCTTTTCCCGAGGCGTTAACAGGGAGAAAACCATAAGTGAATCATCCTGGACATGAATTGTTGTCCATATAGGATACTGGAGTCACACTTGGATACTTTACCATAATGCCATCTCCATACTTTTACTGCTAAAGGAGGAATTTCTTGTAGGTTTGCCCTGGTGGAATCCTTCTAAAGGAGAGATTCACCAGATACAGTATTCTTGGCTGGAAGTTTTTTCTTTCAAGACCTTGAATATAACTTTTCTTTCTCTCCTGAATTGTAGGATTTCTGTTGAGAAGTCCTCAAGGTGTTCTAATGGGTTTCCCTTTATTTGTAACTTATTATTTTTTTATCAGTCTTTAAGATTCTGTCCTTTTCTTTAACATTTGACAATTTGAGTATCATATGCCTTGGAGATGGTCTTTTTAAATTGCATCTGGTTGGGGAAGGCTTGAATTTCCTTTATCTGGATGTTTATATCACTTTCAAGACAGAACAATTTCAACGATTTCATGTAATCCATTCTCAATGTCTTTTTTCTTCTCTTTTTTATGTAGGTATCCCTATAATAAGAACATTTTTTCACTTAGTGTTATGCTGTATATTTCAAAGTCTTTTGTTATTCTTTTTAGCTCTTTTTATTTTTGTCTGGCTTATTTCAAAAGTTCTTGGGATAAAAAATTCTATTTGTTGGTCTATTCTGCTGTAGAAATTCTCAATTATATTTTTCTTTATTGATTGAATTTTAGCTCCAAAATTTCTATGCATTCTTTTAAATAGTACCTATCTTTTTTTTTTGAATTTCACAGTTATGTTATATGTAGCTTCCCTCATTAAAGTGCATTGTCTATAATCTAGCTTCTCATTGAGTTTCCTTAGTGTCTTAATTTGAATTCATTTTTCAGGCATTTAATAGATTTCATTCAATTCATGCTTTATTTCTATAGAACTACTGTGTTGTGCCGGAAATGTCATGCTTCCTTGCTTTTTTTGTGTGTTTCCTTTGTCCCTATTTGAATGCCTATAGATCTGGAAGTAGCTTCCATAGGGGAAGATTTGCTTGTTTAGATGGAATACATTTGGGTCGCGGCTTTGGCTTTGGTTCTAGGTGAATCCAGAAGTGTAAACTCTCAGCAATTTCTTTCAACTGTAATAAATGTCAATAGTGTCTGTGAGTGCCACAGTTGTCTACTCTGCAGTAGCTTGTGGAGGTAGTTTTAAGACTTTTAAGTGGTCATGGGGCTTTCAAATGTATGTATATTCAGGTCTCAGAAAGTCAGATTTCAATCATATGATGGTTTGTTAGGACAGTAACCACATTCCTGGTACTGTGGAAAAGAGAAGGGGCTGTCCACTTTTCCCAACAGGCAAGCTTGATGGGTGCTGGAGTATGTGGCACCCATAGCTGTGGCCCTGGAATTGTGTGATGTGGATCTGACCTTCCCCAGATCCTCTGGGTTGGCATGAGTGATGATGGGGATTACAGTACTCATCCTGGAGAATGTGAAGGAGACTTTGCTCAGGCCCCACAGGGTAAATTCAGATTGTATTTGAAACTGTGTTATTCCTGTAGTTACGGCTTCTGCTCTGTGGCGAAGGTTGGGGTTGCAGAGCTTTATGTTTACACTTTCCTAGCAAGATGGAGTCCACTGTATGGGGAACTGGGAGAGGATCCATGCTGTGCTTTGTCCCTCTCTCTGTACTTTCTTCCTGGGTCTACAGCTGTTTATAGTTCCTAGAGCTCCTTTACTAACGTTTTACCTCAGTCAATTTTCAGGAAATATGGTACTTTTTTATTGTTCTGATTCTTCTCTGTGGTGGAAGAAAGTACAGGGCCTCTTAGTCATCTTATATCCTCTAGAGAAAGTTTTAAAAAGCTGAGTTATTGAGAAATCTGCATCCCCCATTCATGAACACATAAACACAAAAATACATATTTTCACATTCCATTAACTGTTCTTTTAATCTTTGGATAAAAATAGGAGATAATTATATATTATTGGTAATACATATTTAGTTAATTGTAAACAAGTAATTAAAAAGTAGTGTTCTGTTGCAGGTAGTAAATATGGCTCTTCTATAACAAAAAATAGTGAAAACTCATTTTAAGATAATATTCAGATACTCCTGTTTTCATTAAACCAATATTCCACTCTAATTTATTTATTAAAAATCTGGAAAGGAGCATGTATTTAACCTAGTAGTCCAAACATCCTTATCTTATATCATCTAGGTCTGGCTCCTGACTTACTTCCTGTTAATATAGTACCTGGAAGGCCATAATGATGATTCAAGTACTTAGGTCAATGCCACCCATGTAGGGAGATTGGTATTGAGTTCATATCTTCCAGCTTCAGCCCAGAGAAGTCATAGCCATTGTGGGTGTCTTGGGACTGAACCAATAGATTTATTCTCTCTACTGGATATGGTCCACTGAAGCTATTTTGAGAGTAGAGCTCTGGAGTAGAAAGAAGTGCTCCTTCATTAAGTGACATTTATTTCTCCCAAATGATGTGATGTTTTTGAAATGTAAATTAAAAAGCTGATTAGGTTTCAGCTGATAATGACTGGTACCCTAATAAGGTTGCCTCCCTTTCCTACCACATCTCTTAGTTCTAGGTGAATTGTCATAATTGTAAAGCTACAGTCAATGCTGCAGTTGAGACTTTGGAGTAGATAAGCAAAAATGAAGATAAAATACAAAAATCTTCCAGTTATGGCAGGTCATGTCTTTAGTAAGACGTATAAGACATATCACACCTCTCTGGCATGTAGGGAAACAGAGCTAAGGGAAGTCTCTGGATCACAGATTTTTTTCCCCTGTCCACTGCATGTGGCCCCATTAAAACTTATTACATTCAGTAGAGGCTTTACTCCAAAGTTAAAACCAGTATTGTATGCACTTTGTGGATTTCCATTTTCTTAGATTTTCCTTTTGCAATCTGAGGAATCACTACTGTCATTTATATGGAACTCTGCTTGTGAGGCCTCATTCTATTAAAGTTTCTGCTAGAATCCTCTAAATCCTCTAACATTCCATGGAGATACAGAATATTTTTTAAGTTTCCTTTAGTGGCAACTGGATTTCAAGCATTTTTATCACAAGAACCAGCACATATGTTGATTTGTCTTTTTGAGATCACTAATTCTACATACTCTCATTTATAATATGCAATACTCTCAACTCTTCAAGATCATAAATTTTTTATTGATCTGCATTAATTTTTGACATATTTTTGTTACACTGATCCAGTATTATAGTATATATTATGAGCTAACATATATTTTAGGGATTTATTATTTTCAATAAGCTTTTATCTATAGTATCTGTGGAAATAAAGTCATGGGTATCAATTTAAAAATACAATTACAGACTAATTTGTGAGAGGTAGTAAACACTCTAGTAAACAAAAAATTTTAATGTTATACAGGAATTATAAGTAGGATTACTAAAGTAGTGAAAGAGGATTTAATTTTTCACATATAGAGAAAAATAATTATCTAGTATTTTCATCTCATATTAAAGAACAAAACAAAATATTTAACTAAAATAGATATATTTAAATTATTTTTTACTTTTTATATTATTTTTATTTATTTCTTGGAAAGGCAGAACTAAAGGGGTTGAGAGTGGGGAGATAGAGAGGGATAGCTTCCATTTGTTTGTTCACTCTCCAAATGGCTGCAGCCAGGTTTGGGTCACACTGAAGCCAGGAGCCAGGAACTCCACCTGGGTCATGCATGTGGGTGGCAGGGATTGATATGTTTGAGCTATCCTACGATACCTCCCTAGAGGCATTAGCCAGAAGCTAGACTGGAAGTAGAATAACTGAAACTCAAACGGGCACTCTATCATGGAATGCTGGCTTATAAGTGATAGCTTAACTCACTGTACCACAAATGGCCCCAGAATTTATTTCTTTCATTTTTATTATTTATTTTAAAGAGTTAGAGAGAGAGAGAAAGTCCCATTCAGCAATTCATTCCCAAATGCCCCCAATAGTTGAGGCTGTACCATGTCAAAGCCAGAAGCTGAGAACTCTCAATTCAGATTTCCAATGTGGATCAGGAAAACAACTATTTTAGACTTCACCAGTGCTTCCCAGAGTCTGCAATAGCTGGAAACTAATGTCAGGAGTGGAGCCAGTACTCAACTCATGCACTCCGGTACAGGATGCAGGCATCTCAGTCTCGTAACCACTGTGCCAAATGCCCACCCCAAGAGATACATTTTATACCTCAATTTACAAAGGCATATGAAAACAGACATTATCATTCATTTAATAATTGGATTTGTAA
Source organism: Oryctolagus cuniculus (assembly GCF_964237555.1). Lineage (NCBI taxonomy): Eukaryota > Metazoa > Chordata > Mammalia > Lagomorpha > Leporidae > Oryctolagus > Oryctolagus cuniculus. Next base: position 55,942,006 of record NC_091436.1, on the reverse strand, counting down.
AAATCAATTTTAGGAGAAAATTCACAGCTTTAATTATTTACACATTTAAATTTTATGTCAGTTCATATGACAAATGGAAGCCAACATATTGGGAATATATATTATCCCTGATTGGAAGCCAAAAATATTTGGTTTAAAATTTTTTAGTTGAATTGATTGTACTTTTTTGGTAACTGTATCCTCCTCTGATGTTTAAGAAATTACTCACTCTAGGCCGGCGCCACAGCTCAACAGGCTAATCCTCCGCCTGTAGCGCTGGCATACCGGGTTCTAGTCCCAGTCGGGACGCTGGATTCTGTCCCAGTTGCCCCTCTTCCAGGCCAGCTTTCTGCTGTGACCTGGGAGTGCAGTGGAGGATGGCCCAAGTCCTTGGGCCCTGCACCCGCATAGGAGACCAGGAGAAGCACCTGGCTCCTGGCTTTAGATCAGCGTAGTGCACTGGCCACAGTGCGTCGGCTGCAGCAGCCATTGGAGGATGAACCAACGGTAAAGGAAGACCTTTCTCCCTGTCTCTCTCTCTCACTGTCTACTCTGCCTGTCAAAAAAATAAAAAAAAGAAAAAATAAAGAAATTACTCACTCTAATGACAACAAGCAAATGGATTCAGGAAGCATCATTTTTTAAAGATTTATTTATTTGAAAGACAGAAATACAGAGAAAGAGAGAGAGAGAGAGAGAGAGAGAGAGAGAGAGAGATCTTCTATCCACTGGTTTACTCCCCAAATTACCACAATGGGTGAAGTTAGGCCAGGCCAAAGCCAGGAACAAGGAACTTCTTCTAGGTCTCCCATATGAGTAAAGGGGCCCCAATATTGAGCAAGCTTCCGCTGTCTTCCCAGGTGCATTAACTCAGAGCTGAATTGAAAGTGGAGTAACCAGCACTCGAACTGGTACCATATGGGATGTCAGCACTGTGAACTGAAGCTTAACATTCTGCTCCTCAATGCTGGCCCAACAGGAAGTATCATTATAATCTTGGAATTGTATATGTGAACTACATTGAATCTGCTCTTTTTGTATTAATACCACATTATCATGAGAATTATGCTCTAGTAATTATAATGCATTGGCTTTGACTCTGAGAATCTAATGCTTTAATAAATTCTTTTAGACCAAAAAATAAAAAAGAACTAATTAATCAGTAAAGAGGAGAGAAGAGAATTCATTCAATGGAAATTGATAGCATTCCATTCGCAGGAGTATCCATTTCCACCACAGAAAAGAGTCTGGCTCAACTGAACTGAATTATCATTACTCTATGTGTACTATATTCATGTGTTCCCTTTGGACTTGTTGCCTCTCAGATAATGACCACTTCACTTACTCACCAGGTTGGGTCAGCATTTGACTCTCCAGCACCTCTAATATTCAATTTCCTTTTACATGTCTCAACATTTTTTAGTTAGCTCCTTTTATCTATAGTTTAATTCCGTTATATGTTCAGCATTAACCAAAATCACCTGATTCCTTGGCAGAACCTAACAAGAATGGCAACAAATTCTTTCAATTTCTGTTTGCAATGAAAAGTCTTTATTTCACCTTCATTCACAAATGATAGCTTTGCAGGATATAATATTCTGGGCTGGCAGTTTTTCTCTCTTAGTACCTGGGCTATATCTCGCCATTCCCTCCTAGCTTTTAGAGTTTCTGATGAGAAGTCAGCTGTGAGTCTGATTGGAGATCCTCTGAGAGTAATCTGACGTTTCTCTCTTGCACATTTGAGGATCTTTTCTTTATGTTTCACTGTGGAGAGTTTAATTACAACGTGTCGTGGTGAGGATCTCTTTTGGTCGTGTTTATTAGGGGTTCTGTGAGCTTCCTGTACTAGGATTTCTCTGTCCTTCTCCAAACCTGGGAAATTTTCTGCTAATATCTCACTAAAAAGGCCTTCTAATCCTTTCTCCCTCTCCATGCCTTCAGGAACTCCTAGAACGCGAATGTTGGGTTTTTTAATAGTATCCTGAAGATTCCCGACAATATGTTTTAGATTCCTAATTTCCTCTTCTTTTCTTTGGTCTGACTGTATCCTTTCCTGTTCTCTGTCTTCTAAGTCCGATATTCTCTCTTCTGCTTCACCCATTCTGTTTGTAAGGCTCTCTATTGTGTTTTTCATTTGATCTATTGAATTCTTCACTTCAGTCACTATCACAGTTTCCTGTTGTACTAGTTGTTTCGTTTCATTTTGATTCCTCCTTAATATTTCATTTTCACGAGAGAGATTTTCTATCTTGTCCATTAAGGATTTGTGTAGTTCCAGAATTTGTTTTTGAGAACTTCTTAATGTTCTTATCAATTTTTTGAGATCTGCTTCTTGCATTTCTTCTATGTCATCATCTTCATAATCTTGAATTGGGGTGTCTTTTTCATTTGAGGGCGTCATGGTGACTTCCTTGTTTTTATTACCTCGGTTTTTGCGTTTGTTATTTGGCATATTGGAGATATTTGGTTTCTTCACTGTGGTGCTTTTTCTTGTTATACTATGACTCTAGATTAAGTGGACTATCTGTTTTTGATGGAGCCTTAGGGCTTGAGATGGGTGTGGCCTGAGAGCTCTGTTTGGTGTGCCAAAGGTGACACTCCCAGGTTAGGCGTGGTAAATCTCTCTCTCTTTCTTTTTTTTTTGATTCAAAAGGGAAGTAATTCCGCACAGCTGAAGGAAGTTGGAGGTAGTTAGCAGGCAAATGATATACCCACAGGAGCCAGAGATCGGAAGCTCTTTCCCAAGAACCCCACAGGGAATCTGTTCGGCCCTCAGAGTGGGCTCAAATTCTCCTTCAGCCTCCCACTGGGTTGCCAAAGTTACGGAATTGTAGCGTCTCTGGAGAGTGCTCACGTGAATTCTGTGAGTTCTCTCCCCCACCGTCTCTTTTTTCACAGTCTCAGTTCAGTAGCACCACAAATTTATTAGGTCCTAATCTCCTGTTAATTCGCCCCGCCCAGAGTCAGGTTTTTCTGCTAGGCTCAGGGCCGGTGCAGACCTGAGGTCGCTCTGCTTATGACGTATGTCCAAGATGGCACCTGCTCTTTGTCTTGCTCGCCCTTGAGAGGTGAGCGGAGAGAGAGAAACCCGTGTCTGTACTAGTCCCCCTTTTTTTTTTTTTTCTCTCTCTCTCTCTTCCAGTTAGCCTTGTGAACTTCCCCCCCGCCGGGGATCGTTCCCTCTAGTCTCCTCTCTCCGCTTGCCTGCCGGTGTCTCGGGCTATTGAGGTTCGGCTCACCTCGCGTTCCAGCGCTGGTGTGTTGAGTCTGCCGCTGGTGTCCCGAACTGTGGGCTCCCACGCTCTCCACGCAGGTCCACTGTGAGTCACGCATTCCGGAAGAGTTTCTTCTGCTGTTTCCTCCCCTACTCTTCCTTGAACCTGCAGTATCTCCACTTTTATGAAACTGTCTCTCCCCAGACTATCAGTGTGCTCCCTTCCTATTCCGCCATCTTGCCAGAAGCCAGCCTCGTCCAGCCCTGCAAAAGATGCTTAAAGATGTGTTACACACAGAAACACAGAAACACGGTCATCAATATGAAAGAAGGTAAAGGAAGGAAACCAAGGAAGGAAACCTCACAGCAAAAGATCACAGGGAATTCAAAGCATATATTAGAACTTATCTTTGGCAAATGGCAGGGCAAAGTTACCACTTATCATTAGTCACATTGAACGTGAATGGCCTGAACTGTCCAGTTAAAAGACACCGATTGGCTGATTGGGTTAAGGAACAAAACCCATCTATTTGCTGCTTACAAGAAACACATCTTTCCAACAAAGATCCATACAGACTGAAAGTGAAAGGCTGGAAAAAGATATACCATGCCAACAGAAATGAAAAAAGAGCGGGCGTAGCCATCTTAATATCGGACAACATAAACTTTACCACAAAAACTGTTAAGAGAGACAAAGAGGGACACTATATCATGATTAAGGGATCAATTCAACAGGAAGATATAACAATTATCAATGTATATGCACCTAACTACAGGGCACCAGTTTATCTAAAAGATTTATTAACGGACTTAAAGGGAGACTTAGACCCCAATACAGTAGTACTGGGAGACTTCAATACTCCACTATCAGAAATAGACAGATCATCCGGTCAGAAGATCAACAAGGATACAGTAGATTTAAACGACACTATAGCCCAAATGGATCTAACAGATATATACAGAACTTTCAATCCTACAGCTAAAGATTTTACATTCTTCTCAGCAGTGCATGGAACCTTCTCTAGGATTGACCACATACTAGGCCATAAAGCAAGTCTCAGCAAATTCAAAAGAATTAGAATCATACCATGCAGCTTCTCAGACCATAAAGGAATGAAGTTGGAAATTAGCAACTCAGGAATCCCTAGAGCATACGCAAACACATGGAGATTGAACAACATGCTCCTGAATGAACAATGGGTCATAGAAGAAATCAAAAGAGAAATCAAAAACTTTCTGGAAGTAAATGAGGATAACAGCACAACATACCAAAACTTATGGGATGCAGCAAAAACAGTGTTCAGAGGGAAGTTTATATCAATAGGTGCCTACATCAAGACATTGGAAAGGCACCAAATAGATTAGCTTTCAAATCACCTCAAGGATCTAGAAAACCTACAGCAAACCAGACCCAAATCTAGTAGGAGAAGAGAAATAATTAAAATCAGAGAAGAAATCAACAGGATCGAATCAAGAAAAACATTACAAAAAATCAGCCAAACGAGGAGCTGGTTTTTTGAAAAAATAAACAAAATTGACACCCCATTGGCCCAACTAACTAAAAAAAGAAGAGAAAAGACCCAAATCAATAAAATCAGAGATGAAAAAGGAAATGTAACAACAGACACCACAGAAATAAAAAGAATCATCAGAAATTACTACATGGACTTGTATGCCAGCAAACAGGGAAACCTATCAGAAATGGATAGATTCCTGGACACATGCAACCTGCCTAAATTGAACCAGGAAGACATCAAAAACCTAAACAGACCCATAACTGAGACAGAAATTGAAACAGTAATAAAGGCCCTCCCAACAAAGAAAAGCCCAGGACCAGATGGATTCACTGCTGAATTCTACCAGACGTTTAAAGAAGAACTAACTCCAATTCTTCTCAAACTATTCAGAACAATCGAAGAAGAGGGAGTCCTCCCAAATTCTTTCTATGAAGCCAGCATCACCTTAATTCCTAAGCCAAAGAAAGATGTAGCACTGAAAGAGAATTACAGACCAATATCCCTGATGAACATAGATGCAAAAATCCTCAATAAAATTCTGGCCAATAGAATGCAACAACACATCAGAAAGATCATCCACCCAGACCAAGTGGGATTTATCCCTGGTATGCAGGGATGGTTTAATGTGCGCAAGACAATCAATGTGATACACCACATTAACAGACTGCAGAAGAAAAACCATATGATTATCTCAATAGATGCCGAGAAAGCATCTGATAAAATACAACACCCGTTCATGATGAAAACTCTAAGCAAACTGGGTTTGGAAGGAACATTCCTCAATACAATCAAAGCAATCTATGAAAAACCCACAGCCAACATCCTATTGAATGGGGAAAAGTTGGAAGCATTTCCACTGAGATCTGGTACCAGACAGGGATGCCCACTCTCACCACTGCTATTCAATATAGTTCTGGAGGTTCTAGCCAGAGCTATTAGGCAAGAAAAAGAAATTAAAGGGATACAAATTGGGAGGGAAGAACTCAAACTATCCCTCTTTGCAGACGATATGATTCTTTACTTAGAGGATCCAAAGAATTCTACTAAGAGACTATTGGAACTCATAGAAGAGTTTGGCAAAGTAGCAGGGTATAAAATCAATGCCCAAAAATCAACAGCCTTTGTATACACAGACAATGCCATGGCTGAGGAAGAACTTCTAAGATCAATCCCATTCACAATAACCACAAAAACAATCAAATACCTTGGAATAAACTTAACCAAGGACGTTAAAGATCTCTACGATGAAAATTACAAAACCTTAAAGAAAGAAATAGAAGAGGATACCAAGAAATGGAAAAATCTTCCATGCTCATGGATTGGAAGAATCAATATCATCAAAATGTCCATTCTCCCAAAAGCAATTTATAGATTCAATGCAATACCAATCAAGATACCGAAGACCTTCTTCTCAGATCTGGAAAAATTGGTGCTGAAATTTATATGGAGGCACAAAAGACCTCGAATAGCTAAAGCAATCTTGTACAACGAAAACAAAGCCTGAGGCATCACAATACCAGATTTCAGGACATACTACAGGGCAGTTGTAATCAAAACAACATGGTACTGGTACAGAAACAGATGGATAGACCAATGGAACAGAATTGAAACACCAGAAATCAACCCAAACATCTACAGCCAACTTATATTTGATCAAGGATCTAAAACTAATTCCTGGAGCAAGGACAGTCTATTCAATAAATGGTGCTGGGAAAATTGGATTTCCATGTGCAGAATCATGAAGCAAGACCCCTACCTTACACCTTACACAAAAATCCACTCAACATGGATTAAAGACCTAAATCTACGACCTGACACCATCAAGTTACTAGAGAACATTGGAGAAACCCTTCAAGATATTGGCACAGGCAAAGAATTTCTGGAAAAGACCGGGAGGCACAGGCAGTCAAAGCCAAAATCAACTATTGGGATTGCATCAAATGAGATGTTTCTGTACTGCAAAAGAAACAGTCAGGAGAGTGAAGAGGCAACCGACAGAATGGGAAAAAATATTTGCAAACTATGCAACAGATAAAGGGTTAATAACCAGAATCTACAAAGAGATCAAAAAACTCCACAAAAACAAAACCAACAACCCAATTAAGAGATGGGCCAAGGACCTCAATAGACATTTTTCAAAAGAGGAAATTCAAATGGCCAACAGGCACATGAAAAAATGTTCAAGGTCATTAGCAATCAGGGAAATGCAAATCAAAACCACAATGAGGTTTCACCTCACCCAGGTTAGAATGGCTCACATACAGAAATCTACCAACAACAGATGCTGGCGAGGATGTGGGGAAAAAGGGACACTAACCCACTGTTGGTGGGAATGCAAACTGGTCAAGCCACTATGGAAGTCAGTCTGGAGATTCCTCAGAAACCTGAAGATAACCCTACCGTTCGACCCAGCCATCCCACTCCTTGGAATTTACCCAAAGGAAATGAAATTGGCAAACAAACAAGCTGTCTGCACATTAATGTTGATTGCAGCTCAATTCACAATAGCTAAGACCTGGAACCAACCCAAATGCCCATCAACAGTAGACTGGATAAAGAAATTATGGGATATGTACTCTTTAGAATACTATACTGCAGTAAGAAACAACGAAATCCAGTCATTTGCAACAAAATGGAGGAATCTGGAACATATCATGCTGAGTGAAATAAGCCAGTCCCAAAGGGACAAATACCATATGTTCTCCCTGATCGGTGACGACTGACTGAACACCAAGAGGGAAACCTGTTGGAGTGAGGTGGACACTATGGGAAACGGTGGCTTGATCACATAGCCCTGACTGTTAATGAACAACTTAATACATTATCCCTCTTAGTAGTTTTTTTATCTGTTCTACTTAATATGACTGGTTTAGTTCTGTAATTGATGCGCAGTTATTCTTAAGTGTTGAAAATTAACTGAAATGTGATCCCTGTTGAACATGGGAGTGGGAATGGGAGAGGGAAGAGAGGTATAATTTGGGACATGCTCAGGCTGACTTGCCCCAAGGGGTGGAGTTGGAAGCATACCAGGGGATTCCAATTCAATCCCATCGAGGTGGCATGTACCAATGCCATCTCACTGTTCCAGGTAATCAATTTCAGTTCACAGTTGGTCATGGTGGAGGGACTGGGAGTCAAAGGGAGCACATAGACAAGTCTAGTACCTGCTAACGCTAACCGATGGAGTAAATAAAGGGGAGAGTGATCCAACATGGGAAGTGAGATACTCAGCAGACTCATAGAATGGCAGATGTCCTAAATAGCACTCTGGCCTCAGAATCAGCCCTAAAGGCATTCGGAGCTGGCTGAAAAGCTCATGAGAGTATTTCAGGCATGGAAAGCCAAGACACTCTGGCAAAAGATCTCTGTGAGTGAGATCCCAGTGGAAAGAACAGGTCTTCAAAGAAGGAGGTATCTTTCTCTGAAGGGAGGAGAGAACCTCCACTTTGACTATGACCTTGTCTAAACAAGATAAGAGTCAGAGAACTCAGAGGGCTTCCATAGCCTTGGAAACTCATGACTGGAGCATAGGGAGATTACTGATGCCATAGACAGGAGTGTCAATTGGTAAAGTCAACAACAGGAGTCACTGTGCACTTACTCCTCATGTAGGATCTCTATCCTTAATGTGCTGTACATTGAGATTTAATGCTATAACGAGTACTCAAACAATATATTTCACTTTGTGTTTCTATGGGGGTGCAAACTGTTGAAATCCTTACTTAATGCATATTAAACTGATCCTCTGTAAAAAAAAAAAAGAAAGAAAGAAATTATCAACTCCCAACTTGACTCTCACTGGGATTAAACATGACAATAGATCTGATCTGATTTCATCATCATTTAAAAAAAATGATCTATTATTTTTCAGTTTATGTTTCTGTGTGAGAGCAAACTGTTGAAATCCTTACTTAATGTATACTAAGCTGATCTTCTGTATATTAAGATAATCGAAAATGAATCTTGATGTGAATGGAAGGGGAGAGGGAGTGGGAAAGGGGAGGGTTGTGGGTGGGAAGGACGGTATGGGGGGGAAGCCATTGTAATCCATAAGTCGTACTTTGGAAATTTTTATTCATTAAATAAAAGTTAAAAAAAAAAAAAAAAAGAACCTAACAAGAATGAACCAAATGGCAAATGAGTCTGCAAAATGCAATGTTTACAATCAGAGCATCAGGATTATAGAATACAGAAGGTGGAGTTGAAATTGATATAGAAAAATAATCACCACATTACTCATTTATTTTGTGGTTGTGATAATGCTTCATAAACAAGCACAAATTAATAAATGATAAAATTAAAGTTTCAACATGTTTCTCAATTAGCATCTGTGAATGGTGTTATGGGTTGAACTGAGTCCCTCATCAAATTCATATTTTGAAATCCTAATACACAAGAATGTAATTTTAGCTGAAAATGTAATTTTATGAGAATGTTATTTAAAACAAATCATGCAAGAGAGGGTAGACTCATAATTTAATACAGTTGCTGTCCTTATAAAAAGAGAAAATGTGTATACAATCACAAAAGTAGAATGTCACTTGAAGATGAAGGTCGAGATTGGATGATGTTCTGTCCTGTTAAACTGGAATACCAATCACTGCCATAAAACACCAGAATCTAGGGAAAAGTTATAAAACTGATTCTTCTTCACAGCCTTTAGAACAAAGTAACTGCTGTCGCCTTCATCTTGGACTTCTAGACTTCACTCCTGTGAGATGACATATTTCTGTTGTCTAAGCACTCAGTTTTTAGTGTTTTATTAGGGCAGACATAGCATACCAGAACAAATAGGAATCCTTTTTTTTTTTTTTTTTATTCTATCACCCTGACTGCTGACTTCAGAGATATGCATTTGGTATAGCAGCTGATATGTTACATTATGTCCAATATTAAGCAGTTAAAAAACCTGACAAACAACTGCTGGAGTAATTGTTCAATAAGATTTATAGAGCAACTAATTGGTGATTAGACTCCAAAGCCAAAATATGCTAAAAAGAAGGCAGGGAGCAGAAATTATGAGAAAGCAGAAGTCATATATTAGAAGGAAAATTGCAGAGTGCTTTGTAGTAGGGACTGATACAAAGTGATAGTACACAATATAAAATAATGTAATTAAAATAATATTGAAATTGCAGCATGAGACTAATCCAGAGTTTAGGGGAAAATTTTTATTTTAAATTCATTTTCCACTTTTTGGCATATACTCAATGGAAACAGTGCTTATGTCTTCTATGAGGATGTTTAGTATAGCATATTAATAATAACTAAAACCTGTAAACAGTCTAAGTGCTTTCAGTAATAAACAGGATAAATGTTGTATTACGCAATGGAATGTACATAATAATAAAAGGATAAAATAAAAATTAAAGCAGGATGAATCTTACATACAGTATGCTATAAGAACAATAAGACTCAGAAGGGCTTAATTTCATACTTATTAATATGAACTACAAACACAGGCAGAGTGACTTCAGTTTGGAATATGATACTGGTAACCTCCTACGGTAAGTATTGTTTGGGAGGGATATGATAGAGCCTTTAGCATGCAACAAATATTCTATATCATAAATTAAATAGTTTTGGCATGGATGTATACATGTATAAAAAGTCATCTATCTATATATTTAGAATTTTTTATATTTCTCTCAAAAAGTTTTAATGACTGGGGATTGGAGTAGAGGTTCGAGAAATTCCCAGTATTGATGGAGTGGGGCAAGAAAACTCAAACCACATTATTCTTGCCTGTTCCCATCTCCTTGAATTCTTGCTCATTAGTTGATCTTTCCTTCTTGCCAACTAAGTTTAAAGATTTTTCTCTTTCTCCTTTGATTCCATGAATTCTGGATCTTCAGCTAGGCTTTCTCCCAGTTTCCTTTGTACATCTTTGCCAATTACCTGACCAATGAGTAAATCTCTGTGGATACTAAACACCCTTCCACCTCATAAATATTCCTTTCCTCTTGCATTTTGCTAGGCTTGTCCCACCACCTGGAAAGTTATTTCCTTTCCATTTTATTTAACTGTGCTTGTTTTCTAGCATCTGAAATGCTACTACTAACTGGGTGCTTTTTACATGTCACATGTTTTGTATTTCATTCATACTGAACAATGAATACCTTGGGTGTTAGCCCAAATATCCCCTTGACTCCATATTTCACCTTATTCAAATTTTTGCTCAAATGTTACCTTTTCAGTGGACTGTTCTCTAAATCCTTACTTAAAATTTGCAACATCTCCACTTTGCTTCTGTCCTTACCTTGATTTTCCTCTTTAGTCCTTTCACATTGTACTCACACATATACATATCCTCTAAAAAATACTTCTCAGAAACAAAAATAGTTCTGGGACAAAATGGGTGCTTAGTAAACATGTAACAAGTGAATGAATTCTAAAATTAATATTCTTATGCATTGTACAATATAATTTTAATACTTTGAGTGTTTTAGTAGCTAATATATTTGGTTCTATAAGTTTAGTAGTTAAATAAACTTTAAATTTATTATTAACTCATTCAGCAATGTGTGTTTTTCTAGATCATTTTATTATTTCTGCCAGTCACCATTAAATTATCTGATAATCTTTTACTTGATTCTGTTTTTCAATACCTCTGGATTAAACTCTATTTATCTCAATTATTTCAATGCACCTTATCCAGTGGAGGCATTGTAAGGCCTAGAACATGAAAATCACATTCCTGTCTACACGGGAATAGAAGGGATGTGAAGAAAACCCAATTTAATATTGAAAATCAATAATATGCTTAAAACCATAAAAGTAAAGGAATTCAGTGAAAGCTACTGTGACATGTGGTTGTATGATCTGAATTGCGCTCTTACAGAAATGAAAGATGATCTGCATGTCCAGAACTGACAAGCAATGTTGAAAGCCATTGAATTGCACTCATAAGTTTATTCCTATGAGCTATTTTACTGTCTCATGCTACCCCAATTCCCAGTTTTGCTAAAAAATATGCTTCCTTTCTCTCACTACTTTCAATTATATTTACTAGAAAAACTATTTGCAAATATTTTCTATGATATAATCAAAATTCATAATTTTAATGGAAAGCAAAATTAAATTTTAACAATTACAAATAATCCATGTAGTTTAAACTCAAGATTAGACTATTGAATCATACAAAAGCTAGAACAATCAAGCATCATGCTGAGTGAATTAAGCCAGTCCCAAAGGGACAAATATCATATGTTCTCCCTGATCAGCGACAACTAACTGAGCACCAAAGGGGAAACTTGTGGAAGTGAAATGGACACTATGAGAAACAGTGACTTGATCAGCTCTTGTCCTGACGGTTGATGTACAATGTAATACTTTATCCATTTTAGTATTTTTTTTGTTCTAGTAACATTGGTTGAACTAAGTAATTAACACACAATTATTCTTAGGTGTTTAAATTTTAACTGAAAAGTGATCCCTGTTAGGAATTTGAAAAACATTATGCTGAGTGAAATAAGCCAATCCCAAAGGGGCAAATGTCACTTGTTCTCCCTGATAGGTGACAACTAACTGAGCACAAATAAGGAAACCTGTTAAAGTGAAATGAATACTATGAGAAACAGTGACTTGATCAGCCCTCACCCTGACTGTTGATGAGCAACTTAATATGTTATCCCTCTTAGTATTTTTGTTTGTTTGTTCTACTTAATATTTTTGGTTGAATACTGTAATCAATACACAATTCTTCTTAAGTGCTGAAACTTAACTGAAAAGTGATCACTGTTAAATATAAGAGTGGGAATAAGAGAGGGAAGAGATGTGCAATTCGGGACATGCTCAAGCTGACTTACCTCAAACAGTAGAGTTAGAAACATACCAGGGGATTCCATTTTAATCCCATCAAAAGTGGCAAGTACCAATGCCATCTCACTAGTCCCAGTGATCAATTTCTGTTCACAATTGATCATAATGATAGGATTAAGAACCAAAGGGATCACATAAACAAGAATAGTGTCTGCAAATACTAGCTGATAGAATAAAACAGGGAGAGAATGATCCAACATGGGAAGTGAGATACACAGCAGACCCACAGAATGGCAGATGTCCTAAACAGCACTCTGGCCTCAGAATCAGCCCTAAAGGCATGCTAATCTGGCTGAAAAGCCCATGAGAGTATTTCAGGCATGGAGAGACAAGACAATCTGGGGGAAAAAACAAAACAAAACAAAACAAAACAAAACAAAAACTAAAGATCTCCGTGAGTGAGATCCCAGTGGAAAGAACAGGTCATCAAAGAAGGAGGTACCTTTCTCTGAAGGGAGGAGAGAACTTCCACTCTGACTACGACCCTGTCTACATATGATCAGAGTCGGTGAACTCAGGGGGCTTCCATAGCCTTGGCAGCCCATGACAAGAGCCTAGGGTGATTACTGAGGCCATAAACAAGAGTGTCAATTTGTAAAGTCAACAACAGGAGTCACTGTGCACTTACTCCTCATGTAGGATCTTTGTCCTTAGTGTGCTGTACATTGAGATTTAATGCTATAACTAGTACTCAAACAGTATTTTTCACTTTATGTTTCTGTGTGGGAGCAAACTGTTGAAATCTTTACTTAATGTATGCCAAACTGATCTTCTGTATATAAAGAGAATCGAAAATGAATCTTGATGTGAATGGAAGGGGAGAGGGAGTGGGAAAGGCGAGGGTAGGGGGTGGGTGGGACGGTATGGGGGGGAAGCCATTGTAATCCATAAGCTGTACTTTGGAAATTTATATTCATTAAATAAAAGTAAAAAAAAAAAAAGAAAAAAATTAGGTGAGAATCAAGAACAACATAGTTCCTTAGAAATTTCTAAATCTTTATATAAATGAACATTTTGTTGCTTATAAAGAGGTAATAATGGCTCACACCACGGCTCACTAGGCTACCTCCACCTGTGGTGCCAGCACACAGGGTTCTTGTCCTGGTTGGGGCGCCGGATTCTGTCCTGGTTGCTCCTCTTCCAGTCCAGCTCCCTGCTGTGGCCCCGGAGTGCAGTGGAGGATGGCCCAAGTGCTTGGGCCCTGCACCTGCATGGGAGACCAGGAGGAAGCTCCTGGCTCCTGATCGGCGCAGGCGCTGGCCATAGTGGCCATTTTGGGGGTGAACCAATGGGAAGGAAGACCTTTCTCTCTGTCTCTGTCTCTCTCTCACTAACTCTGCCTGTCAAAAAAAAATGGTAAAAATTATCAGTAGGACCTTAAGTATTTCCATCAGCTTCTTGATAAAAATGGTTAGGCACTGAAACATGCCATCTTGGTAAGTATTCTTAGTACCACAGGTCTCTTTAAATTAAACTCTTAGTTTTAATTTAAACTCATTGTTATTGCTCCCTGTAGATATGTGAAAAGTTTACAGTCTAAGTGTCACCATAATGTGCAACTGAATAATGCAACAACAAAAATGAATGCAGGCTAATTAAAATCAAACCCATGACGACTTCTCTGAAAGAGACATCCTATTTCATGACGTAAGTCAAATCATTCCTCCCCATGCCCATTTCCAAATTCTGAAGCTTACAACTTGAAATAAAATTTTATGATAAATTAGAGTAAAGAATTGCATGTCAAAACATACCAGTGTATGTGGACTTTTAAAAAATTCCATATATATGGATTTTTATTCTGTTTTTAAAAAGTACATTTAAATCATTCCAAACAGTACATTTATGAAGGCAAGCAATCTGCCGAGCAATGCTGTAAAGAGGAATGAATTTCCCTGAGAAATAAAAAGAGGAGAACAGTTAAAAATGAAATATTTTGTGTTATTTTAATTGCAAATGTGTTTTTTTATCATCATCTCCAAAGTGTTTTTGGCAGTTTTGAATAAATGATGAAAGTAGCATCTTTTTCTCCTCACTGTTATCAACAGTTTAGACAGTGTAATTAATTTCTCCTAGGTGCATGTGGACTTTCCTCTCTTCAAAATTTTGGCAGTTTTTTTTTTTTTTTATATTCAGGATTTCTAGCTAGTTGGTGGAAGCTCTAATGATTTTTTAAAATGATAGTGTCCATGATCGGGAGTAGAGAAGAGAGATTATTATCAGCTGAATAAATGACTTTGTACAGAGAATTCATAAGCATGTCATTTTTTCTCACTTCCTTCATTTTATGCTGAAAGTTTAAACTTGTTTTCAGTATGGCAGGTTCTTGAAAAGATGATCTACAAACACTGTGAGGGTTTTTTTTTTTATTACAATTAAAATAGATCATTATTGAGTGTTTTCCATATACAAGCCCTTTCCACAATATTGGGAGCCTTGAATTCAATTTTCCTAGGCACAAGCCATAACTATGTCCTTCATTGTCATTAGAGTTTGTTAACTAATATAACATCAGAGAAGAATTTTGTCAAATCTATTCCTGGGCTTCTATAGGGTAAATAGAGTTGAGTTTATACTGTCTTGGCTGCATAAGAGTGATTGTTTTCATTGTTGCTTTACTCCTTATCTTCTTTGCCCACACCAGATACTTCTAAGGAAAGACCCTCTACTTCATCTACTCACAGCTTCTCAGAAGTCCTGATAGACTGATAGACAGTCAGATCCTACAGAATTGATTGGTCCTAATGCATGGAGAGTTTGTTATTGTTGTGTTTTTTCCCCCTAGAGAGGTTTCCTTTCCTTCTGTACAGTCCAAACAATAAAAACATAGGCTACACCATGCCATCTGTTATGGTTTCCCCGTGTGGGGATATCTAGACCTAGATTGTTGAGTTGGAAGAAAGCAGCTTATGATGGTGAAATGCTTTCTCTCTGGCTCTGATCCTGGCCTCTGATTCTTGAGAGTGTGACTTCTGAGATTTAGGATGGGAATTCTAAGCAGAAGAAAAGATGATTTAACAGGTTTCATTGATAATAAAATATCATTGTGTTTCCCTGTCTCCCTTGCATGCCCTCAGGCACCTTTGGGATGACTGGTCAGCTGCCCCACACCAGGAATCCAGTACTTTTAACTGGTTGCAGAAGAGTGGCCTCCAGATGTCACCCAGATACTTCCCAGAAAAATGCATTTGACTTTTTTTGATGTTCTATGCATTTTATTTTTTAAAAATTGTATTTAAGGTATAAAAATTCCACACATTTCATGTATACAGATTTAAGAACATAGTGATACTTCACGCCTTGCCCTTTCTCCCACCCACATTCCTACCTTTCCTCCTCCATCCTCTCTTGTTCTCTCTCTTAATTTTTATAATGATCTACTTTCAGTTTACTTTAACCTCAGAAGATTAACCCTATACTAGGTAAAAAGTTTAACAAAAAGTATAAAGAAAAAAAAAATGTTCCTCAACAGTAGAGACAGGGGCTGTAAGCAATCATCAAAATATTTAAATATCAATTTTACAATATGTTTTTAATATTCTCTGAACAGTATTTCACCAAATTATAAAAAATTTCTATTAAAGTATTTATTTTTTGAAAGGCAGAATAACAGAGAAAGAGGGAGACACAAAGAAATATTTTGCAACTGCTGATTCACTTTCTGAACTGCCGCAGAAACCAGGAGCCAGGAATTTTATCCAGGTCTCCCAAACAGGGGGACCATATTCTATTGTCCTCCAAGGTGCATTCCAAGGAAGTTGGATCTGAAACAGAGCAACCAGGATTCAGTTCAGTTGCTGGCATTGCAAGAGACAGCTTAAACTACCATGCCACAATATCAGATCCCTACCATTATTTTAATATAAACTCTTATATAATTATTCTCAATAATCTTGAATTACAGAGGATTCTAATTGAAGAGGAGACTAGTAATTTTCACTAAATTTAGTAGCCCTAATGTCAAAACTAATTCTTCATGATGATATTCCATGACTGCCCCAAACTGGGTACTTTCTATACTTTCTACTCTTCTAAGATAATCTTGAAAAGGTCAATTCTATTCACAATTAATTGTATGTTCCTTGTGATATTTCTTCATTTTATGTATTAAGAGCTACTTTGAAATTCTCATTTTCCTTTATCTTAAAAATCCTGGGGCCTGCATTGTGGTATATTGGGTTAAACCAGTGCCTGCAATGCCAGCATCCCATATGGGCACCAGTTGGAGTTTCAGCTCCTCCACTTCTGATCCAGCTCCCTACTAATGAACCTGGGAAAGAAGCAGAAGACAATTCACAAGGGAAACCCAGATGAAGCTCCTGACTCCTGACTTTGGCCTAACTCAGCCCTGGTCATTGTGGCCATCTGGGGAATGAACCAGCAGATGGAATATCTCTCTCTCTCACTCTCTTTGTCTCTCTGTAACTCTACTTTTCAAATAAATAAATAAATCATTAAAGATCTTCCATCCATTGGCTGACTCTCCAAATGGCTGCATCGGCTGGGCTTGAATCAGGCTGAAGTCAGGAGCCAGGAGCAACATCTGGGTCTCCCATGTGGGTGCAGGGGCACAGCATCTCAGGACATCTTCTGCTGCTTTCCCAGGCTCATCAGCAGGGAGCTGGATCAGAAGTGGGGCAGCCAGAACTTGAACTGGTGCCCATAAGGGATGATGGCACTGCAGACAGTAACTTAATTCACTGTGCCATGGGACAGATCCCAACAAATAAGTCTTAAAAAATTCTATCAAATATACTGTGAGATTCGAGAGAGTATAGATTTCTTTTAAAACACATAAATACATCCTGTTTTTCATAACTGAGGTTCTGTGGATGATTTTTATTATTAATATTATTATTTCAAGGTTTCCTTCTCATGTCTTTATTTTTCAATATTGTAATTGTACATATTTATGGTAAAATGTGATGTGACATAGTCAATGCTTAATAATCAAATAAATTAAGTTGGACTTTCCATCCCTTTGAATAGTATTTTTTAATTTGATTAACACTTAATAATTGTAAGTATTGAGAACAGCATGGTGGTGTATCCCGTAAAGCCGCTGCCTGCAGTGCCAGTAGCCCATATGGGTGCCAGTTCAAGACCCGGCTGCTCCACTTCTGATCCAGCTCTCTGCTATGGCCTGGGAAAGCAGTGGAAGATGACCCAAGTCCTTGGGCCCTTGCACCCACCTGGGAGACCTGGAAGAAGCTCCTGGCTCCTGGCTCCGGATCAGCACAGCTCTGGCCACTGTGGCCAACTAGGGAGTGAACCAGTGGATGGAAGACATCTCTCTCTCTCTCTCTCTCTCTCTCTCTCTCTGTAGCTCTGACTTTCAAGTAAATAAATAAATCTTTAAAAAAAATAATTGTACATATTTATAGGGTACAGTATAATACTTCAAAAATTATAGAATGTGCACTAATCAAATCAGGGTAATTCACATTTTTTCTCCTTGTCTTTACTTTATGTTAGGAATTTAACTCATCTCTTCTACTTGTTCATAAAATATATGTTAGGGTACTGTGAACTACAGTCATCCCACTGTACTGCAATACACTGGAACTTATTGCTTGTATTTGTGCTTTAGTACCTGTAATCAAGCTTCCCTAAATCCTGCCTCTTATCACAATCCCCAACTTTACTAATTATTATCTCACATTTACTTTATATTTAGCTTCTATGCATGAGAGAGAACACACAGTATTTGTCTGCGTCTGACTTCATTTACTTAACATGATGTCTTACATTTTCATCTATTTTGTTGTAAAGGGTATCATTCTCTGCAAGGCTGAATAATATTGCATTGTGTATATCCACCACATTTCTTTATCCATTCATCTGTTGATGGACATCTTGGTTGATTCTATACTTGGCTCTTGTGAAGAGTGTAGCAACAAACATGAGAGGGCAGGTCTCTCTTTTGTACAGTGGTTTCATTTCCTATGGTTGTATATCTAGAAGTAGGAAAGCTGGATTATATGCAATGCTCTTTTTAAGTTTTGAAGAAACTCCATATTGTTCTCTATAATAACTGTACAGATTTCATAAAAGTTCACTTTTTTGCACATCCTCGCTAGCATTGGTTATATTTTGTCTTTTTTCTATCTCACTGTAATTTTGATTTG
Source organism: Oryctolagus cuniculus (assembly GCF_964237555.1). Lineage (NCBI taxonomy): Eukaryota > Metazoa > Chordata > Mammalia > Lagomorpha > Leporidae > Oryctolagus > Oryctolagus cuniculus. The sequence continues at coordinate 55,923,347 of NC_091436.1, read as the reverse complement.
CCTTTCCCTAAGGACTAATGTCATTGAGCATTTCTTTGCAAATGTATGAGTATTAGAATTTCTTCTTTTGAGAAGGGTTAATCTATCACTTAGGGCACTGATTTTAAAGAAGTCTGTATTAGTAATAACAATGGTTAAAACATACTGAGCTCTTACCACGTGACAGATATTATTGCAGACATTGCACATACATCAGCACATGGGTCCTCACTGCCAAACTGTGAGGTTAGTACCATTAGCATCACCTTTCTTGGACAGAAAAATTACATAACAGCTACTAAATAGATAAGTTGTAATAGCTCTAACCCTAAATATTACACCCCGAACACTAAGTATCTTATAAGCAAAAATACAAAATTCAAGCCTTTTCAGAAGATTCTGCAACCCACAATCTCTCCAAAACATAATAAAATTCATGAGTTTGCAATGAAAAGTGCTTTCATATCTTTTATGTAGCAAAACCCAGGCCTCTATCTAAATAAGCTATAAATACAGAACATGAGAGCTGAAAGTAATAGATGTTTGACCTTTAGTCTCTTTTTGTATTCTCAAAATCACAAGCCATTGGTGGCAGAACCAGTATACTGGTCTGGGGCCTGTTTGCTTTAGTCTGAGTTGTATTCCCAAGAAATTTTTTTTTTTTTTTAATGTATGTGATGGGTAGAGTTATAGACAGTGAGAGAGAGAGAGAGAGACAGAGAGAAAGGTCTTCCCTCCGTTGGTTCACTCCCCAAATAGCCGTCACGGCCAGCGCACTGTGCCGATCCAAAGCCAGGAGCCAGGTGCCTCTTCTCAGTCTCCCATGCGGGTGCAGGGCCCAAGCACTTGGGCCATCCTCCACTGCCCTCCTGGGCCACAGTAGAGAGCTGGACTGGAAGAGGAGCAACCAGCACTAGAACCCAGCACCCATATGGGATGCCAGCACCACAGGCAAAGGATTAACCAAGTGAGCCATGGTGCCGGCCCCTCCAAGGAATATTTTTATTATGTTACCCCTCTAGAATAAGCCAAAAGTAAATGAATTTATAGAAGAAAATTTACCTCACAAGGGCCTTCATAGCAAGGCTTTAACAAGATTTGCCATGTATTCCATGAGTACTCAATGAGATATAAGAAGGTCAAGAAAACAGATATTTTTATTGTATACTCTGAGGTATTTTATTTCATCAATTATTTGGTCTCTGTGGTAAACTTTCAAAAACTTTTTACAGCAATTTCTTAAAACTACTTATTGAATTCGTATATGATAGAATCTCTTTGAATTTTGGATCTTTTATAATAAAATCTAAGATCTTGTTTAGCATGTTTTTCTGAAGCATAATTCAAATAAAGATAACAGCAATGAGTTTTTGGCATTTCAGTGCTGTTTTCCTCATTTTTTCCAGTCATTTATCAAAAAAAAAAAAAAAAACCTTCCAACTTTACTATTATTTTACCTTGTAATTACATGCACAGGTGAGTTTAAGAGTAAACTGTTTTCAAGCATTGGTGGCACACAAGGAAAACATCCCCTTACCTTAATCCCTCTTACTGCGCTTTGATTCATTCCTTCTTTTGACCAGCAAATGTCTCATTTAAAACAAACTTGTACTTCAAATATGATACATTAAACTGGATGCTTATTCTAGGAATATCTTAACAACTCATAGAAAATAAAATCTGGATAGTAAAAAACAATACATGCTAATTGTTGCACTAGGATACAAGACATTTTCCTGGGTAAAGCAAAAGTATCTAGCCCTCAGTCTAGTGAAGAATCTGTATATTAGTGTAGAGATGACACTGATATATAAATTCTGTGATTAGTTCTATGAATTAAAATGCATTAGTGACCTTTGGAGGTGTGCATCATTGCTCTGGTGAGTGGGTAAAAGTACGGTGTGGAAGAACTCTGTTGAATTAATATTTGAATATATGCAAACAGGTGACTAGAGGAAAAGAATATTCTGTCTAGAGGAAACAGCATACACAAATGTCCTGAGCTAAGATGGCTTGTAATATAGACAAACTAAAACAGTACAGTGGGACAAGGGAAAGAAAAAAGGTAGAGTGGCATGAGGATGGAGAGTTGGTAAGGATTCAGATTAACAAACATTAAAGCTCACGGTAGGCATGGCATTGTTAATACAAAAAGTTGATATCAAAATTGCATTTTTAAGATGCCATAGAGGCCAGCGCCGCGGCTCACTAGGCTAATCCTCCGCCTTGCAGCGCTGGCACACTGGGTTCTAGTCCTGGTCGGGGCCCAGATTCTGTCACGATTGCCCCTCTTCCAGGCCAGCTCTCTGCTGTGGCCAGGGAGTGCAGTGGAGGATGGCCCAAGTACTTGGGCCCTGAACCCCATGGGAGACCAGGAGAAGTACCTGGCTCCTGCCATCGGATCAGCGCGGTACGCAGGCCGCAGCCCACTGGCCGCGGCGGCCATTGGAGGGTGAACCAACGGCAAAGGAAGACCTTTCTCTCTGTCTCTCTCTCTCACTGTCCACTCTGCCTGTCAAAAAAAAAAAAAAAAAAAAAACCAAAAAAAAGAGGCCATAGAAACTACAGTTTGGAAATTGAATTACTCACAGAACAAGTATAGGTGTGGAAAAACCTAAGTAATCAATGCAATAATCTAGGCAAAAGATGAATTTAAGGCTAGAGTCGGGTCCAACAGGAGAAGAGAAAGGTGAAAGCACATTTGACATTTAGGAAGTAAAATATCTCTAAACGAAATTTGACCAGGCATGAGCAACAACAAATTACATTTTCAGGATGACAACAATTTCTGGATGAAAAAACTGGTGACACGAATGGGTTACATTCTAAGATAAGGGTAATGGTAAGATAATCAACTATTAAAGTTTTTTGCTTTTTTATCTTTTTTTTAAATAAGTGGAAAGAAAAAAGATGTTTCTAAGTCCTAGATTTCAGAAAGAGATCCAGCCTGGAGAAAGAAATTAGAGTCATCAGGGCCAGTGCTGTGACACAGCAGGTTAAAACCATGGCCAGTGGTGCCAGCATCCCAAATGGGTACTAATTGAGTCCCAGCTGCTCCACTTCCAATCCAGCTCCCTGCCAATGTGTCTGGGAAAGCAGAGCAGGAAGGCCCAGGTACTTGGGCCCGTGCATCCATGTGGGACTCTCAGAAAAATTTTCTGTTTCCCTAGCTTCGGCCTGGCCTAGTCCTAGCCATTGAGGCCTTTTGGGGAGTGAAACTGTGGATGGAAAATCTCCTTCCTCTCTCTCTCCCTCTCCCTCTCTCCCTCTCTCTCCCTCTCTCTCTGTAACTCTGCATTTCAAATAAATAAATAAATCTTAAAAAGATCAGAGATGCTACATGACAACATTTCTTAATAAGAGAAATCAAAGATCAAAATTGGAGTTCAGATTCTCCAAAACTGAGTATAGAAGGAACCAGTCTTACCAATATTTTTCTGAAATATTTCTCAAATGCATCTTTTTTTCACTAAATTTTGGCTATTCTTGTTCAGAGCTTTATCATCTCTACCTAGATTGACACCGATGTCAATTAACCTACACTCATGCTTTCCCATCTTTTCCATGTTAGGATTCAGAATATTTGCTTAAAATTGTTTTTTAATCTCCAATTTCCAAAGAAAAAAGACCAATCTCCAAGTTTGGACTTCCTTTGAGATCAGATGTTTGCCTATGTCTCAGGATGCATTTCCTGTCATCAGTTCTGCTTAAATTTTTGAGATGCAAAAGTGAATCAGCACATTGTCTAGTCTCAGGCAGCTAAATAAGCATCTGGGTACCAAGAGACACTAGATAAATGGTTACTGAATTCAAAATTTATGCTGCTGAAACAACCATTGTTAATTTATCAAAAATATTCAGCCATCTCTTAGACTGTATGGTCTGGCAACTTATTACAAGAAGAAATTAAAGTTTCAAACTTCTTAAGCATATGAATATCATCTAAACACACACACACACACATAGAAAGAAAATTTATTAAATATACTTTTCATTTTAATGTCAGAGTTCTGTAATGCAGATAAAAGTAGAGTTACCAGAGGGATGTTTATTTCAGTATCTTTCTTGAGTGCTGAAATATCATGTTCCTCTAGATTACCTTTAGTCAATAAAGAATCAAAGGTGTTAAAGCAAAAACATATAAATGACACTCTGTCATTTCCAACTGTTCAGTAGGAAGATGTTTTAAATGACATCTTTGATAAAGGCATATGATTGTTTCATTACTCTAGAAAGGCAAAAATGCTTCAAGGTTCATTTGCTTAACAGAAACAGCCTTCATGAGAAGACAGTGTTGGGATGCAGTGGGTTGAGTCGCTACTTGTGACACAAGCATCCCATGTCAGAATGCTGGTTTGAGTCTCAGCTGGTCAACATCTAGCCCAGCTTCATAATGGTGCACCTGGGAGGCAGTGACTTATGACCCAAATGCTTGGGTTCTTGTTACCCACATGGAAGAAGGGGTAAAGTTCCTGACTCCTGGCTTTGGCCTGGCCTATATCATTTTGTTGTCACCATTTGGGGTCAGAGGATTCTCATTCTCTCTCTCTCTCTCTCTCTCTCTCTCTCTCTTTCTCCAAGTATATACATATATCTGAGAAAAAGAAAAGCAATCTTTAGAAAACATACAAACATCTTTGTAGGTGAAATGTTTCCAAGTGAAAAACTGGCTGCAAACATTGTTTATTGAAAAAAGAAGCTTTTTCTAAGTTGCTAAAAGTTAAATCAATCATAGATAAAAGTCTGTTAAGATCTGTGTTTGTTAGCAACTTGGGCTCCAGATATCACGCTTTAAGTGCATGCCCAGGTGTCTCAAATTCGTTTATGATGTTTGTTTCTATTGATATTGTGGATATTCTGTTTATAGATTATCTTCCATCTGTGTTAAGAAATAATATCCAAATTTTTTAAAGCTGTTTAACTTCCTACTTACCAATTCATGACTTTGTAGGCAGCTAACATTTTCAGTGATAAACAGCAGAGTCCAACTGACTTGTTTCTTCTCACTTTCCCAATTGAGATAAAATACCAATCTAGCAGCCTCGACATTTTAAAATATATACAAAAATTTGCATCGAGTTTATTATATCTGAAAATTAGACTATCAAAAACAAATATTTTAAACGTTTCCTTGACCATTCTCATCTTCCCCATTCATACCTCATTCTTCATTTATAAAATTTTTTTTTTATAAATAGAGGCTACCATTCATTTGTAGGTCCCATTGTTTTTAACTTATTTTGTCCTATTAGTGAGACAAGACTGGGTGATTTTACCCCAACCCTAACTTTGACAATATCTTAGAAGATTTTTGCTGCCCCAAATTTTCAATAATGGTTGGTGAACAGGACAATAGACATGTAATTGAATTTTACCTCTGAAGTGTAAATTGCAGAGTTGAGATAAGAATTGGAGTTTTCAGCACTATTCCATCAAGAAATTACTAACTACAATATTAAAATAATGGGAACATTTATTAAGGCATTAGAAACAAATGTGTGATAAGATCAAGGGAGATATTTGAAGTTAAGATAATTTTGCATCAATCTATAATCCTCCCATAGAATGTTTTAAATCAATTTGTTAGATACAATAATTATAATAATTATAAAATTATTTTAAATAGTGATTAGAAACCACTGCTTTAGTAGACTACTATTACTGTCACTAGGAAAAGTATATGAGATACATTGGGTGGATGTGCCCTAGCTAATGTGCCCATCTAATGAGAATTCTAAAATATTACACTAATAAAGCATTATCAAAATAGATATAAAAATGAGTTAACTACCATTTCAGATGGAGATAAATTATTTTTAGGGAGCTAATAACACGTCCTCAGAATTTTGTCCTCAGATTTTCGCTTGAATACTGGTTCATTCATTTGTTTTACATTTTAAAAATGTATTTCTTTAGAGTAATTTAACTGACTTCCATTAGATGAAACATAAGAATCCATTTGTGTGTTGTTAATTTTCTGAAATAAAATCATTTTAAAATCCAGATGGCAAATACATTTGAGCACTAAATTTCACAATACTGTTGCAATAAATTTAAATTTACATAATGCTAAATTATGTTTATAGAAAGAACACCATACTCCATTACAATTTGGAACATTTTTAATACTACAAAAATTACTTGAATATTTAAAAACATGTAAATGGTATACTAAAGACATAAATCTAAATCAGTAAGAAATGTGATTGACATACTTTATTTTATAAACTTATACAAAAAGGTTACTTCTAATGTTTGTACTTTTATTCTCAGAAAAGTTCATGTATTAAAGTGATCACCAAAAAAGAGATTAATCACCTCACAATTTTACTCTCATATTGCATTCAAACTGGAGTCATTTCTAAAAAAAATGTGAAACTCAGTTTCAAAAATTAAACAATAACAGTTATTCAATTGTAGGGAATATCCAGCGTAGATTTGATTTAGCAAATTGAAGTGGGCGTCTTTTTCCAAGCATCCATTAATGCTAATAAGCAAAGAAACACAGAGTACTGGAGCTCCACTAATCAGGAGTTGTCAATGGTGGGTCAAAAGAACTAAGTGATGGAGGGGAATTTTATACACTTAGTAATAAGTAGGAGATTATTATGTATGATTTTATCTTAATTGGTTTTGAGAATTAATTGGATGGTAACAAAAGCTGGTAGAAAGCTTTTCATTTGAGTAGAACAATTAACCACCCCCCCCCCCCAAAGGCTTGGAGTTGATGATAACCACTCAGTTGGATTAAGTCCTAGCTATAACATTGAGAGATTTATTATTTATCTGAAAAATGAGTTAATGTTAATGACTAATGTATATTACTTAGCTGGGGACACTTGGACTTCTCAAAGCATGCTTCTTTGGAAAAGGTCAAGTTTGTGTAAAATTCATACAATAGGAAGCAATTTCCATATTTTCCCAGTGAAATCATAATTGGAGAATAATGATGAAAATAACAGGACACTGTATTTATTACACTTTTGTCTAAAAGTAAACCATTTTGTCATCTATATGATATGCTATCCTTATTAGAAATAAGAATTATCGAAACAAAAGAAATTCTGTCATTAGAGCCAACATGAATGAACCTGAAGAAAATTATGTTAAGTGAAATGATCTAGGTACAGAAAAACTAATACTGTGTGCTCTCACTCTTTGTGGTATTAAAAAGTAGAATTCAAAGATGTGGAGAATAGAATGGTGGAGGCAATAGCAATATGCGGGGAAATAATAGTGAAATATACAAATTTTCAATTACACAGGAGGGATAAGTTCAAGAGATCTGTTGTACAAGATGGCAACTATAATTAATAATCATATATCATGTACTTAAACATTACTATGAGGTCAGATTTTAAATGTTCTCACCACAAAAAGATAAGTATGTTAGGTGATACCTATTTTAATTATGTTAATTTACCCATTTCTATAATGCATTCATATTTTTAAATGAGGACATTTTTGTCAATTAAAAATAAATGAGAGGCCGGCACCATGGCTCACTAGGCTAATCCGCCGCCTAGCGGCGCCGGCACACCGGGTTCTAGTCCTGGTTGGGGCGCCGGATTCTGCCCTGGTTGCCCCTCTTCCAGGCCAGCTCTCTGCTGTGGCCAGGGAGTGCAGTGGAGGATGGCCCAGGTGCTTGGGCCCTGCAACCCATGGGAGACCAGGAAAAGCACCTGGCTCCTGGCTCCTGCCATCAGATCAGCGTGGTGCGCCGGCTGCAGCGCGCTGGCCGCGGCGGCCATTGGAGGGTGAACCAACGGCAAAAGGAAGACCTTTCTCTCTGTCTCTCTCTCTCACTGTCCACTCTGCCTGTCAAATAAATAAATAAATAAATAAATAAATAAATAAATAAATAATAAATGAGAGTATAAGAAAATATCCATGAATTTAGGCCATTATAAAATAAAATGATGCTAGTTTTTTTTTTTTAAATGTTGGGAGGAAGCACCTGGATCCTGGCTTCAGATCGGTGCAGCACCCCAGCTTTAGCAGTCATTTGGGGGGTGAACCAGTGGAAGGAAGACCTTTCTCTCTTCTCTCTCTCACTAAGTCTGCCTGTCAAAAAAAATGTCAAATTATTTTTAATGTAGTAGTTAAAACTAAGAAATAAGGTTAAGCATCTGCATGTGGAGCCCACATCCCATATAGGTGCTGGTTCATGTTCCGGCTGCTCTTCTTCCAATCCAGCTCTCTGCTATGGCCTGGGAAAGCAGTTGAAGATGGCCCAAGTCCTGAGCGCTTGTACCCACATGGGAGACAGGAAGAAGTTCCTGGCTTCTTGCTTTGGATAGGCTGAGCTCTGGCTGTTGAAGCCATTTGAGGAATGAACCAGCAGATGGAAGACCTCTCTTACTCTATCTCTCCCTCTCTCTTTCTGTACCTCTGTTTCTCAAATAAATAAATAAATCTAAAAAAGGGGGGGGCTGCATTGTGAAATAGTAGGTTTAGCCACTGTTTGCAAGGTCTGCTGTTTTGAATCTTGGCTGCTCCACTTCTCATCTAGCTCCCTGCTCCTGTGCCTGGGAAGGCAGCTGAGGATGGTCCAAGTATTTGGGCCCCTGCTACCCACGTGGGAGACCCAGATGGAGCTTCTGGCTTCAGCATGGCCCAGCCCTGGCTGTTGAGTCCACTTGGAGAATGAATCAGCAGATAGGTAGAAGACTTCTCTTTCTGTCTCCCCACACACATACTATGTAGTTCTATCTTTCAAATAAATAAATCAATTTAAGCGACTACTTTCTTCAAAAAACTAAGAAATATGAATTTTATTTGTGTAATTTGTTATTGGTAAAACATTTTGAGATGGATTTTAGTTTATCAATGACTAAAGGGATTGGTTCATTAACAATAAAATTTACATGAACTAATAATCCATCTCTACAATCCTAAAATGTGGAGAAAATATTTATAGATATAGAATAATACTAAGTCACAAGTGACAAACATTTTTTCAGTACTGATGAAATGATATATATTTCTATTTTTATCCTTAGTTGATTAATTCAACTGGAGTCATTTAAGTCTTAGCTTTTATCAACTAATTCCTTAGCATATATTATAAACTAATTCCTTATCATATATTACAAATTCAATTTGCCTGCATTTTATCTTCATGATGTTTAAAAATGTGTGGCAATGTTTTTGTATGTCATCTGATTGTTAAGGTGATTATTTAGAATAAATGTCAAATGCTCTGAGCACTTACATGAATGAAATGAAAATATTAGTGTAGCTTGTTTTTTTTGTTTTTTTGTTTGTTTGTTTTTTACAGGCAGAGTGGACAGTGAGAGAGAGAGACAGAGAGAAAGGTCTTACTTTGCCATTGGTTCACCCTCCAATGGCCGCCGTGGCTGGCGTACCGCACTCACCTGAAGGCAGGAGCCAGGTGCTTCTCCTGGTCTCCCGTGGGGTGCAGGGCTCAAGCACTTGGGCCATCCTCCACTGCACTCCCTGGCCACAACAGAGGGCTGGCCTGGAAGAGGGGCAACCAGGACAGAATCCGGCGCCCCAACCAGGACTGGAACCCAGTATGCCGGCACCACTAGGAGGAGGATTAGCCTATTGAGCCACGGCGCCGGCTGTAGCTTGTTTTTATTACTCAATGTGTAGTCTGTTTCCTATAAATACATGGAATACAAAAGTCAAGATAGTTTTCAAGTAAAAAGTATTTGCTTTAAGTTGAATATAAATTTTTCCCTTTTAAAATAGGCTTGCATGGAGTGGTCAGCTAGCCTAGTGGTTGAGACCCTTTGAGACCATGACATTTTTATTTGAGTACCTCTGGTTTGATTTTCCACTGCAGCTCTTGCCTCCAGCTTCTTGCTACTGCAGACGATGGTAGGCAACAATGATGAATCAAGTAATTGGATTCCTACCTGTCACGTGGGAGACATGATTTGAGTTCCTAGCTCCCTTCTTCAGTCGGTACAGTCCTGGCCATTGTGGGAATTTAGAAATGAACTAAAAGGTGAGAATTTTGTGTCTGTATATATCTGTCTCTCAAATACATAAGTAAAATATTTTTAAACTAGATTTGCACAATTTTATTTTATATAAGTTATCATTCCTCAATTGCCAGATTTTATCTTAATTTATCTTTAAAAATGGAATCCAGTGGAATTTGAGTACATGTAGGCAGATGAAAATAATGCATCAAGAGAATGACTGAGCAGAGTAAAATAGCAGAAAGTATATTATCTCACCAAGAAATGCTGGATTTTGTGTTTTGAACGCTGTTCCACATTGGTAAGCTTTTTGTATTCACCAAGAGTGTTTGTTTTCAGATTTTCATTGTCATTCAGCAGTCTTTGACAAGCTGTTTGTGGCAAAGGAAATTTAAAACTACTTTGAAATTCTCTGAGCAACTCTCAGATACCATCAAAATATACTGCTATAGTATCAAGAAATGTTGAAGAATTATGCCTTTAAAGTTGTGATAAGAAACATAGCATGCTTCTTTCTTGCTTTCATTAGCAAGCAGAGTTCTGTAACACCTGCCTTTAGGCTAGGCAGTTCCATAGATATTTCTCATACAACAGCTTTCTGCAAAAGTTTTAGTTGAGAAAAAGACTTAACTTTTCTCACCCTAAGGAGGCCACATGGTGTAAGCACGAAAAGGTAGTATGCAAAAGCAGAGTTATGTTTGTCACTAACCAGCAAGGCATAGAGATGCCCAGCATTCTGTCTTTATATCCAGGAAATTACTACTAGTGACATTACCAGTATCCCACTTAGTACCTAAAGTACAAGAGTTGGCCACGCCTCCAATTACTTTTGTTCAACTCTTTTTAACATAAAGAATATAACCAAAATTGAGTTATACTACTCATAGCACAATTTTTATCTCAGTTAAATATTCTGTAGAAAGGAACAGGTTATAGGTGGCCAATAGGTCAGCAAAGAAAGGAGTAGATGAAGGACAAAAAAGTGTGGGATGAAAGAAGCAGATGGGCATTTTATTTTTGTTTGTCATTAATATAGGTTTATTTCTTTATAGAAAAGAGTTGACATTCATTTTGGGGAGTCTTGGAAATTCATAGTGGTTTATGCAGCTACTTCATGATGTCCTCAATTGCTCAGGTACCGCAAACAAAGCACTCTTCTTTATAGACATGATCCTGTGATCCTATTCCAGTGTTCTTCCTGTTAATGACACCACCATACAACTACATTTAAAGTCCAAATTGTCCCTTCAATTCACGTGTGTAATCCATCACTATGCTGTGATTGTTTCATCTCCTAACAATGTCAAAACTATCTGCTTTTACAATTTTGAACCACTATATCCTCTTTACTGGAGACTATAATAGCCTCTTAAGTGGCCTACTTATTTTCAATTTGCTTTCTCTAGCAAGACTGTTTTTGTTCCATGGTCATCAAGTTATACTTAAAATGCATGCTAGTCATAACACTGCACCACAATGCTGAAGAAAATCCTTCTATAACTTCCCACTGCTCTACATAAAACTAAATATTGAACACAGTTCTACCTACTAGAATTTTCTGAAATAATTGAAATGAAATGGTCTCAGAGGTTTCTAACATGATAGCTGTTCTTATTGGGTCATGGGCCCTTGAAATATGATTAGTTCAACTAACAAAAGGAGTCCTTAATTTTATTTCACTTTAATTATTTTAAGTTTAAATTTAAATAGCCATGCTGGCTAGTAGATGGGCAAAGCTCTCAAAAATATGGCCCATTTGACTCCACATTTTCTGTTCTCTACCTGTTCTCCAGTGTCTTTTTTATTTCCAGTCCCCTGCCCTCTTCTCACTGGTTCACTACTCTTCAGTTTCATGAGTTCATTGAACTCCCTGCTACTAAAATTTTCCCATATTCCATGCTTTCCTACTGAAGAACCTTTCTCACCCCTTTTCTCTCCTAATTAATAGCCACCCAGCTTTCAAAGGATCCAAGAATGAAAATAATTTCCTCTGGATGCCTTCCCTGACCACCTGATGGTTCAAACTTCATATGTCAGTCTCGTTATTGTCTATCACTTCTTCATTGTTCCTCCCAAAAGTACAGTGTTTCACATTTATTTTTGTGGTAAATTGTTATTTAGAAGTTACTGGTGTTTAGCATATAGCATATAATAAGTATTGCATACACATTAATTACATGAATAATTGATTCTTTATTGTTTTCCGGCTTGGTAGCTGGATTTGATTTTGGAGTATCTTCAGCAAATCTTTCTGTAAATATTAAGCAAGAAAATAGTAACAAAAGAAAGTTTATCCAATTCCCACCCCTTGTCCAACCAACAAGGAAATGAACCATTAGGCTTTTCTTGGTTTTTAGTGATAGGGTAATCATCCACTAACACTTGAGCTATCAGCTAAAATACTTATTACAATCCAGTTTATCCTTAACAGCCTAAACTACATTCAGCCTAACAAATTAGTGATGAGGAAAAAAAAAAAGTTCATAACTTTCATCAGCCACCTGAGGTGCCCAAATTTCTCTGTTCTTAATATCTTAATCCCCTTTCAAGTCATTTGTTCCTGTAACTAGCATTTTAATCTTCTTGTGGGCTCCTGCTTGTCCCCATTTCACACATGTTATCAGTACACTCTTCTGCAGCTTAATGCCTTCAAAGAGCCTTGTATAGTTTTTACTGTAAGTTAGATTCTTAAGCTCTTTTCCAAGGTCTTTAAGTTTTAATCCTTTTTCTTCATGGTGACAGGCTCAATCCTAATTCTATGAATATATCTTGCCCTTCTGAGGGGACAGGTTTATAGGGCAATTCGTACATTTATTTAGCTTGCCTACCACACGAAGACAAAGAAGTCATCTCTCAGAATTCTCTGAAGGGTATGTAATACTGAACAATACCCCCTACCTTTATGCGTCTGTCTACACTAATTGGTTCAGTAATCTACTAATTATAACTCCTTAAAGCCTTAAAGACTTAGTAATTCATTTCACACCAATTATCTTTAATCGACTGACATGTATGTGACAATATGCAGGAATGTTTCTCTTTGACTCCTCTCAATGTATGGATTTCAAAGCACAGACATATTGAGACTCAGATAATATCATTGCCACTATTTAAAATTAGTTTTAATTACTTTTTATTTATTTATCTTCATTTTTATTTGAAATACAAAAGAGACAGAGACAGACAGAAAGAGGATCTTCTATCTGCTGGCTGGTTCATTCCCCAGTTGCCTGCAACAGCTAGGGATGCGTCTGGCCAAAGCCAGAGGCTGTGAACTCAATTCAAGTCTCCCACATGAGTGAAACTGATTCAAGTACTTCAGCATCACCAGCTAACTCCCATAGTACACAATAGCAGGAAGCTGGTCACAGAAGCAGAGTCAGAACTCAACTTAGACATTCTTATACGGTATGCTACTATGGAACCAAATGCTCACCTAAATTGTATTTATTTGAGAGGCAGAGAGACAGAGAGAGATCTCACTCACTTGTTCACCATTCAAATGCCTGCAATTGCCCCTGACTGGGCTTGAATCCGGCAGCCAAGAACTCTCTGTCTCCCATGTGGGTGGCAGGAACCCAATTACTAAGCTATTACTTATGCCTCCCAGGATCTTCATTAGCATAAGATAGATTCAGGAATGGTTCTGGATGATGGATACTGGATTTAGGCACTTCTGTATGAGAGCTGGACATTTTAATGTCTAGCTATCCAAATGCACTTCCTTATCAAACATTTGGAACTCCATTCCATTACATCAAAAGATAATTATACTTACTCAATGCTTATTAATATCAAATAAATTGAGGAAGTTCAATGTCATAGTAATAGGACATTCAGTAAGTATTAGATTCTTTTCCTTCCTATTCCTTCTTAAGGCTGACATTTGGCAAGGCCTTCCCTCCAGGCTCTCTTGAGGATTTCTACCCAGGCTCAGACCCACCAGACCTAGCTGAAAACAATGATAAGTTAGTCTTTTAGTGTCTTCAGCCCACCTACTCTTATCATCTAGAATTGCTTTTGTTGACTAAGTTTAAGTTTACAGCATAACTGGACAACTGGACGTAAAACAATAATTAGCCTATGGGGTTGAATAGGTAGTTGATAAAGTTACTCCACATTACTTTATCATTCCAAATCTCAGTTGCCACTAGGCACTAACATCTATATGAACGTAACCATAAATGACTCCTTCTAGTTTTTATGCTAATCTATCTTTAAACAGTGAATGTATTATATCATCTTAGAACTATTTCCTTATGCATCTGAAAGGCAGAGTTACACAGAGAGAGAGAGAGATCTTCCATCTGCTGGTTCACTCTCCAAATGGCCACAATGGCCAGAGCTGGTCTTATCTAAAACAAAGAACCAGCAGCTTCCTCCAGGTTTTTCATGTGGGTTCAGGGTACAAACATTTGTACCATCCTCTGCTGCCTTCCCAGGGACAATAGCAGGGAGCTGGATTAGAAGTGGAGCAGCCTGCACTTACTATGCCACAACACTGCCCCCAGTGATTTTATTTTTAATGCGTGAGTGGCTTGGACCTTATTCCTACCCTTCATTTATTCCCAGTCTTGAGTGCCACTTGAACTTCTTCCACTCTATTACACCTCTCTGGATAAAAGCACAGGATGGACAGCACCTGTATTGACTCTTGTGCTCTAGGTTTTCTGGCTGTCATTGCAGAGACCAGCCACTTACCTGGTTAACAATTTGCTTCTTTCAGTTTTGCTCTTTCCTCCTTAGTTGTAAAGGTTTATATGTCTGAGCTCATTGTCTGTCTTTTGATCCTAAAAGTATCCTGTAAGATGAAATCCTTTATGCAAACAGCTAAGAGAAATTAGGAGAAACTAGGTTACAGTTGAGAAATTCTGAGAAATAGTTGTTAATTAGCAAATTATCACCATCAACCATTATAGATGAAATAATAATAGAACAAAAGAGTTTTAGCAATATTTCTTGGTATTTCACTTTTAAAACTAAAGAAAGAGGTTAACTTCATAACAGATATTAAAAAAAAAACTAAAACTTCATTACTCCCCTTCCCACATATACCACCATTCCCCTTTCAACCCCCTTCCTAAAACCCCCTGCCTAACACACACTCTTGGTTTACCAATCCTCCAGGGTCAATGGCAAAATTTCTATATTCTGTGTTAACCTAATGACATTTGAACAGCAGCTGACCTGGAAAATCTGGAGAACACAGTCCTCTAAGCCTAAGAGCTTTTTCAGGTAAAATGTCCTCTATACTGGCAGACAAAACATATTTAATATCAATTGTCTATCATATTGGCTTCCCGCAGGATCCTTGAAGTGCTAAGGGAATAGTTCAAAATGTAAGATGGAAGTTCCCACTTAAGACTATGTTCACTCAGTTTCTCCTGGTCTATGTTTAAATTCTTGATCCATAAAGCAATATTTATAAAATCTGCTCCATCTCCCATCTATGTTCACATGGATTATCCTTTAGACCATCAATTTCATAGAAAAGGAATTCTCTCCTTGTAGTTTCTAATAATTGCCTGAGGTGCTTGACCTAAATAAAGCCTATGGAAGTTTTCAGTCATCTCAGGACTAGAAAAATCAATGCTAATGGTAGTCTGTCTGTAGTTAGTTTGGCCAGTTTTCACAAAAATCTCAAAGGAACCATAATACACTTATGTATAGGCCAATTTTCATTTCAATAATAACAATATAGTAAATAATCCAAATACAGATTTACTATTCATTATACAAATGGTCAAACAATCAAGTTAGAAAAAATACACCTAAGAATGTATGGTAAAAGATATTTTACTCTATATCACTTTCTCATTGAAGATTAAATTACAGGGTCCTAAGGAAAAAGGATTTTTTGCACAAAGTCTATTCTCACCATTTTAGAAATAAATAAATAAATAACTTAATACTAGTTATTATTGAACGTAAATACTGTGCATATTCTCATAAATTCTCCTTCACTTTTGGATAATCAACTGTGATTAAAAAAAAAGCAAAGGTTTTCAAACAAAAACATAAGCATTTTTAGTATTTGAATCCAGTTGGATTTCTTTCTCTCTGAATGTATTTTTGCCTCATATTCAGATTGTACCACATGATTCATCATTGCTTTTTTTTCCCCATTACCTATGTAGAATCTTCAAAAACTTCATGGGCAATGTGAATTATGAAAGAAACAATTCATGAATTTCAAAATTTCTTTGCACCAAAGCAAGCATATTTTAATTACATTACCATGAACTTTTAAAGAAATCCTCATGTTCTCAGAAAAATAAATAAATAAAATAAAGCCTGTTATTAGCAACATAAAATCATCCTATGACTATTTAGATTATTTATTATTTATTCTTTTTTTTTTAAGATTTATTTTCTTTATCTGAAAGACTAAGGTACACAGAGAAGTAGAGCCAGAGAAAAAGAGGTCTTCCAACTGCTGGTTTACTGCCCAGATGCAATTGCCAGAGCTAAGCTGTTTTGAAGCCAGGATCCATGATCTTCTTCTGAGTCTCCTTTGTGGGTGCAAGGGCCCAAGGACTTGGGTCATCTTCTACTGCTTTCCCAGGCCATAGCAGAGAGCTGGATCAAAAGTGGAGCAGCCAGGACTCGCATCAGCACCCATATGGAATGCCGGTGCTGCAGACTGGGGCTTTAACCCGCTGTACCACAGTACCAGCCCCTTATTATTTATTCTGTACCATAAAAATGATGCAGTGAAATTCTGTAATTCTGCATAAAAGTTATTTCAAATTATTAACTGAGTCTTTTAAGTAGATTCCTAGAAGTCAGTTTACTGAATCAAATTGTATTAATATTTTCATAATTATTAATACATAATGACAAACTATACACTAGAAAGCTTCTTCCAATTTTTTAAAAGATTTATTATTTATTTGAAAGGCATAGTAACAGAGAGGCAGAGGCAGAGAGAGAGAGAGAGAGAGTCTTCTATCCACTGGTCCACTTCCAATTGGTCGCGACAGCCAGAGCTGCCCAGATATGAAGCTAGGAGCCAGGAGCTTCTTCCAGGTCTCTCACGTGGGTTCAGAGGCCCAAGAAGTTGGGACATCTTCTACTGCTTTCCCAGGCCATAGCAGAGAGCTAGCTCAGAAGTGGAATAGCCAGGACTTGAATCAGCCCCCACGTGGGATGCCAACACTTCAGGCAGCAGCTTTACCAGCTATGCCACAGCACTGGCCCCACTTCTACCAATTTAAACTTTTATCATAATTGGTTTAGAATGAATGATTCAGTAAACAACTTTTAGCATTTCGTAAAAAAAAAATCTTGCCCATATAAAATACTAAAAAGAAATATTTCTTTTAATTTACATACTTCTTTTTATTGATGATAATTATACATAGTTATAGACTACAATGTCACATTTCTATATATGTATACAATACATACTGCTTAAAACAGGGTAACCAACATTTCTGCTTCTTTAGCAATGCTTTATGATTTCGGGCTTGAAGCTGCTTTATATACTAGGTTACTGTGAATTACAATCTCCCCACTATACTGTGTAACACTAGAGACTTTTTCCTTTGATCTAACTGACTCAGAATGCATTATTCTTTTTATAAAATTATTTCTTTGAGAAGCAGAGATTGGTAGACAAGGAGGGCTCCCATCCTCCAGTTCATTCCCCAACAGCAGCCAGGAGGCCAAACCTAGAAGTCAGAAGTAATTCAATTCAGATCTCCTACATGTGTGGCAGGAACCTGCTTTCTTGAGCCCCCACTGCTATCTTCCAGGGTCTCCATTATTAGAAAACTGGAATCAGGAGCTGGATTCAGCAATCTAACCCAGACACTCTGCGGTATGATGCATGTATCTAGCTTCTTAACTGCAAGGCCAAATACCTGGCCCGATTTTTATAATTCTTGTTAAAAATTAGATATTCCAATTTCTTTTTCTTTAAATTTATTTATTTATTTTAAAGTCAGAATTATACAGAGAGAGAAAGAGAGGCAGAGAGAGAGAGAGGGAGGGAGAGAGAGAGGGAGGGAGAGAGAAAGAGAGAGAGAGAAAGAGAGGTCTTCCAACCGTTGGTTCACTCCCCAGATGGCACAATGGCTGGAGCTGCATCAATCCAAAGACAGGAGCCAGGAGCTTTCTCCAGGCCCCCCATATGGGTGCAGGGACCCAAGTACTTGGGCCATCTTCTACTGCTTTCCCAGGCCATAGCAGAGAGCTGGATTAGAAGTGGAGCAACCGGGACTCGAACCGACACCCATACAGGATGTCTGCTTTGCAGGCTGTGGCTTTACCTGCTAGAGCACAGTGCCGGCCCCTTACTACTTTTATGCACTTTATCTTTACTAATTGCTAAGATCATCTGCACATATTTGTTGGAAAACTTTTCTACTTGACTTGCATGAATCATATATCACTATTTATCCATGTTTCTATTTATCTATTCAGGATATTGCTCTAGTTTGAACAAATTTTGTTTCTCAAATTATGCACATTTTATATGTCAGAATTACAAATGAATGCTAATAAAGAAGGTAGAGTCTTTATTCAATTATGGTGTATGAAGGGGGAACTTTTGGCAGGTAACTGGTTTGGATGAGGGTGCTAGGGCAGTACTTCCATAATCAAATCATGTTAGCTTTATATGGAAAGATTACAACAAGGAATATGATCCCCCTCTCTAGTGCTTCTTGGCTCACTACAGGATTGTTCCTTGATAAGCATTCTGCTATTGACACCTCTCATCAGACACTAGACCACAAGGGACATCTGATGTAAGCATGTGTACCTCACAACTGTGAATTGCAATAAACCTTCATTCTTCATAGTAGCTTATTTCAAGTATTTGAGTTTTAGTGAAGGAAAGTTAAATAGTATAAAAATCATGTCTAGTCAACCATAATTGACAAAAATTCTGTTTCCTAATAAGTCATAAGGTTTAGGTAGAAATATTTGAAATAGTATGTGTTTCTTCCATTGCTTATCTTTTTTAAATTTATTTGACAGGTAGAGTTATAGATAGTGAGAGAGAGACAGAGAGAAAGGTCTTCCTTCCGTTGGTTCACTCCCCAAATGGCTGCCACAGCCGGCTCTGCGCCAATCCAAAGCCAGGAGCCAGGTGCTTCTTCCTGGTCTCCCATGCGGGTGCAGGAGCCCAAGCACTTGGGTCATCCTCTACTGCCCTCCTGGGTCACAGCAGAGAGCTGGACTGGAAGAGGAACAACCAGCACTAGAACCATTGCTCATATGGGATGCTGGTGCTGCAGGTGGAGGATTAACCAAGTGAGTGCCGGCCCCCTCCATTGCTTATCAAGAGAGAAAGAGAGAGAGAGAGAGAGAGAGAGAGAGAGAGAGAGAGAGAGAGACAGCACGCTCCCATTCACATCACAAATAATCACAGCCTGGGAACTAAGTCCAGATCTTCCACGTGGGAGGCAGGTACCCAAATACTTGAGTCATCACCAGTTGCTTTCTAGGGTGTACATTAGTAGGAAATTCCAACTAGAGCCAAGACTCAAAGCCAGACATTCCAAAATGGATGTGATCATCCCAAGCAGTATCTTAACGTGCATCAAATGCCTTCCAAGATGGCTGTTTTTTTTTTAACAGATTCATTATTAATTTTTCATTTGTTGTAAATTGAGATTGGTATGTATATCCAAATTGACATTGTTTTTCAAATACCTAATATCAGATAATATTTGTCTAGTAATTTATCCTTTCTCTATTGATTCTATAGTCTATCATATGTATACAAGGTGCTCCAATAGCCAGTCTCTTGATTCTTATACCAATATGAGGATATTATGGTATTTTGATTTTAAACTCATTTTGATATGAACAAAAAAGATGAAAACAAAGGAAATGTTAATAGATACATCCATTTATCTCAGTGGCTTACAACACCAAGGTTTATTTCTTTCTCATTCTGTGCATGTCTATCCAGGGTTGACTGCAGCTATTCTAAATGTTTCACTCTGAAACATTGCAAATTCCAGGGAGCTTGGAACATAGATATAACTGGCATATTGCATTTCTTATGTACTTATAATTCATTGGCAAAATTCAGTCACAAGGTGAGGCCTGATCCTATGATCTTACTGAAGTGTGTGGCACAATAACAGCATGCTTAAATCTACTGAATCAACTTTAAAAGAGTAAATTAAATCCCAAGAGAGATCTTATACATATGATTGAAATTGTCTTTTAAACTCATAATTTAATTTAGCTGGAATTGGAATACCTACAATTAGTCTTTGCATTCAGACATGTATTTACTCAAATTTCTTTCTCAAAAGTCTCAACTAACTTAAATTTTTAATAGCTCCAAGAGAATTATTCATTTTACTTAGAATTTATACTAAATAATTCTTGGATATATTAATGCAATAATTAACTTAAAGAATTTCCAAATATAATTTTAATTGCTTAATAATGGTGTATGCCAGAAGTCATTTTTAAAATATTGATATGTTAGCTGCCAATGGATGTTCATTTTTAATTCTAAGGAATTTTTAGTGATTCCCAAGGACTGTGATATCCAATTCAGCAACTATCTGCTGGCCATATTTGATTATTTAAATTTAAATTAATTAGCATTAAATTGAATGTTTAATTTTGTGTTCAGATTTGCCACCTTTCAAATCTAGAACAGCCACATGTGGTTAATAGCTCCTTCTTTGGCCAGTCACTAGCTGAGCTTTCCATTATTGTAGCAAGTTCTATTGGACAATGATGCTCAAAGTCTTTCTAGCTAATAGTATAATCTGTTAATATGTGAACATTTTTCTAACAGGTTAAATTTTCTCATTTCTCTTCCATGTTTTGTTACATTGCCCACAACTTTAAGCAAAATGTTAATGATGGCAATAGTAGTATGCATGAAATTCTGATTTTATGTTGTTAGTTGGAAATAAACTGTCATCCTAGAGTGCCGCACATGACAATCAGTATCAGCTATCCTGCCCAACTTCTAAACTGTATACTTTACTGCCCTTAATTTTATAGGTATTTTGCTATTGGAAGTAGCATAAATTGAAACATGGTAAAGGAGAAACCATATGTGTGTGTGTGAAAATGGTACTCTGGTTGTCTCAAATATTAGTACTTATGCAGTTAAAAAAATGCTGTCCAGTTTTCTCTAGATACAGGTATTAGTTCTCCTAGCTAGGCACAATGTTGAAAAAGAATGAGAATTTAATTGCAACTGTCAAGGAAATAATATGTTGGACAAAGCTTTCAGTTCTTATTGAACCTCCATTAATTTGATCATTAGTGAAATATCCCCAATTCTATCTATCTCAAATTTATACTTTCTTAGTTTCAAGGATCTTGGATGTTTACTTTTTTCTTTTTATAGAAAAACTTTTAGTTGAAAATAAATACAAACATTAGAATTCACTAGCCAGACACAACACAAGACTAAAAGCTCTACTGATGACTTAATACTGTATTCTCAGACTTTTCCTTTATTCACACTTTATTTTAACTAAATGGGCTTTTGGATATATTAAATATATGTATTAATAATAAACCTAAGAGTTAATGACTTCCATTTATCCAATCTTGTTACATGTGCAAAATACTAAGCTTTTGAATCATAGTTGTAATGTTTTAAGCATCATAAAAATATCATTAAGTATCAATCAATTGTAATCTGAGGAAAGCAAAGTCAGAATGATTTGGCCATTTTTCCACAGTGTCACAGCAGTAGAACCTAAATAGGCAGGAATTTAAGAGTAACTCTAACTTCAAAGAGATTATTTTTGTCAATAGAAACTACCTACATATCATATATATAATTGGTAAATATAATTGTATAGCATTGTTTAATTGAGATTTATTTACAGAGAATATTCTTAATTGTTTACTAGGTAACAGCAATAGAAATGTTCTGGAAGTGAAACACAACAATAATAAAGTCTTTGATTCCTTTGTGAAATAAAGGCACAGTTAAAATCTGAGATTAAGTTTTTCTGTAGTCGAATCAAAGATTTTTGCTCAGTTGCTTGCAATTTTATCACTATCTTGAAAATACAAATGTAGAGAAGTACTGTGAAATGAAAAGAAACATATGTGCATAAAACACGTTTTATTCTCTGAATTTTATAACTGCTTGCTTGTAATTGGACCATTGTGATAGAAGCCTCTAGCTCCAATAAAACTTTCCAGAAGCAAATGTTTTTGTGGTTCATATTGATCATGTTTCTCATTACATTGCCTTATTTAAAGTGAGTATTTTCCCCTACATTTACATTAATGACTTCTATAAATATCAACTACAAACTACAACTTTGTAAAATGTCCTAAGGAACAGTAAAGAAATTTACACTAATATCTTATTTTGTTAATATAAAATATATTTTCTTAACTAAATTCACATGTGCAAAAATCCTTATATTCTTAACAAAATACTAAAACTCATTGCTAAGGATCAGAATTGTGGAGTTAAGCAACCACTTCTGATGTTGGCAATAGATGTAAGAGCACCAGTTCAAGACGTGGCTGCTCATATCTTGATTCAGCTCCATGCTAATGAATTTAGGAAAGCAGTGAATGATGGTATAAAGCTTGGGCTCCTGTCACCTGTGAGAGAGATGTAGCTGGAGATTCATGACCCGGCTTCAATCTGGCTGAGCTCTAGCCATTGCAGTCATTGAGGAGTGAAACAGCAGATGGAAAGTCTCTCTCTCTTTGTGTCTCTCTCTCTGTCTCCCACTCAGCTGTCCATGAACTCCCTCAGAGCTGAGTGATAGGAAACCTCATAAGGTTATGAGTTTTCTTATCTGTTTTTCAAATAAGTCTTTTTTTTTTTAATCATACATTCTCCACGTAGTCATTTTCAGCATTGTGGCACAGTGAGTTAAGCCACTTACGAATCTAGCATCCCATATCATAGCCCCCATGCATGTCCAGCCTCCACTCTGATCCAGCTTCCTGTTCATGTGACCTGATAGCTGAGGATGGCTCCAATGTTTGGATCCTGCCACTCATGAAGGAGACCAGATGGCCCAGAGTTCCTGGCACCTGGATTCCACCTGGCCCAGATCTAAGATCTAGCTGTTGCTGTTATTTGCAGAGTTAACCAGTTAACCACATATGGAAGATCTCTGTCTCGCTCGCTCGCTCTCTCTCTCTCTCTCTGTCACTCCCTCTCTCTGTGTTGCTCTGCCTTCCAAATAAATAAATAAATAAACCCTTTTGGAAAGAGAAGGAAATTTATCAGAGATAATATGAAATGAAATACTTTTTGTTAATATTGTCAAAAAGAGAAATTTATGCTTTAGCATTTAACTGAAATATTTGTAAATATGTTTCCTTTTGGATGTTTTTGTTTCTCTAACTAAAGTATATGAAGCTGTATTTGATAGCAAAAATGTAATGCCTATTATTAGACACTGAACTTAGGTAAATTCCATTTAATCTCCAAATAATTTACAGACACATATTGAATTATTTTCACTTAGGAAAGTACATCATATATGCACAGTACTCTAAAGCACCTGATGGGAGAAATAGATTGAGGAGTGACTGCTGAGAAGCAGTAATATCACTAGATCATCAGCTTCATAAAAATAGGTATCATCAGCCTGCGCCGCGGCTCACTAGGCTAATCCTCTGCCTTGTGGCGCCGGCACATCAGGTTCTAGTCCTGGTCGGGGCACCGGATTCTGTTCCAGTTGCCCCTCTGCCAGGCCAGCTCTCTGCTTTGGCAAGGGAGTGCAGTGGAGGATGGCCCAAGTGCTTGGGCCCTGCACCCCATGGGAGACCAGGAGAAGTACCTGGCTCCTGCCATCGGATCAGCATGGTGCGCCGGCTGCAGCGCACTGGTCGTGGCGGCCATTGGAGGGTGAACCAACTGCAAAAAAGGAAGACCTTTCTCTCTGTCTCTCTCTCTCACTGTCCACTCTGCCTGTCAAAAAAAAAAAAAAATAGGTATCATGTTTGCCTTTTACATTACTTAATCTCCATGCTACTGCTTTCAATAAAGATCTTTCAAATGAGAAAATATGATGTGTGTGGGATATTCATGACCAATTTAAGTACAAATTTCAAATAATTTTATAATTTAAAAGCACATTTTTTTGCTTATTCACCTTTGCTTATCTTTGTAAACCATCACTATACCATAACAAATCCCACCCCAATAATGATTTTCTTCTCCATACTTCTCCCTCACCATTACTTCCTTCTCTATTACTACCCTACTAAAGTGTGCTGACCTTGTGATGTTTTGGGACTACCTCCATGCTTTGTAGTAAATTGCAGAATGTCTATGCTCAGCAGTTTAGAGGACTGGAATAATTTACCTATACCACCATATATGCACAAACTCACATACAGACACATACATATCTCCCTATCCATGGAAATAACCAATATTATAGACAATAAGAATCAATATTATTTACTAAATGTTGATTAGCAAATGCAATGTATAATTAAGTATACTTTTCAGAAAGTGTAAAAATAAGTGTAAAAGTACAACATAGTATTTATTGTATGTACACTATGTGAAATATGAATGGCATAATGATTAAGGCCACAAAACTCTATGACATAGAAATTATTTATAGTCTACAAACAACACATCTAGTTATGGAGAAGTTGATAACACAGCTGGTGAGTGACTGATCCATGCTTCAAACACAGACAATGTGATTTCAAAAACAATGTACTTCACTCTGACCTTATATTAGGTCTTAGATGGGAAAACTTCTGTGCCATAATTTTAGTCTGTTTCTTTGAATATCAGTTGTCTTTGCATGAGCTTTTTTTTTTTTTATTTTCCAGCCTGATTTCTATCTTCATCAAAATTAAATAATAATGTGAATGATTGAAAAATACATTTTAAATTGACCCCTGGGATGTGGATAGTCAAATTGGAATGTAGATATTTGTTCATCAAATGTATATATCCTATCAGTAGGAAAAGTAGTAACAAGGAAAGAAAACCTTAAACCTATGTACTATAGAACCATTCTCCTTAATTTCATAAAACCACATTCTAGCATGGGCATTATTATTTGTATACCTATAAAATAGAGTGCTGTCAGGAAACTAAGGTTCAAAGAGTTTAAATAACTTACTAAATTATACACCTAGTAAGTGACAAGGCCTGTTTTTGAAAGGAGTTCTTCTTGAGTCTAAATCCCTCTCTTTTAAATCATTAAAGCAAATGAAGTTCACCAGAGGAGCTGACATCCTCATCTTGAGGTTTCAATTCTAAACGTGAGTGATTAAGAGTATTTGGTTTTCTCTTTTTGCCCAGGCCTTGCACTGGCAGGATGGATAAACATTATTGCCAAGAAGCTCCACAGTTACTAACGGGACCAGAAGAGACATGATAGGCCCATCTGGACACAGCCTGAAGGCCAGCCTCGTCAGAGGGAATTGTGCTGGAAAATGTAGAACTTGAAGCCAAACATCCAAATTCAGCCATCAGGAACTGTGCCAGGTCCAGTTGATCCAGAATGGCAAAAAAAAAAAAAAAATCAGTTTTTATATCCAAAAATGGTTGTTCGAACTTCACTAAGGAAAGTTATAAAGTTCCGGTTGCTGAATTTGGCTGAAAAGATTGTGCTATTGGTGATAATATGTATATGCTTTAAAGTCAAAGTAGCCAGTATGTGTTTTTGGTCTGCTACAAAGGTAAAAAGGAAAGACCAAGATCATAAATTTAGGTGGTAAAAGCCTATTAATAATTTTTCATATGCCAAAAAATAAGCAAATTTGTTTTGAAATCAAGATTTGTTATTATGAGTTCTGTATCTCCTAATGATCACTTCAACTATCTGTGGAGATTTATTTACTGAGCAAATGAAGGAATTAAAATTGTGATACCTAAAATCCATACTTGATCAAACAGCCCATGACTCTGAAATGAATAGCTCATGTATACAATCATAATTTATTCCAGCTGAAATAGTATAAAAACAATAGCTACTGTCATAACTATAAATTCTACAAAATAAATCAACAAATAAAAACAGAATCTGATTCCCAAAGAAATTATCAGCTATCAGGCTACCTGGGTATGCAAACCAATCAATATTCACATATAAATGAAATTCATGACACAATCTTGAAAAGAAAAGCAATGTGCTGGCTAAATTATTTCCTTTGTGATTACAGTTTTCCTAGTACTTAAGTGATTTGATGTGCTTCAAAATGATTTCACATCTTCTGTTCTTTAGAGCCTAATCTCTCAAGGACAGTGGCCAGGAATTGATGAATGGTCCAGTAGAGAATTACATGGTATTTAGCTCTTCTGGAGAGATATGACATTTCAGGTTTAGGATGATTCATCATCTGGCTGATATGTCAAGTTTTCCTTTGGGATGTTAATTGTTGCAAGAAACACAATGGAACTATCACTGGTGCATCTGGAGCTTGGAGTCGAGTTAGCTTGCTCTTCTGGAGCTGCTAAGTGAAAGGACTGGCATATTTCCAAATCACCTATTAAACAAAATCTTCTTCATTTTAGACACATGCTGCTTTCAAACATCCTGATGTACTCAGTGCACAGGGTCAATGTTCCCCTGCTAGTATAGAGAGTTTTATCTTCCTGATAATTAGTAAATCCAGCAGGGGGTCTTATTGATAAACAAACCTTTGAATATTCCCAAAACTTGTGCTCAATCCCAATGTACATTTATCAAGGTTAATCTCCTATCATCTAGGATTAACATAGAACTCTAATTCTTTTATATACTGCCCATGCATTCATCTCTTTAAGAGACATTTAAAAAATGATATCTATGGACTTTAGAATTTACCCATCAATTTGGAGAAGTCTTGTCCACATGGGAGACCCTTGGCACTGAATCAAGGTAACAGCTGGTGACCATTGCTTAGAAGAAAAATTGAGTTTCTTTTCCATTATTATAAGATGCCTAATACAGTTAGTTATAGGGAGTCAAATTAAAGAGCCATAAAATGCTAAAAAATGAGCATAGGCTAAATTGTATATCTTGGCTTTGATTCATGTGAATGATAATAATTTCCTAAAAGTATATCTCTGTGATTTAGAGCCTCCCTTTGTGGGGCTAAACCCACAGCTTCTTATGATCTAGGGAAATACTCTGGGAGGAGATTACCCAGAAAGAAAGAGACCATTGCCCAAGCAGCTTTGCCTGTCCTAGAAATTTCAGCTCCCTTTACAACTATCACACTTCCTTTCCCACAGCCCATTTTAGGGCTTACACTGGAAAGTGTGTTCATGCCTGCAGCCTAGATTTTAATCTGATTTCCTCAGTAGAACTGAAACAGTCATACTTTTTTCAAAAAGAATTTTAATAAGAAATCAGAAAAAAGTATTTAATAAAATCATCCAGTTCATGAAAAACATGTTTCTTTTCATAAGTCAGCCATCTCAAATCACTTCTTAGCTTTGAATAATGTATAGAGCTCCTTCCAATAATTTAGATTACTTCTCAAGATGTGAGTCCAATAATGAGCTATTTTGGTGAAAGGCATTAATTTTTGTATTCTTTCTGAATGCAGCCTATTGATAATAATTTGTTCATTGCTATCTCAGTTATTTATTTTCACCCATAGGCTCATTTTATGTGCATGCAGTAAAGCTAAAAGCCAGAGTAGTACAGTTGAGGACTGCTGTTAACCAAATAAATGTCTATCCACTGCCTAATTACAGTGACTAAAATTTACCTACCATTATCCAGCATGAGGTACTGAAAACATTCTCTCATCTTAAGCCATTGTAATCCATATTCTGTACATTGGAAATTTATATTCATTAAATAAAAGTTAAAAAAAGAAAGAAAAAAATAAAGATTTATTTATTTAAAAGGCAGAGTTAAAGAGAGAGACAGAGAGACAAAGAAAGAGATCCTCCATTTGTTCATTCCCAAATGACTTCAAAAGCCAGGGTGGGCCAGATCGATATCAGGAGACTGGAACTCCTACTAGATCACCCATGTGGGTGGCAAGGATGCAAGTAATTTGGCCATCTTGCATTGCCTTCCCATGTACATCAACAGGGTGCTGGATCAAGAGTGGAGCCAGCATTGGAGTGTAGTGGGTAAAGCCATCACCTGCTATGCTGGCATCACATATTGTTGCTAGTTTGAGTCCTGGCTGTTCCACTTCATATCCAGTTCCATGTTAGTAGCTTATGAAAAGCAGTAGAACATGGCCCATGTATTTGTGCCTCTGCCACCCATTTGGGGAGACCCAAATGAAGTTCTGGCTCCTGGCTTCATCCTGGCCCAGCTGTGGCCGATGTGGTCTTCTGGGGAGTGATCCAGCAGATGGAAGATCTCTGTTTCTCCCTTATCCTCTACAACTTTGACTTTCAAATAAATAAATAAATCTTAAAAAAAAAAAAAAGAAGTGGAGCAGAAGGGACTCAAATGGCTGCTCACATGGGATTCTAGTATTTCAGGCAGTGCCTCACCCACTATATTGCAACTATAAACTCTTGATAAAATAAAATGTGTAATTTTTTTGTTACTAACTGAACCCATGTTAAATATGAGCAGTGAAGATCTATTTCCATATAATTTGGAAAATGTTCTTGGCTAGGCACTAAATAAATAGCTTGTCATTTTAGGTGTGTTGTTTTAGGTATGCCATCACTTATTTATCATTTTAGGTGAACACAAAACACAGAACCAATTTTCTAAAAAAAATAAATATATAAACTTAGAAATATTTGAAGAACAAATGAAAATATCTGCCTGGAATTTAGATTTAAGAATTCATTGTGCAATTTCACCAAAGAAGAATCATGACTTCCTAGTAAACACATAGACACCAAGCTCTTTGTTGTTTATAGCTTCAGTGTGAGTGAATGGAGAGAAGTAAGTCCAAGGAGGAAAATGGAACAGTGGACTGACTAAATAATGTTATTTTTCATTCAGGGAAATGATGACTTCAATTCCACACTGAAAAGGTTGTGCACCTAAAATGCTTGATTTTGTAAGATGTTTTATTAGAAGGTAAGTGCTAACTTCATTTAAGGGAATAATGACAAAATTATCGAACAGTCCAAAAACCCTCAATATTAGAGTTTCAGCAGTTTCAGGAGTGGAGTCAGAAGATTAAGCTGGAATCTCTGTTATGTTAGATGACATTTGAGCAGTTTGGGGCAAGTTATTTTGGCCCTTTTAGGTCCAGTTTCCTCACCTACAAAACCACCCATTTTACGAGGTCATTATGTAAGTCAAATTATTATTCATAATAAAACATTTATGTGAATTTTAACATGCTATGCAAATTTTCTATTATAAATAGTTGCCTTTGTTCTGTACATCTAATAAATTATTAAAATGTGGTATAAGAGGAGAAGTGGTCATTAAGGATTCTATAAGGTATAGGCAGGAATAAAAAGGAAACTGAGGTATATTTGTTTTGTTTCAATGTTTGAAAGAGTCTAATAATGCATCATAACCATCATAAATTGCCTCAAAAACAGTAACCTTCCTCCCTTAAGAGAAATTCAAGGCAAACATGGGTAAAGAAAGACCCATGAATGGCTGTAAAACTACACACCAGGTGGCTTATAAATACCCTTCCTGGTGAAAAGGTTTATGGCTGCAGTAAGATTTTACTGGAATCGCAATATGCATTTCCAGATTACATAGTTAAGGGTGGCTGCACATTTAGTAACTAATTTTACCAATGCCAATGGGAGGTACTAGTTCCTGTTAAGTATCAATCATATTCCCTTGAGAAAAAAACTATTAATATAATTCTTTGGGATTTTAATGATATGGAGGTACATAGTTTTCCTGTTAAACAATGGATTGGAAGGCAAGAATCAGGATTTTCAGATATTTTTCTCCTACTCCTAATAAATTATTATAGTAGATAGTGGAACAAGTAAAAATTTATTGTCCAAAATGTTGCTCCACATGTCTTGTGCATGCACACCCCTTCCAACTCTAGCCCATAAGACATTACTTACAAAAATGACATTGTGTCAATCAACTTTAACAGAGTGAAGTCAACAAAAGCAATAAAATGCAGACTACTAGAAAGAAAACCTCAGTTACCCAGTAAATAACTGACCCCAGGAAATTCACAGCTTAAAGATGTTTACCTGGTTCTTTAAAAACAAAAAGAACCCAACTCCTGTTCTGACAAAGTGTTTCAGTGGTTCTACTTGGAAAATGTGAGAGGAATCAAATGTCATACTTCAGAAAGTAAACAACACTGTAGGTGTCAGGAAGATTTCTTTTTCTTTGTAAGCCTGCAGCAATTGACAATTGGCTCAAAGCAGAACATGCAGCACTTGGGCTTCTTTTCATTTTTGTGCATCATCATCAGTTTGGTTAATGGCCTTGATTAGTGAAAGCCCTAAAGGGGAAGAAAAAATTCCAGCTTCCTTAATCTGAAGTTGTTATACCAGATGCAGATGGTTCATACTCAGAGTTTATTGGAGGCTTTCTTATTTATG
Source organism: Oryctolagus cuniculus (assembly GCF_964237555.1). Taxonomy (NCBI): domain Eukaryota; kingdom Metazoa; phylum Chordata; class Mammalia; order Lagomorpha; family Leporidae; genus Oryctolagus; species Oryctolagus cuniculus. The sequence continues at coordinate 55,893,014 of NC_091436.1, read as the reverse complement.
GGATATGTGAGAAGAAATAAGTGCATTCTCTAAATAACAACTGAATTATCATTAGATGCAAAGATTTTTTTCTATGTACTCTCACACACAAAAAGCCAATTTCCTTGGCAAGTCTCTCATTCTGTCAACTGGTTTCTAATTTGCTTGAGAGAAATGAGAGTAATGTCATAAAGGATAAGTCTATAATCATTTCTGAGTCTTTTTAGAAGCAACTTGTAAGCCCTCTAACAGCAGGCTGAAAATCGTTGAGGAGGGCATTGTCTCTACTCTCACTCAGTGATGACTTGTAGTGGATGAATGTCCCAAAGGGGAAATCCATGCATCCTTGTGAGTTACAGCCTAATTTTTAATGGTACAGGACAATGAAATAGCAACAGACGGTCATTGTAAATCCTTCTGTTTTTCAGACTCAGCTTTCAAAGGGTGAAAATAATCAGATAATTTAAAGCTCTTTGAGTTTAAGATGAGAGGGGTGGCAATGTGAAAGCTTTTACAATTTCTAGATTTCCTATCTGATAGAAGGAAAAGGTGACCAGCTAGAAACCTTGGTGAATAGGCACAACTAAATGGACTATTACAGGTGAAGATAGAAGTTTTCCAGGTTACTGATGCAGATTTGCAAGGCTGTATGCACTTGTGTATTTGTTGAACAGAATGAGATTCAATGCATAAGCATGCATTCATAAATGCATTAAGAGTAGTTAGAAAGACAGTGAAAGACTAGCTGGAAGGATTGAAAATACTTTCCTAATAATCAGCACATGGCTAGATGTGTTCTGTGAATAGGTATGACCAGTAAAATTCTCATGGCACAGAACAATTCCTGGACACTAGAGGGTATGTATGTTTATCTTCCCATTTACCACTATTTCTTATTCCAAATATCATCAAAATTGCTGGCCTCCTGGCTAGGTCAAAACAGTAAATCATTTAGGAAACATCTCTATACAACTTACTTATGGCACAGATAGATAAATCTTATATTAGGTAAGAGAAATACTCTGAAAAAGTAGGTAAGGCGAGGACAAAAAATAAAGTATTAAGAGCCTGGCAGGAAAGAGAGGAGAAGTTAAAAGAGTAGGGGTAATTTCATAGACAAATAATTTGTATGAGAATCTTCTAGAAGGTTAATTAGAGCACTCTACAAAATATCAATAAACAACAATAAAAATCAATGAGTATTAACAGATGCACAAACACTGCTACAGTTCCAGGAAGAAATGATGGTTTTTTTGTGACTGGTAACTTTCTGCTGAGGCATATGGTAGCAGCCATATGTGGAGATGGCATGGCTAATTGACTCTTATTTTGTCTTTCTGGAGTGTGAATCCAAGACATGACAGAATCCAGCCCAAACTCATCAACCTCGCTTCCTCTCAACTTCTACTTGTTCATGGAAGGATATAGGTTCATGAAGAATAGGCTCACAAAGAACAAATGTATTCTTTCAACATATGTTTATTGAGTGGTGTTATGCTAATGGAGGCAACAGCAAACATAACATGGTTTTGTTCGCTTGGGGTCTACATGCTTGTGCACAGACAAGCATTTAGACAATAGCCACTTATTGTAATTATTGTTGTTATAGAAAAGTAACAGGTACTGTAAGAAGAAAAATCTTCCTGAAGAAGAAATATTTTGACAACCTTGATTTAAAAACTACTCTAAAATTTCAAGGATAATAAATAACAGGAATACTTACTGATACTCAACAAAATGAGAAAACATTATAAATGCAAAAAACACAATATATGATGAGGAAAATGGAAAAGAGAAAGTCAAACTGCAGTGTCCCTGGAGAATGAATCAAGTGAGTTCACAGATAATTCACTCTGGAGAGCTCTCCCAAAAGTAGAGAAGTCTTGAAATAAAATGAAGCCAAGTGACTGAAAATGGAAAATTCATTGTGAATACCTATCAAAAAATCACCTTCAAGTGGACAAGTCATTACTCCCCCATAGTGTAACCAAATTTCAAAGGAAAAATTCTAGAGAGAGTCCAAACTCCCAGGAAGCACAAAAGACATGAGAGGAAGAAAAGTAAAAATAAGGTAACACATACTAGATAGCAAATATTTGACTAATAGGAGTTTCAGAAGGCTATAATACAGGAGATTGGAGCTAGTGATATATCACAAAGAAGTAAAACTTCCCTGAAGTATGAAAGCTTGCTTATTGAATGTACTTACAGATTGACAAATAAAAGGAACAAAAAATAAACCACAGCCGGGCCAGCGCCATGCCTCACTTGGCTAATCCTCCACCTGCGGCACAGGCATCCCTTTTGGGCACCAGGTTCTAGTGCTGGTCGGGGCGCCGTATTCTGTCCCGGTTGACCTTCTTCCAGTCCAGCTCTCTGCTGTGGCCTGGGAGGGCAGTGGAGGATGGGCCAAATGCCTGGGCCCTGCACCTGCATGGGAGACCAGGAGGAAGCACCAAGCTCCTAACTTTGGATCAGCACAGTGCCGGCCATGGTGGCCATTTGGGGAATGAACCAACGGAAGGAAGACCTTTCTCTCTGTCTCTCTCTCTCACTGTCTATAACTCTACCTGTCAAATAAATTTAAAAAAATAAATCACAGCCAATTATATCTTATTATAATCTTGATATACCTGTCATAGGTAAAATATCCTAAAAAATATCCTAAAAGTTTCCATAGTGAAATTCAGGACATAATCTCAATAATTTTTTTTTCTATTTTATTTAGTAAATATAAATTTCCAAAGCCCAGTTTATGGATTATATGGCTTCTCCCCCCCCCATAACGTCCCTCCCACCCTCACCCCTCCCATCTCCTGCTCCCTCTCCCGTTCCATTCATATCAAGATACATTTTCAATTATCTTTATATCCAGAAGATCAATTTAGTATATATTAAGTAAAGATTTAATCAGTTTGCACCCACACAGAACATAAAGTGTAAAATACTGTTTGAGTACTAGTTATAGCATTCATTCACTTTGAAAAACACATTAAGGACAGAGATCCTGCATGAGGAGTAAGTGCACAGTGACTCCTGTTGTTGACTTAACAAATAGACACTCTTGTTAATGGCGTCAGTAATCTCCCTAGGCTCTAGCCATGAGTTGCCAAGGCCATGAAGGCTTTTGAGTTCACCGACTTTGATAATATTTAGACAAGGTCACAGTCAAAGTGGAAGTTCTCTCCTCCCTTCAGCGAAAGGTACCTCCTTCTTTGATGGCCTGTTTTTTCTACTGGGATCTCAATCGAAGAGATCTTTCATTTAGGTTTTGTGTTGTTTCTTTGTTTGTTTGTTTGTTTTGCCAGAGTGTCTTGGCTTTCCATGCTTAAAATACTCTCCTGGGCTCTCCAGCCAGATCCGAATGCCTTAAGGGCTGATTCTGAGGCCAGAGTGCTGCTTAGGACATCTGCCACTCTATGAGTCTGCTGTGCATCCCACTTCCCATGTTGGATCATTCTCTCCCTTTTTGATTCTATCAGTTAGTATTAGCAGACACTAGTCTTGTTTATGTGATCACTTTGACTCTTAGACCTATCAGTATGATCAATCGTGAACTGAAATTGATCACTTGGACTAGTGAGATGGCATTGGTACATGTAACTTTGAAGGGGTTGTATTGGAATCCCTAGGAAAAGACACCAGAAGCACAGGCAGTCAAAGCCAAAAATAACTATTGGGATTGCATCAAATTGAGAAGTTTCTGTACTACAAAAGAAACAGGAAAGTGAAGAGGCAACAGACAGAATTTGTGAACTATGCAACAGATAAAGGGTTGACAACCAGAATCTACAAAGAAATCAAGAAACTCCACAACATCAAAACAAAAAACCCACTTAAGAGATGGGTCAAGGACCTCAATAGATATTTTTCAAAAGAGGAAATCCAAATGGCCAACAGACACATGAAAAAATGTTCAGGATCACTAGCAATCAGGGAAATGCAAACCAAAACCACAATGAGGTTTCACCTCACCCCAGTGAGAATGGTTCACATACAGAAATCAACAGATACTGGCGAGGATGTGGGGAAAAAGGGACACTAACCCACTGTTGGTGGGAAATCAAACTGGTTAAGCCACTATGGAAGTCAGTCTGGAGATTCCTCAGAAACCTGAATATAACCCTACCATACAACCCAGCCACCACACTCCTTGGAATCTACCCAAAGGAAATTAAATTGGTAAACAAAAAGCGGTCTGTACCTTAATGTTTATTGTGGCTCAATTCACAATAGCTAAGATCAGGAACCGACCTAAATGCCCATCAACAGTAGACTGGATAAAGAAATTATGGGATATGTACTCTATAGAATACTATACAGCAGTAAAAAAAAAAAACAAAAAACAAAATACAAAAAAAAAAAACAATGAAATCCGGTCATTTGCAACAAAATGGAGGAATCTGGAGCACATCCTGCTGAGTGAATTAAGCCAATCCCAAAGGGACAAATATCATATGTTCTCCTTGATCAGTGACAACTAATTGAGCACCACAAAGGAAACCTGGTGAAGTGAAATGGACACTATGAGAAATGGTGACTTGATCAGCCCTTGTCCTTACAGTTGATGTACAATTTAATACTTTATCCCTTTTATTATTTTTTGTTCTTAATACTATTGGTTGAACTTTGTAATTAACACACAATTATTCTTAGGTGTTTAAATTTAACTGAAAAGTGATCCCTGTTAAATATAAGAGTGGGAATAAGAGAGGGAGGAGATGTACAATTTGGGACATCCTCAATTGCCCCAAATGGTGGAGTTAGAAATGTGCCAGGAGATTCCAATATAATCTCAATACTTTTATTTTTTTTTTATTTTTTTAATTTATTTAATGAGCATAAATTTCCAAAGTACAGCTTATGGACCACAATAGCCTCCTCTCCCCCCGTGTCTTCCCTCCCATCCACAATGCTCCCCTCTCCCACTCCCTCCCCCCTTCTCCTTCACATCACGATTAATTTTCAATTATCTTTATATACAGAAGATAAATTTAGCATAAGTAAAGATTTCCACATTTTGTTCCCACACAGAAACACAAAGTGTAAAATACTATTTGAGTACTAGTTATAGCATTGATTAAACACCTAAGAGTAATTGTGTATTAATTACAGAGTTCAACCAATAGTTTTAAGTAGAATATAAAATGCATCTTTTGTATTGTTGTGGCTTCCCCCCGACCTCCCTCCCTCCCGTGGCCCTCCCCTCACCCACTGCCTCTCCCATCCCGCCCTTCAACACGTTTCATTTTCAATTACCTTCATATACTGAAGATCAATTTAGTATATACTAAGCAGGGATTTCAACAGGTTGCACTCACAGAACCGAACCCGGTATAGGGTATTGTTCAACTAGTAGTGTTGTTTTTGAGTTTCATAGATAAACATATTAATGACAGAGATCCTGCGTGGGGAGCATGAACCCAGTGACTTCCATTGTTGATTTAACAATTGGCACTCTTATTTATGACGTCAGCAATTACCTGAGACTCTTGCTATGAGCTGTCTAGGCTATGGAAGCCCCTTGAGTTCACCAACTCTGAATTTGTTTAGTCAAGGCCATATCACAGTGGAGGTTCCTTCCTCCCTTCAGAGAAAGGCGCTTTACCAAGTGCGCTGGCATTGGTACCTGCCTCCTTGGTAAGATTGAGTTGAAATCCCCTGGCACATTTCCAGTTCCACCACTGGAGGTAGGTCTGAGTGAGTATGTGCCGTCCTATATATCTCTTCCCTCTCTTATTCCCACTCCCATGTTCCACAGAGATCAATTTCCTGTTAATTTTTAAATGCTTAAGAATGGTTGTGCATTGATTGCAGAGTTCAACCAGTGGTCTTGTGTAGAGCAAACAGAGCAACAACAACAACAAAAATACTAAAGGAACAAAATAGTAAGTTTTTCCTCAACAGTCTAGACAAGGGCTGCTCATGTCATTGTCTCTCATAGTGTCCATTTCATTTCAATGGGTATCATTTTAGGTGCTCGTTTAGTTGCCATTGATCAGGGAGAACATGTGATATTTATCCCTTTTGGACTGGCTTATTTCACTCAGCATGATGTTTTCCAGCTTCCTCCATTTTGTTGTAAATGCCCGGACTTCATTGTTTTTTACTGCTGTATAGTGTTCCATAGAGTACATATCCCATAGTTTCTTTATCCAGTCATCCGTTGATGGACATTTAGGTTGATTCCATGTCTTAGCTATTGTGAATTGAGCTGCAACAAATATTGAGGTGCAAATGGCTTTTTTCTCCCCTTTAATTCCATTTGGGTATATTCCAAGGAGTGGGATGGCTGGGTCCTGTGATAGTGCTATATTCAGGTTTCTGAGGAATCTCCAGACTGTCTTCCATAGTGGCTCTACCAGCTTGCATTCCCACCAACAGTGGATTAGTGTCCCCTTTTCTCCACATCCTCGCCAGCATCTGTTGTTGGTTGATTTCTGTATGTAAGCTAATCTAACCGGAGTGAAGGGGTATCTCATTGTGGTTTTGATCTGCATTTCCCTGATGGCTAGGGATCCTGAGCATTTTTTCATGTGCCTGTTGGTCATTTGGACTTCCTCTTTTGAAAAATGTCTGTTAAGGTCCTTGGCCCATTTTTTATTGGGTTGTTTGTTTTGATTCTGTGGTGTTTTTTGATCATTGTGTAGATTCTAGTTGTTAATCCTTTATCTGTTGTGTGGTTTGCGAATAACGTCTCCCATTCTGTTGGTTGCCTCTTCGCTTTCCTGACTGTTTCCTTTGCTGTTAAGAAACTCTTCAATTTGAGGTAATCCCATTTGTTTATTTTATCTTTGATTACCCGTGCCTGTGGGGTCTTCTCCAGGAATTCTTCGCCTATTCCGATATCTTGAAGGGTTTCCCCTATGCTCTCAATTAGTTTCATGGTGTCGTGGTGCATCTCTAGTTCTTTGATCCATGTTGAGTGGATTTTTGTATAAGGTGTAAGGTAGGGGTCTTGCTTCATACTGCGGCATGTGGATATCCAGTTTTCCCAGCACCATTTGTTGAAGAGGCTGTCCTTGTTCCAGGGGTTGGTTTTAGGTCCTTTGTCAAATATGAGTTGGTTATAGATGTTTGGATTGATCTCCGGTGTTTCTATTCTGTTCCATTGGTCTATCCATCTGTTTTTGTACCAGTACCAGGCTGTTTTGATTATAACTGCCCTGTGGTATGCTTTGAAGTCTGGAATTGTGATGCCTCTGGCCTTGTTTTTATTGTAAAGGATTGCTTTAGCTATTCTGGGTCTCCTGTTTCTCCATATGAATTTCAGCACCGTTTTTTCTAGGTCTTTGAAGAATGACTTTGGCATTTTGATTGGTATTGCATTGAACTTGTAAATTGCTTTTGGGAAAATGGACATTTTGATGATATTGATTCTTCCAATCCATGAGCATGCCAGGTTTTTCCATTTTTTTGTGTCTTCTTCTATTTCTTTCTTTAGTGTTTTGTAATTTTCATCATAGAGGTCTTTGACCTCCTTGGTTAAATTTATTCCAAGGTACTTTATTGTTTTTGTGGCTATCGTGAATGGGATTGATCTTAGTAGTTCTTCCTCGGCCCTGGCATTGTCTGTGTATACAAAGGCTGTTGATTTCTGAGCATTGACTTTGTATCCTGCTACTTACCAAACTCTTCTATGAGTTCCAGTAGTCTCTTATAGGAGTTTATTGGGTCCTCTATATATAGTATCATGTCATCTGCAAACAGCGATAGTTTAACTTCCTCCTTTCCCATTTGTATCACTTTAATTTCTTTTTCTTGCCTGATGGCTCTGGCTAACACTTCTAGGACTATATTGAATAGCAATGGTGAGAGTGGGCACCCCTGGCTGGTGCCAGTTTTCAATGGAAATGCCTCCAACTTTTCCCCATTCAATATGATGCTGGCCTTTGGTTTATCATAGACTGCCTTAATTGTGTTGAGGAATGTTCCTTCTAATCCCAATTTGCTTAGGGTTTTCATCATGAAAGGGTGTTGTATTTTGTCAAATGCTTTCTCTGCATCTATTGAGATAACCATATGATTTTTGTTTCTCAATTTGTTAATGTGATGGATTACGTTGATTGACTTTCGAATATTGAACCATCCCTGCATACCAGGGATAAATCCCACTTGGTCTGGGTGAATGATCTTTCTGATGTGTAGTTGGATTCGGTTTTCCAGAATTTTATTGAGTATTTTTGCAACTATGTTCATCAGGGAGATATGTCTGTAGTTTTTTTTCTCTGCTGTGTCTTTTCCAGGCTTAGGAATTAAGGTGATATTGGCTTCGTAGAAGCAATTTGGGAGGATTCCCTCTCTTTCAATCGTTTGGAATAATTTGAGAAGAACTGGGGTTAGTTGTTCTCTAAATGTCTGGTAAAATTCGGCAGTGAAGCCATCCAGTCCTGGGCTCTTCTTTTTCGCTAGTGTGTTTATTACTGATTCAATTTCTTCCATGGTTATGGGTCTGTTTAGATTTTCTATATCTTCACGGCTCAGTTTAGGAAGGTTGTATTTGTCCAGGAATCTATCCATTTCTTCCAGGTTCCCCAATTTGTTAGCATACATCTCTTTGTAGTAGTTTCTGATGATTCCTTTTTTTTCTATTGTGTCAGTTGTTACTTTTGCATTTCTATCTTTGATTTTACAGATTTGGGTCTTCTCTCTCCTTTTTTGGTTAGTTGGGCCAATGGTCTGTCGATTTTGTTTATTTTTTCAAAGAACCAGCTCCTGGTTTTGTTGATCTTTTGTATTGTTTTTTTGGTTTCAATTCTGTTTATTTCTTTTCTGATCTTTAGTATTTCTTTCCTCCTTTTAGATTTGGGCTTGATTTGCTGCTGTTTTTCTAGATCCTTGAGGTGCATGGAAAGTTCATTTGTTTGGTTCCTTTCCAGCTTCTTGATGTAGGCACTAATTGCTATAAACTTTCCTCTTAGCACTGCTTTTGCTGTTTCCCACAGGTTTTGATAGGTTGTGCTATGATTTTCATTTGTTTCTAGAAATCTTTTGATTTCTCTTTTAATTTCTTTGATGACCCACTGTTCATTTAGGATCATGTTGTCCATTCTCCATATATTTGCATATGGTGTAGAGATTCTTGGGTTGTTGATTTCAAGTTTCACTGCTCTATGGTCTGAGAAGCTGCATGGTATAGTTTCAATTTTTTTGAATTTGTTGAGGCTCCCTTTATGGCCTAGTATATGGTCAATCCTAGAGAATGTTCCATGTACTCGGGAGAAATACGTGAACTCTGTGTCTATGGGGTGGAGGGTTCTGAAGATATCTATTAGGTCTATTTGGTCTATGGTGTCAATTAGCTAAGTTGTTTCCTTGTTGAATTTCTGTCTGGTTGATCTGTCCATTGGTGAGAGTGGGGTGTTGAAGTCCCCTGTTACTATTGTATTTGAGTCTATATCTCCCTTTAAATCCTTTAGTAATTCTTTCAGGTAGCCAGGCGCCCTGTAATTAGGTGCGTATACATTTATAATAGTAATGTCTTCCTGTTGGATAGATCCTTTAATCATTATATAGTGCCCTTCTCTATCTCTTTTAATAGTTTTTATGTTAAAGTCTATTTTGTCTGATATTAGGATGGCCACACCAGCTCTTTTTTGATTTCCATTAGCTTGGAGTATCTTTTTCCATCCTTTCACTTTCAGTCTGCATGCATCTTTGCTGATAAGGTGTGTCTCCTGAAGGCAGCATATAGATGGATTCTCTTTCTTGATCCAATCAGCTAGTCTATGTCTCTTTGTAGTGGAATTAAGACCATTCACATTCAATGTGATTACTGTTAAGTACAGTCTTTTCCCCTTCATGTTTCCTGAAACGAGCTGTTTATGTATTTTTTTTAACTTTTATTTAATGAATATAAATTTCCAAAGTACGATTTATGGATTACAATGGCTTCCCCCACATACCCTCCCTCCCACCCACTATCCTCCCCTTTCCCACTCCGTCTCCCCTTCCATTCACATCAAGATTCATTTTCGATTATCTTAATATACAGAAGATCAGCTTAGTATACATTAAGCAAGGATTTCAACAGTTTGCTCTCACACAGAAACATAAAGTGAAAAATAATAGATGATTTTTTTAAGTGATGATGAAATCAGATCAGACCTATTGTCATGTTTAATCCCAGTGAGAGTCAAGTTGGGAGTTGATAATTTTTTTTTTTTTTTTTACAGAGGATCAGTTTAGTATACATTAAGTAAAGATTTCAACAGTTTGCACCCCCATGAAAACACAAAGTGAAATATATTGTTTGAGTACTCGTTATAGCATTAAATCTCAATGCACAGCACATTAAGGACAGATATCCCACATGAGGAGTAAGTGCACAGTGACTCCTGTTGTTGACTTTACCAATTGACACTCCTGTCTATGGCATCAGTAGTCTCCCTATGCTCCAGTCATGAGTTTCCAAGGCTATGGAAGCCCTCTGAGTTCTCCGATTCTTATCTTGTTTAGACAAGGTCATAGTCAAAGTGGAGGTTCTCTCCTCCCTTCAGAGAAAGGTACCTCCTTCTTTGAAGACCTGTTCTTTCCACTGGGATCTCACTCGCAGAGATCTTTTGCCAGAGTGTCTTGGCTTTCCATGCCTGAAATACTCTCATGGGCTTTTCAGCCAGATCCAAATGCCTTTAGGGCTGATTCTGAGGCCAGAGTGCTATTTAGGACATCTGCCATTCTATGAGTATGCTGAGTATCTCACTTCCCATGTTGGATCACTCTCCCCTTTATTTATTCTATCGGTTAGTGTTAGCAGGTACTAGACTTGTTTATGTGCTCCCTTTGACTCTTAGTCCTTTCATTATGATCAATTGTGAACTGAAATTGATCACTTGGACTGGTGAGATGGCATTGGTACATGCCACCTTGATGGGATTGAATTGGAATCCCCTGGTATGTTTCTAACTCTACCATTTGGGGCAAGTCAGCTTGAGCATGTCCCAAATTATACATGTCTTCCCTCTCTTATTCCCACTCTTATGTTTAACAGGGATCACATTTCAGTTAGTTTTTAACACTTAAGAATAACTGTGTATTAATTACAGAATTAAACCAGTCATATTAAGTAGAACAGACAAAAAAACTACTAAGAGGGATAATGTATTAAGTTGTTCATTAACAGTCAGGGCTATGCTGATCAAGTCACCGTTTCCCATAGTGTCCGTTTCACTTCAGGAGGTTTCCTTTTTGGTGTTCAGTCAGTTGTCACCAATCAGGGAGAACATATGGTATTTGTCCCTTTGGGACTGGCTTATTTCACTCAGCATGATGTGTTCCAGATTCCTCCATTTTGTTGCAAATGACTGGATTTCGTTGTTTCTTACTGCGGTATAGTATTCTAAAGAGTACATATCCCATAATGTCTTTATCCAGTCTACCGTTGATGTGCATTTAGGTCGGTTCCAGGTCTTAGCTATTGTGAATTGAGCTGCAATAAACATTAGGCTGCAGACCGCTTTTTTGTTTGCCAATTTAAATTCCTTTGGGTAGCTTCCAAGGAGAGGGATGGCTGGGTCGAACGGTAGGGTTATTTTCAGGTTTCTGAGGAATCTCCAGACTGACTTCCATAGTGGCTTGACCAGTTTGCATTCCCACCAACAGTGGGTTAGTGTCCCTTTTTCCCCACATCCTCGCCAGCATCTGTTGTTGGTAGATTTCTGCATGTGAGCCATTCTAACCGGGGTGAGGTGAAACCTCATTGTGGTTTTGATTTGCATTTCCCTGATTGCTAATGACCTTGAACATTTTTTCATGTGCCTGTTGGCCATTTGGATTTCCTCTTTTGAAAAATGTCTATTGAGGTCCTTGGCCCATCTCTTAAGTGGGTTCTTTATTTTGTTTGTGTGGAGTTTCTTGATCTCTTTGTAGATTCTGGTTATTAACCCTTTATCTGTTGCATAGTTTGCAAATATTTTTTCCCATTCTGTCGGTTGTCTCTTCACTCTCCTGACTGTTTCTTTTGCAGTACAGAAACTTCTCAATTTGATGCAATCCCAATAGTTAATTTTGGCTTTGGCTGCCTGTGCTTTCTGGGTCTTTTCCAGAAACTCTTTGCCTGTGCCAATATCTTGAAGGGTTTCTCCAATGTTCTCTAGTAACTTGATGGTGTCAGGTCGTAGATTTAGGTCTTTAATCCATGTTGAGTGGATTTTTGTGTAAGGCGTAAGGTAGGGGTCTTGCTTCATGATTCTGCACGTGGAAATCCAGTTTTCCCAGCACCATTTATTGAATAGACTGTCCTTGCTCCAGGAATTGGTTTTAGATCCTTGATCAAATATAAGTTGGCTGTAGATGTTTGGGTTGATTTCTGGTGTTTCATTTCTGTTCCATTGGTCTATCCATCTGTTTCTGTACCAGTACCATGCTGTTTTGATTACAACTGCCCTGTAGTATGTCCTGAAATCTGGTATTGTGATGCCTCCGCCTTTGTTTGTGTTGTACAAGATTGCTTTAGCTATTCGAGGTCTCTTGTGCCTCCATATAAATTTCAGCACCAATTTTTCCAGATCTGAGAAGAAGGTCTTCGGTATCTTGACTGGTATTGCATTGAATCTATAAATTGCTTTTGGGAGAATGGACATTTTGATGATATTGATTCTTCCAATCCATGAGCATGGAAGATTTTTCCATTTCTTGGTAGCCTCTTCTATTTCTTTCTTTAAGGTTTTGTAATTTTCATCGTAGAGATCTTTAACGTCCTTGGTTAAGTTTATTCCAAGGTATTTGATTGTTTTTGTAGCTATTGTGAATGGGATTGATCTTAGCAGTTCTTCCTCAGCCATGTCATTGTCTGTGTATACAAAGGCTGTTGATTTTTGTGCATTGATTTTATACCCTGCTACTTTGCCAAAATCTTCTATGAGTTCCAATAGTCTCTTAGTAGAGTTCTTTGGATCCCCTAAATAAAGAATCATGTCATCTGCAAAGAGGGATAGTTTGAGTTCTTCCTTCCCAATTTGTATTCCTTTAATTTCTTTTTCTTGCCTAATAGCTCTGGCTAGAACCTGCAGAACTATATTGAATAGCAGTGGTGAGAGTGGACATCCCTGTCTGGTCCCAGATCTCAGTGGAAATGCTTCCAACTTTTCGCCATTCAATAGGATGTTGGCTGTGGGTTTTTCATAGATTGCTTTGATTGTATTGAGGAATGTTCCTTCCAAACCCAGTTTGCTTAGAGTTTTCATCATGAATGGGTGTTGTATTTTATCAAATGCTTTCTCGGCATCTATTGAGATAATCATATGGTTTTTCTTCTGCAGTCTGTTAATGTGGTGTATCACATTGATTATCTTGCGCACATTAAACCATCCCTGCATACCAGGGATAAATCCCACTTGGTCTGGGTGGATGATCTTTCTGATGTGTTGTTGCATTCTATTGGCAAGAATTTTATTGAGGAGTTTTGCATCTATGTTCATCAGGGATATTGGTCTGTAATTCTCTTTCAGTGCTGCATCTTTTTACGGCTTAGGAATTAAGGTGATGCTGGCTTCATAGAAAGAATTTGGGAGGACTCCCTCTTCTTCGATTGTTCTGAATAGTTTGAGAAGAATTGGAGTTAGTTCTTCTTTAAATGTCTGGTAGAATTCAGCAGTGAATCCATCTGGTCCTGGGCTTTTCTTTGTTGGGAGGGCCTTTATTACTGTTTCAATTTCTGTCTCAGTTATGGGTCTCTTTAGGTTTTCGATGTCTTCCTGGTTCAATTTAGGTAGGTTGCATGTTTCCAGGAATCTATCCATTTCTGATAGGTTTCCCTGTTTGCCGGCATACAAGTCCTTGTAGTAATTTCTGATGATTCTTTTTATTTCTGTGGTGTCTGTTGTTACGTTTCCTTTTTCATCTCTGATTTTATTGATTTGGGTCTTTTTTTAGTTAGTTGGGCCAATGGGGTGTCAATTTTGTTTATTTTTTCAAAAAACCAGCTCCTCGTTTGGCTGATTTTTTGTAATGTTTTTCTTGATTCAATCCTGTTGATTTCTTCTCTGATTTTAATTATTTCTCTTCTCCTACTAGATTTGGGTCTGGTTTGCTGTAGGTTTTCTAGATACTTGAGGTGAATTGAAAGCTCATCTATTTGGTGCCTTTCCAATTTCTTGATGTAGGCACCTATTGATATAAACTTTCCTTTTAACACTGCTTTTGCTGCGTCCCATAAGTTTTGGTATGTTGTGCTGTTATCCTCATTTACTTCCAGAAAGTTTTTGATTTCTCTTTTGATTTCTTCTATGACCCATTGTTCATTCAGGAGCATGTTGTTCAATCTCCATGTGTTTGCATATGCTCTAGGGATTCCTGAGTTGCTAATTTCCAACTTCATTCCTTTATGGTCTGAGAAGCTGCATGGTATGATTCTAATTCTTTTGAATTTGCTGAGACTTGCTTTATGGCCTAGTATGTGGTCAGTCCTAGAGAAGGTTCCATGTACTGCTGAGAAGAATGTAAAATCTTTAGCTGTAGGATTGAAAGTTCTGTATAAATCTGTTAGATCCATTTGGGCTATAGTGTCGTTTAAATCTACTGTATCCTTGTTGATCTTCTGTCCTATTGATCTGTCTATTTCTGAGAGTGGAGTATTAAAGTCCCCCAGTACTATTGTATTGGGGTCTAAGTCTCCATTTAAGTCCGTTAACAAATCTTTTAGATAAACTGGTGCCCTGTAGTTAGGTGCATATACATTGATAATTGTTATATCTTCCTGTTGAATTGATCCCTTAATCATTATGTAGTGTCCCTCTTTGTCTCTCTTAACGGTTTTTGTGGTAAAGTTTATGTTGTCTGAAATTAAGATGGCTACGCCTGCTCTTTTTTCATTTCTGTTGGCATGGTATATCTTTTTCCAGCCTTTCACTTTCAGTCTGTATGGATCTTTGTTGGAAAGATGAGTTTCTTGTAAGCAGCAAATAGATGGGTTTTGTTCCTTAACCCAATCAGCCAAACGGTGTCTTTTAACTGGACAGTTCAGGCCATTCACGTTCAATGTGACTAATGATAAGTGGTAACTTTGCCCTGCCATTTGCCAAAGATAAGTTCTAATATATGCTTTGAATTCCCTGTGATCTTTTGCTGTGAGCTTTCCTTCCTTGGTTTCCTTCCTTTACCTTCTTTCATATTGATGACCGTGTTTCTTTGTTTCTGTGTGTAACACATCTTTAAGCATCTTTTGCAGGGCTGGACGAGTGGCAACAAATTCTTTCAATTTGTGTTTGCTATGAAAAGTCTTTATTTCACCTTCATTCACAAATGATAGCTTTGCAGGATATAATATTCTGGGCTGGCAGTTTTTCTCTCTTAGTACCTGGGCTATATCTCGCCATTCCCTCCTGGCTTGTAGAGTTTCTGATGAGAAGTCAGCTGTGAGTCTGATTGGAGATCCTCTGAGAGTAATCTGACGTTTCTCTCTTGCACATTTTAGGATCTTTTCTTTATGTTTCACTGTGGAGAGTTTAATTACAACGTGTCGTGGTGAGGGTCTCTTTTGGTCGTGTTTATTAGGGGTTCTGTGAGCTTCCTGTACTAGGATTTCTCTGTCCTTCTCCAAACCTGGGAAATTTTCTGCTAATATCTCACTAAAAAGGCCTTCTAATCCTTTCTCCCTCTCCATGCCTTCAGGAACTCCTAGAACCTGAATGTTGGTTTTTTTAATAGTATCCTGAAGATTCCCGACAATATGTTTTAGATTCCTAATTTCCTCCTCTTTTCTTTGGTCTGACTATATCCTTTCCTGTTCTCTGTCTTCTAAGTCCGATATTCTCTCTTCTGCTTCACCCATTCTGTTTGTAAGGCTCTCTATTGTGTTTTTCATTTGATCTATTGAATTCTTCACTTCAGTCACTATCCCAGTTTCCTGTTGTACTAGTTGTTTCGTTTCATTTTGATTCCTCCTTAATATTTCATTTTCACGAGAGAGATTTTCTATCTTGTCCATTAAGGATTTTTGTAGTTCAAGAATTTGTTTTTGAGAACTTCTTAATGTTCTTATCAATTTTTTGAGATCTGCTTCTTGCATTTCTTCTATATCATCATCCTCATAATCTTGAATTGGGGTGTCTTTTTCACTTGAGGGCTTCATGGTGACTTCCTTGTTTTTATTACCTCGGTTTTTGCGTTTGTTATTTAGCATATTGGAGATATTTGGTTTCTTCACTGTGGTGCTTTTTCTTGTTATACTATGACTCTAGATTAAGTGGACTATCTGTTTTTGATGGAGCCTTAGGGCTTGAGATGGGTGTGGCCTGAGAGCTCTGTTTGGTGTGCCAAAGGTGACACTCCCAGGTTAGGCGTGGTAAACCTCTCTCTCTCTCTCTCTCTCTCTCTCTTTCTTTTTTTTTTGATTCAAAAGGGAAGTTATTCTGCACAGCTGAACGAAGTTGGAGGTAGTTAGCAGGCAAATGATATACCCACAGGAGCCAAAGATCAGAAGCTCTTTCCCAAGGACCACACAGGGAATCTGTTCGGCCCTTAGAGTGGGCTCAAATTCTCCTTCAGTCTCCCACTGGGTTGCCAAAGTTACAGAATTGTAGTGTCTCTGGAGAGTGCTCACGTGAATTCCATGAGTTCTCTCCCCCACCGTCTCTTTTTTCACAGTCTCAGTTCAGTAGCACCACAAATTTACTAGGTCCTAATCTCCTGTTAATTTGCCCCGCCCAGAGTCAGGTTTTTCTGCTAGGCTCAGGGCCGGTGCAGACCTGAGGTCGCTCTGCTTATGACGTATGTCCAAGATGGCGCCTGCTCTTTGTCTTACTCGCCCTTGAGAGGTGAGCGGAGAGAGAGAAACCCGTGTCTGTACCAGTCACCTCTCTCTCTTCCAGTTAGCCTGGTGAAGTTCCCCCCTCCCCGGGGGTCGTTCCCTCTAGTCTCCTCTCTCCGCTTGCCTGCAGGTGTCTCAGGCTTACCTCGCGTTGCAGCGGCTGGGTCCCGTGGCTCGGCTTGCGCAGCTCAGTCCCGCGGCTCGGCTTCCGCGCGGTGGGCGACCTTGTTCTCCCAGTAGGTCCTCCGATTCACGACCACTCAATCCAGAAGGGTTTCCTCTGCAATATTTTCCTGGTTGTTTTTTCTGAGGCTACCGTAACTCCCCTTTTATTAAACTAAATTTTCCCGGACTATCGGTGTGCGCCCTCACTATTCCGCCATCTTGGCTCCGCCCCCTGTTTATGTATTTTGAACTTTGTTTGTGGGTTACTCTACATTCACTTTTTTTTTGCAGTGAAGTTCTTGTTTTTGTATTTCTGTGTGCAGCACGTCTTTGAGCAAGTGTTGTAGGGTTGGACGCATGGATACAAATTCTTTCAGTTTCTGTTTGTCGTGGAAGATCTTTATTTCCCCTTCATTCATAAATGATAGCTTTGCAGGATATAGTATTCTAGGTTGGCATTGTTTGTCTTTTAAAACTTGAAATATATCATGCCATTGTCTCCTTGCCTGTAGTGTTTGCGATGAGAAGTCTGGGGTGAGTCTGATTGACTTACCCTTGAATGTGATTTGTTGCTTTTCTCTGGCACATTTTAGGATTTGTTCTTTGTGTGTCACTGAACTGAGTATTGCCACAATGTGTCGTGGTGAATTTCTCTTCTGGTCTACTCTGTTCGGAGTCCTGGCTATCTGTTGTATTTGTGTGTTGTTATCCAGCTGCCTTTGTTTAAAGTTTTCTGATATTATTTCGTTGAAGACACCTTCTAATCCATTCTCTCTTTCCACCCCTCAGGGACTCCTATTATCCGAACATTACACCGTTTGATTGAATCTTGTAGGTCTCCGACCGTGTTTTTTAATTTTTTAATTTCTTCTTCCTGCGATTGAACTGACTGTATTATTTCTGGAAGTTTGTCTTCGAATTCTGATATTCGGTCTTCTATTTCATCTGTTCGATTTCCGAGGGATTCCACGGTGTTTTTTATATGGTCAATTGAGTTTTTCAGTTCTAGTATCTCATTCTGGCTTCTCTTTAAGATCTCTAATCCTTGGGTTTGTTTTTCATGCAGCTCTTGACACTGTTTCTCATTATTTCTAAGTATTCTGATTATTAATTTTCTGAATTCTTTTTCTGGCATGTTTTCAACTTCTTCTTCTTCTGACTCTGTTATGGTTGGTTTAGCCTGCTCCATTGGCAAATTTATATGATCTTCTATATTTTTTTGGTTTTTTGTTTTGTTTTTTGGCATTCCATCTGGGTGATTTTTCGGGTTGATTTCCCTCTACTATAGGCTGCTCTGAGTCTGTACCAATATCCAGTGTAAGCAGGCTGCTCTACACAGCCTGAACGTAAACAGACAGGATGGTTGCTCTCTGCCCACTGCAGCTCTGGATCCTGTGCTTTTTCCCCACAAGGAGGCGCTATTCAGTTTTTTTTTTTTCCTTGTAACTTGAGTAGTGGGGTCTCAGGGCTTTGGGCTGCCCTCCCTCGAGCACCCTCAGCTCCACCTTTGGGCTCCGCCTCCGAAGGTTAGTGTGGAGGCAAAGACAGTTCTCCTTTAAGCCGAATGTAAACAGACAAAATGGTTGCTTCCCACCTGCTGGAGCTCCAGGGAGGCGCCAAGAGATACTGGCTTACTCAGTCTCTCAATTATATCCCTGAATCGTGCACTCTCTCCGCAGGCGCCACTCACTCTGTTCCTTTTTCTATTTCCTCCCCCACTCAGTTGTGCATGTCTCAGTGTCCATTCCAGGGTGTGTTGGGGGAGGGGCGGTGGCAGCTGTGCCACGGTGCTAGGCGAGCGCCCCGTCTCACCTCGGCTTCCAGCGCTGGTGCGTACACGCTCCTGCTGGTGTCCTGAGTCTCAGGCGTCCACGTCCTCCTCGTGTGTCCACCCTATCTCCCCAGTTTCAGGAAGGGCTTAAAAACTACAAATTCTCATCCCTCTTTAAACCTTCCCTTAGTGGACCTTCACTGTGCTCCCTCTCTCTCTATTCCGCCATCTTCCCAAAACTAATCCCAATACTTTTAAACATTTATTTAAAATTAAATTTCAGAGTAACTTTAAATCAAGATCCCCTAAAAAGAAAATGTGCTGAATTTTGTAGAATGCACCAAGTTTTTCTTTATTGACTTTGCTGTGAAGAAACAAAGGAAACCAAACTAAAGAAAACAATGTGAATGTTTACAGTGAGTTTGGTTTTAAAAGTAAATTTGTCTGGCCAGCGTAGAGGCTCACTAGGCTAATCCTCTGCCTGTGGCGCTGGCACCCTGGGTTCTAGTCCCAGTCGGGGTGCCAGATTCTGTTCCGGTTGCTCCTCTTTCAGTTCAGCTCTCTGCTGTGGCCCGGGAAGGCAGTGAAGGATGGCCCAAGTGCTTAGGCCCTGCACCTTCATGGAAGACCAGAAGGAAGCACCTGGCTCCTGGCTCGGATCAGCGCAGTGTGCCGGCCACAACACACTGGCCATAGAGGCCACTTGGGGGGTGAACCAATGGAAAAAGGAAGACCTTTCTCTCTGTCTCTCTCTCTCATTGTCTAACTCTGCCTGTCAAAAAAAAAAAAAAAGGAAATTTTGTCATAAAAAAGTAAATGCCATAATTATGACAAAATAAATTCAAAGAATATCAAAAATACCTTAGGAATATAATAAAAAGTTTGTAACAAGTTTTACAAAATAACAATAAATGTTAGAAAATATTTAAAATGCAGCATAATCTTGTATGAAAAAGGACTATTCACATAATAAACTCATTTTGGAAACATTCCTTGCTTTTTATAAATGACAGGATTTGACAAATAGGAATGGAGAAGCCAAGTTTACAAAGAATAAACGGTATTTCATAGTTTCCTTATTTGCAAAATGTGCTACTTTGTATGACTATTGTGAGAATTAAGTGAATTAATATGTAACAAGTATATTGCTCATTTTTCAATATTTTCATTACTTTTAAGTAAAATACCTGAAAGCAGCTACTTAGAAAGGAAGAAGGCTTCTTTCAGTTCATGATTTGGAGGTTCACAGTCTAAGACGAGGTGGCCCCCAGTGGTCTGCCCTCTGAAGGAGACTGCCAATGGGAGAGAGTGTGCAATGGAAAACTCACATGGAAAGTTGGGAAGCAGGAACAGGGAGAATACTGTTCCTTTACCTTCTATATGGGCTCTCCCTGTGATGCCATTATGATTTAATCAGCAGCATTAATCTAGCAGCCTAATCTGATTCAATCACTTCCTAGAGGCCTCACCCTTCAAAATTTTAAAATACATTGAACCTCCATCCTAATTTATCAACCATTAACATTAATCCAAAAATCACTGACATAAAAGACTTCTGGGTGTCAATGTCTGCATGAGTTTAGGGAGCCAAATCCTGTTCAGATCATGGCATTCTATTTCTGGTTCCCCAAAACTCAGGTCCTTCTCACTTACATCATACAACTATTCTGTCCTCGAAAATTCCCAGGTCTAACAAGGACTCAAAAGTCTATTGAAACCCATGGTGAGTTTCTTGATTGTTAAGCTGTATAATAAAAAAATATAATTCCAGGATAATATGGTGGGACAGGCACAGGGTATACATTTCCATCCCATAAAGGGGGAACAGGAAAATAAAAAGTATTGTTTGGTCCAAAGCAAGACTGGAGATCAGCAGGGAAAACACTAATTATTAAAACTCCATGTGTGGCATCCTGGGCACACTTGTTTGGGAGCCAGGCTACCAAAAGTTTAGGCAGCCCCTTACTACAGCTTTGCTGGATGCAGCCTTTGGTTTTGTTCTCACAGAATGGAGCCTGATCTCTGTTGCTCCACTAGGCATTGCCCTGGTGAGGACTTTGCAGCTCTTAATTCACATATCTGCTTGGATTTTCTCAGTGACTTTTCTACTGCAACAGATCTCTGTCTGGGCACCCAGTTTGTTCAATAAATCCTTTGAAACCCAGGTGGAAGCCTCCATGCTTCCATGGCTCTGTTGGACTCTGCCCAAATGGCTACTCTTTAGGACTTCAAGCTGATAAATGTGCCTATCTCAGGTTTCCCGGGAAAACTGCATATGGTTTTCCTTAGTGGGTGTCTCATTGCTGGCTGACACCTCCATCTTTCTAGGGCCTTCCCTGTGGTTTAATTCGCACAACTCCTCTAGGCATCACTACATGCAGGCGCTCCAAGACTGCAGCACACATCCTTGACCACTCAGGATTTCCTTCAAAATCATGGAAGAAGCAACATTTATCCCGTAACTTTTGCATCCTGCACATATTAAAAAACAGCAGTAAGTGTACAAGGCCATGGTCTGTTGCCAACAGGAGCCTCACCTGGGTCCATTTTAGCATTGGCTCCAGCAGTCTTGGCGAACTTTGCTGTAGAGCCAGAATTTGGTGCTAGTTCTTGATGAGCATTGTTCACTGGGGCTCTTGAAAGTATTCTACCATGGAAAACTTTGGTATAAATGTTCATTTCTAAACCTCTGATAAGTCTGTGATGGGAAAGGCTTCCTTGAAAATATCTGAAGCAGTTTCAGAGTCTCTCTCCCACTGCTTTGTCCATAAACCCATAGCTCTGTTTTATTTGCTAATCTCATTAACAAGGAATCTCTATACCACATCTTCCTGCCCCCAACAAACCAAGAGTCTAGACTAGGTAGAGAGTGACGAGGTGGGCTCTTCCCACCATATGTAGATGAGTCTCAGATGATCTGAGAAAAATCAAGCAACAAGCTTCTGTGAAGGATGTTGATGCCATCTGCTAGTTCTTTTAATCAAGGGTTTTCTGTGCTGTTTTAACTGACCCAGGTAATGAGAATTTTATGTATCTTGGGGGAAAGTTTCATGTGTTTTTCTGTTGTCTTCATTAGTCTTGATTGCAGACTTAACTTTCACCCAACCAACCAATTAAAATTGTCACTTCTCAATGCCTCCCTAAGAGCAATCATAAGAACTTCCCCCTCTTAACAGCCTATTTAACCCCTAGACAATCAGTGCTCAATGGTTCCCTCCTTCAATGGCCCCTATCAGTGATGCTCAGAGCTTTTTCTTTCATTCTTGCTTCTCTGTTTCTTTCCAATAAGCAGCTTCTGCTTTACACAACCTTTCTGGTCCATGCTCCTAATTTTTCATGGTCACAAGACATGAACCCCAAGCAATGAGTATCTCAGACTTCTGAAATATTCCCTGGGGGCTTGTCCAGGCTTGTTGGAAGGATGAGGGAAATGGATGACCTGAAACTTTTTTGAACTGACTCTCTCAGCCAGTGAAGTGATTAGCATGGCTACCGGTCTTATAGACTCATAGGTCAGACTTGATTAATCCTTGATTTTTAGTGCAAGGAATGTTGGTTATGCCTCAGTTTCCTTCTGCAGAAATTCATCCAATGTGTGAGACTGGAGTAAAGTTTTGCAGTAATTGAAGCTCTTCAGCCAATATAGTTCTCTAGCGTTGCTGAAGGCTCCCTGTTTCGATCCAAACTTTGTCCATTAGAGTATTCTCCTAAAATCTGCACTTCTCTTTCTATGTTCTTCCTCTTCACAACCTATCCTCACTCAGTTTAAAATGTCAGAAAGTGAAAGGGCTACCTCCAGCTCAACTGGCCAGACAGGTTTCTCCACTTAAACTAGCAAGAGAGACGCCTTAACCCATGAACCCTTTTTAACCTGGTGGATTTTTTACTCCATTATCTGTGGTTTACGTTTTATTGATAACTTTTTTTCTTCAGCTCTTGGCAACAGGATTATCTCATTTTCTACTGTGAAAGAGAAGTGTGTCTTAGAAGAGTTAGCATTGGGGCTGGTGTTGTGGTATAGCTGGTTAAGTTGCCACCTGCAGTACCAGTATACTATATGGGTGAGGGTTCAAGCCCTGGCTTCTCCATTTCTGATCGAGTTTCCTGCTGATATGCCTGGGAAAGCAGTGAAAGTTGGCCCAAGATCCTGGGCCGCTGTACCCAGGTAGGAGACTGGAAGAAGCTCCTGGCTCCTGGCTTTGGCCTGACCCAGCCCCAGCCATTGCAGCCATTTGGGGAGTGAATGAGCAGATAGGAGACCTCACGATCTGTCTCTCCCCCTATCTCTGTAACTCTGCCTTTCAAATAAATAAATCTTTTTTTTTTAAATAGCATTAGCACTATCTGCCTATTTTCAAATTGTTTGAGTATTACCATAACTCTGATTAGACCTGGCTAACAGCTTTGGTTAAAATACTCTGGTTAAATGGATTGTTACTACTTTTACTTTGACCTAATGGCATAAGCCTCTGACAATTATTTAGATTTAAAGCACTAAACTGAGTCTTTTGACCTTGAGATTTCCAGTTGGATTTCTGGAACTCCCAAAAGACTCTCAGTTGAGAGAGATAATAACTGTTTGAATTAGTTTAATTGCGTAAAATATACTTTTATGTTATAAAATGATGCCAAACTTATGTTATGCTTACGTAAAGGTCTAATATTTTGTGCCTCAGGATCAATGGGACATGATTCCAGAGTAGACCCATCCCCGATGGGCTTTATAAAAGGTGTAGTCTTACACGTTGTTGCTGGCATGATGGTGGGGACAGTAGGTGTATGTTATCTCTCCCTAATGCCCAGTGTTTGAATTATGCTGGTTCAGTACTGGAAAGGGAGCTGGATGACCTCCTCTGCTGCATGTCCATCCTTTCTCATAACCTACCCCTCCCCACCCCACCTAGTACATCTTGATACTAAGGCTTAACCCTCAGTTGGTGGAGGGAGATAACCCTTGTTAGAGTCAGGATGATGTACTCATGGGAGTCTCTACTCCCTGGGAAGCACACCCACATCAGGAACAGAGACTTATCTGACAATTGTGGGGATGCAAACACGTCACTCTGTCGATGTTGTCATGGCTGGTTAAAGAGGAAGAAAAAAGGAAATAAACAGAACTTCTGTCCTGCTCACACTGAAAGGCTTGGAGAACAGGGGGGTTTCTTTAAATAGGATCTAACAAGGGCACAGTTTCCTAGACATTATATATCCAGACATTGCCAGGTTAAATATGGATTTAAAAATGGGGTACAATAGTCTCTTAGTAGAGTTATTTGGGTCCCCTAAATAAAGAATCATGTCATCTGCAAAGAGGGATAGTTTGAGTTCTTCCTTCCCAATTTGTATCCCTTTAATTTCTTTTTCTTGCCTAATAGCTCTGGCTAGAACCTGCAGAACTATATTGAATAGCAGTGGTGAGAGTGGACATCCCTGTCTGGTACCAGATCTCAGTGGAAATGCTTCCAATTTTTCCCCATTCAATAGGATGTTGGCTGTGGGTTTTTCATAGATTGCTTTGATTGTATTGAGGAATGTTCCTTCCAAAGAACTCTACTAAGAGACTATTTGAACTCATAGAAGATTTTGGCAAAGTAGCAGGGTATAAAATCAATGCACAAAAATCAACAGCCTTTGTATACACAGACAATGCCATGGCTGAGGAAGAACTTCTAAGATCAATCCCATTCACAATAGCTACAAAAACAATCAAATACCTTGGAATAAACTTAACCAAGGACGTTAAAGATCTCTACGATGAAAATTACAAAACCTTAAAGAAAGAAATAGAAGAGGCTACCAAGAAATGGAAAAATCTTCCATGCTCATGGATTGGAAGAATCATTATCATCAAAATGTCCATTCTCCCAAAAGCAATTTATAAATTCAATGCAATACCAGTCAAGATACCGAAGACCTTCTTCTCAGATCTGGAAAAAATGGTGCTGAAATTTATATGGAGGCACAAGAGACCTCGAATAGCTAAAGCAATCTTGTACAACACAAACAAAGGCGGAGGCATCACAATACCAGATTTCAGGACATACTACAGGGCAGTTGTAATCAAAACAGCATGGTACTGGTACAGAAACAGATGGATAGACCAATGGAACAGAATTGAAACACCAGAAATCAACCCAAACATCTACAGCCAACTTATATTTGATCAAGGATCTAAAACCAATTCCTGGAGCAAGGACAGTCTATTCAATAAATGGTGCTGGGAAAACTGGATTTCCACGTGCAGAATCATGAAGCAAGACCCCTACCTTACGCCTTACACAAAAATCCACTCAACATGGATTAAAGACCTAAATCTATGACCTGACACCATCAAGTTACTAGAGAACATTGGAGAAACCCTTCAAGATATTGGCACAGGCAAAGAATTTCTGGAAAAGACCCAGAAAGCACAGGCAGTCAAAGCCAAAATTAACTATTGGGATTGCATCAAATTGAGAAGTTTCTGTACTGCAAAAGAAACAGTCAGGAGAGTGAAGAGACAACCGACAGAATGGGAAAAAATATTTGCAAACTATGCAACAGATAAAGGGTTAATAACCAGAATCTACAAAGAGATCAAAAAACTCCACACAAACAAAATAAAGAACCCACTTAAGAGATGGGCCAAGGATCTCAATAGACATTTTTTCAAAAGAGGAAATCCAAATGGCCAACAGGCACATGAAAAAATGTTCAAGGTCATTAGCAATCAGGGAAATGCAAATCAAAACCACAATGAGGTTTCACCTCACCCCGGTTAGAATGGCTCACATGCAGAAATCTACCAACAACAGATGCTGGCGAGGATGTGGGGAAAAAGGGACACTAACCCACTGTTGGTGGGAATGCAAACTGGTCAAGCCACTATGGAAGTCAGTCTGGAGATTCCTCAGAAACCTGAAAATAACCCTACCGTTCGACCCAGCCATCCCTCTCCTTGGAATCTACCCAAAGGAATTTAAATTGGCAAACAAAAAAGCTGTCTGCACCCTAATGTTTATTGCAGCTCAATTCACAATAGCTAAGACCTGGAACCAACCTAAATGCCCATCAACGGTAGACTGGATAAAGACATTATGGGATATGTACTCTTTAGAATACTATACCGCAGTAAGAAACAACGAAATCCAGTCATTTGCAACAAAATGGAGGAATCTGGAACACATCATGCTGAGTGAAATAAGCCAGTCCCAAAGGGACAAATACCATATGTTCTCCCTGATTGGTGACAACTGACTGAACACCAAAAAGGAAACCTCCTGAAGTGAAACGGACACTATGGGAAACGGTGACTTGATCAGCATAGCCCTGACTGTTAATGAACAACTTAATACATTATCCCTCTTAGTAGTTTTTTTGTCTGTTCTACTTAATATGACTGGTTTAATTCTGTAATTAATACACAGTTATTCTTAAGTGTTAAAAACTAACTGAAATGTGATCCCTGTTAAACATAAGAGTTGGAATAAGAGAGGGAAGACATGTATAATTTGGGACATGCTCAAGCTGACTTGCCCCAAATGGTAGAGTTAGAAACATACCAGGGGACTCCAATTCAATCCCATCAAGGTGGCATGTACCAATGCCATCTCACCAGTCCAAGTGATCAATTTCAGTTCACAATTGATCATAATGAAAGGACTAAGAGTCAAAGGGAGCACATAAACATGTCTAGTACCTGCTAACACTAACCGATAGAATAAATAAAGGGGAGAGTGATCCAACATGGGAAGTGAGATACTCAGCATACTCATAGAATGGCAGATGTCCTAAATAGCACTCTGGCCTCAGAATCAGCCCTAAAGGCATTTGGATCTGGCTGAAAAGCCCATGAGAGTATTTCAGGCATGGAAAGCCAAGACACTCTGGCAAAAGATCTCTGTGAGTGAGATCCCAGTGGAAAGAACAGGTCTTCAAAGAAGGAGGTACCTTTCTCTGAAGGGAGGAGAGAACCTCCACTTTGACTATGACCTTATCTAAACAAGATAAGAGTCAGAGAACACAGAGGGCTTCCATAGCCTTGGAAACTCATGACTGGAGCATAGGGAGATTACTGATGCCATAGACAGGAGTGTCAATTGGTAAAGTCAACAACAGGAGTCACTGTGCACTTACTCCTCATGTAGGATCTCTGTCCTTAATGTGCTGTGCATTGAGATTTAATGCTATAACGAGTACTCAAACAATATATTTCACTTTGTGTTTCTATGGGGGTGCAAACTGTTCAAATCTTTACTTAATGCATACTAAACTGATCCTCTGTAAAAAAAAAAAAAAGAAATTATCAACTCAACTTGACTCTCACTGGGATTAAACATGACAATAGGTCTGATCTGATTTCATCATCATTTAAAAAACATCATCTATTATTTTTCATTTTATGTTTCTGTGTGGGAGCAAACTGTTGAAATCCTTATTTAATGTATACTAAGCTGATCTTCTGTATATTAAGATAATTGAAAATGAATCTTGATGTGAATGGAAGGGGAGAGGGAGTGGGAAAGGGGAGGGTTGTGAGTGGGAGGGACGGTATGGGGGGGAAGCCATTGTAATCCATAAATCGTACTTTGGAAATTTATATTCATTAAATAAAAGTTAAAAAAAATAAAAATAAAATAAAAATGGGGTACAGACAGAAGTGAGGGTCAAAGTTAGGCACAGTAAGGGCAGCTACTCTGTCTGGATTAACTCTCTTTGATGGTGTATGCCGAGTCACATGATCTATAGCATCAAGGGTTTCAAGGACACATGGGAAGGGGCAGAGGTGAAGGTGAGAGTGATTATTTACCTTCTTCAAATTACTCCTCCTGTGCGCCCAGGACACTATGCTCGCATAGCCAAGGAACTTGAGGGATGTATCATGTAGGCAGAGGTGGAAATTTAGGGATGCTTTTGTTTTTTGTCCTTTCATTTTAGATGGGTAAAAAGCCATCTTCTGAATTCAGTCTTCAGAGTGCTTCATCAGGCACTGATATTATTTGACATTCAAACCTTGAAGAAAAAATCTAGTCATTCTGTACCACTTAATGGCCAGAATACAAGCTGGAGGAAAGAGAAACTTGGCCTCCAGATGGAAGTATTAACTATAACAACATCTTCCAACTTGTACTCTCCTGTCACAGAGCAGGGAAATGGTCTGAGATCCCTTGTGTCCAAGCATGTCTTGCTCTATGAGGTAAGTCAGAGTTTTGTCAATTCTGTAAGGAATACAGGTTATTTTTAGTAGCAATTACATTGGAGACCCTAGAGCCTGTGACAGAGTCTACAATCCCTCAACCTATTGCTCTTGTTCCTCAGGAAGAGCCTTAGCCTAAATGGATACCAGATAACCCTGTAAAATGGAAACAGAAACAGTTCATTGCTTGTGTCCTGGAGAGATAGAGGATCAAGCTCCTAAACTACTTAAAGATGCCCATGGTAGACCAAGGATCAGAGGAGAATCCCTACATTTTCATGGAAAGAGATTGAGGGTGGCATTAGTCAAGCATGCTTCTCTATTTCCCAGTTGGATAGAAGGACAGTATATCTTACAGGACAAGTTTGTTACTCAGTCAATTTAAGATATTATATGATGACTTCAAAAACAGGCTATTGGGTCTGACAGTACATTAGGAAACCTTTTTATGGTCTCCTACTTTGATTTTTTTTTCAACAGGGACCAGGAAAAAACCTAACAACAAGAGAGAAAAGATAAGTAAAAGGTCAAAGCTCTGGTAGCAGCCTTATGGCCACAGCAACCTGAGGGTCCCTAGGGGTCTCCAAATTGCCATGGTTGTGGGCAGATAGGGCACTTCAAGAAGGAATGCCCACATTCCCATTGACATAAAAACCCTATGGACTGTCCACTTTGCAATGTGGATCTCTGGAGAGTTGACTGTCCCCAAAGACCAACACTTCTGAAGCCAGCCCCACTTCCTCAGCTGACCCAACAGGACTGAGTGTCTTGGGACTTCTCCTACAGGCTCCTATCACCCAGACCATTGTCACTCAGGATCTGTGATTTGCCCTGTCAAAGGGAAGGATGTTGGCATCCTCCTAGATACTGGAGGTGCCTTTTCTGAACTTCTCTCAAATTGAGTCTCTTCCCTTAGTATGACCATGAGAGGCATTTCAGGAGAGCCTTTAGTTTGTTGTTTTACCCAGCTCTTAAGCTGTAACTGGGATAACTTTTTTTTTTTTTTACACATATCTTCCTGATCATACCAGAGTTCAACACCTTTCTAGGGAGAGATCTCTTAGCCTAGATAGAAACCACTGTCTTTATGGCACCAGTTATGCCTTGCAATAAATGAGACAGATATTAATTCAGAGGTTTGGGCAACTAAGGGAAAGACTGGCTGAACAACAACTCAGCAACTAGTATGAATTCATCTTAAGGATCCTTCCTCTTTCTCCATAAACAAAAAAAAATCCCTTAAAGCCAGACACCTGAAAAGTGATAATAGCCATAAAGTCTTAAAGTCTCAGGAACTTTTAAAAATGTTTATTGGAAGGTAGAGTTACATACAGAGAGGGAGAGACAGAGTGAGGTAGATCTTCCATCCACTGGTTCACTCCCTAATTGGTGGCAACGGTCAGGGCTGGGCCAGTATGAGCTTGGGTTGCCCACATGGGGAAGGGTGCCTTTTAGTTCAGTTCCCAATAGGATTTACATTTCTGTCAGATGCCTCACCACCATAGTGTGTACTATCCACATTTCTACCAGCATTCTGGTCTTCTGAGCCTTCATCAGAATCACCCATAATACATCTTTGACAACATTCTAGATTTTCTCTCTAGTTTGCACCTCCAAATTCATCAAGTATTTCTCCACAAATCAATTCCAAACATTTCTCCAAATCATCTGGTATAGTAAATAGTAATGTCATCATTTCTAGTACCAATTCTCTATATTGGTTATATTTTCAACACTTGAACTAAAAAGTCTGAATGGAGCTACTTGGCTCATTATTTGGAGACTCTTAGTCCAAGTCAGAGTGACCAATTTGGCATCTGATGGAGACCAGCAATGTTTGATTTTTTTTTGTTTGTTTGTAGATGCAAGAAGATATAGAAAGCCAATAAGAAACACAGGAAGCACTTTCTTCCTCTGCTCTCTGTGTGGGTTCTCCTTACAATGCCAACATGATTCCGTCATGGAGCTCTATCCTAGAAACCTGGTCAAATTCAATCACTTCCTAAAGGCTCCACTTTCAGACACTGTAACTGGATAATGCCTTCACTTGAGTCCATCAAACATGAACATAAATTCATTAACTTTCATATAAGACTTTAATATTTAAGTGCATAAGTTTGAGGAGCCAAATTCTGTTCAAACTATAACATGTAAAATGTTTTGAAAAAAAAATGTGGCATGATAAGCAGTTATTGTGGGTACTAATCTTTTGATTTTCCCCATGAATCTAAAAAATCTAAATATATCTGAAGTGGAGATACCACAAGATGAATAACAGTTCAGTCTATCCCAGTAGGTTCTGGGAAAATAAGTAGGGAAGGAAATTAGGCAAAACTTCATTCTCAAAAAATGGAATGGATTGTATGGCAGTATTTCAACTTACTATATTCAATGTAATTTGACAAAATTCACTTTCAAGTTTTACCATGACTATCCCTATGGGTAAACTAATAATGATACATAAGGTTAAATGAGGCTATATGCATGCTTTTTTTTATTTAGAGATAGATGTCACATGTATTTTCTCTCTTTCTCTCCTTTCTCTCTCTCTTTTTTTTTTTTTTTTTTTTTTGGAACAAGAATGGACCTACTGTATAGTTTAGGCTATTTAGTACCTAGATAAGAAACTGAGCGGTCCATTGCATTCAGCAGAAGCCCAGTACTTAGATTATATTCATCATAAAGGCATTAGGGAAAAGTAAGCATATGATCAGATTTTAGTTTTCTAGATGCTCATTCTAATTACTGACAATTTTAGGTCAAGAGACTAATTTTCAAAGCCATCTACTTACTTTTTATTTTAGATTTTAATTAGTTTTAACAGATTCAATGTGTTTTGTAGATACATTTCTAAGAACACAATGACATTTCCTTCCTGCTTGCTTTTCTCTCTTCCTCTTCCCCATGACCACCCAGCTCTTTCCAAGCATCTACTTATGATAATAGGTATTGTATGATGTCAAAACTTATAATGCACTCAGGATCTAGCAAAGTTTATAGGAAACTTGACTCTAGATATGATACTCAGTAAGACAGGAGGAAGAAATTAGAACTATTGAGCCAACTCTGCTAAAAACGTATTCATTTCTCATTCAGTTCAAAATACATTTTACATCATAAGCATTTCAATATGAAATTAATCAATCAAAATAATTAAAATGAGGAAATAAATTTAAAATATCTTGTTTGAAAATCAAAATAGAAAAAGAGACTACTAAGATTATTAGAAGTAACTACAGAAATTTGAAAGGTAGTTTTCTAGAAAATACATCTGTGAGTAATAATAAGCTAAACGATGGAAAGACAAATATACAATTAATGATTGCAATGCAAGTTGTAAAATGTTCGAGAAAAATTTTAACAAGAAAAGCTTTAAAGGAATAGGGAGAAACCTGTAGAATCTTTTAAAATGAGATTGTTTCTTTTCCTTAAGTAAAAAGATTTAAAAAATTGGAAATTCCCCCTAATTAATATACAAATGTGTAACAATTGCAAACAAAACTAGGTGAGTTTTTAAAATTATACAATTACTTTAAAGATCGCATATCAAAATTGTCTGAAAATAAACAAGGCTATTTTCTTAGGAAGGGGGGCATCATCTCACCTTAATAACATAAAATATTGTGAAATCCAAAAAGCAAAATGAAAATATAAGGAGATATAAAATCTAGAAATAATTTCAGTTATTCATGGAAGGTTGACATTTAAAAAGGTTAATATTTTACTTCAGAAAGCAAAGAATTATTTCTCTTTAACAGTATTGGTTGTAGTTACTATTCATGAGGTGATACACAACTTTGCAAAATTTCTTCATATCCTAAATAAAACTATAATTTTTTTATATAAAATATAAAATAATAAAATCTTTAAATTTTTAGGAATATATGTATTATCATCTAGGGTGGGGTAGTGCTTCTTACTCAGCATTATAAACTCAGAAACTAAAAAAAAAAAATGAAAGAGAACTATAGTTCCATTTCTTAGACAATTTTGGCAATTGGTAAAATATATCATAAATCAAGTCGAACATAAATAATAATTTGAGGAAAATAATCGACAAACTTAAAATGCTTAAATAATTATCTATTGAATGGGACCAGCACTGTGGCAAAGTGGTGAAGCTGCCACCTGCAGTGCCGGCATCCCATATGGGAACTAGTTCCCTCTCCTCCTCCCCATCCCCCTCCCTCTCCCTCCATTTGAGGACTGAACCAGGGGATGGAAGACCTCCCTCTCCCTCTCCTCCTTCCCCTCCCCCTGGAACTACTACTGTCAAATAAATAAATGGTTAAAATATTATCCATTGGAAAAATGGCCAAGAAATTCATATAATAACCCCTAGGTGATTAAATTTGCATGGTCAATAAATGTATGAAAATGTCTCCTATATCAATAGTAGTGAATTGGAGATAAATTTGAAATTCATAATGAAATCACCCTTCTTTAAGATTATATTGGGGGACTGGCATGGTGGCATAGAAGGTAAAGCCCCGCCTGCAGTGCCCGCATCCCACATGGGCGTTGGTTCGAGTTCTGGTTGCTCCACTTCCACTCCAGCTCTCTGCTGTGGCCTAGGAAAGCAGAACAAGATGGCCCAAGTCCCTGGGCCCCTGCATCCACATGGGAGACCCAGAAGAAGTCCCTGGCTCCTGGTTGTGGATTGGCACAGCTCCTGTGGTTGCGGCCAATTGGGAAGTGAACCAATGGATGGAAACCCCCCGCCCCCTATTGATTCATGCCCCCCTTCTCTCTCTGTGTAACTCTGACTTTCAAGTAAATAAATAAATTTTTAAAAAAGAAGAAAGATTATATTGGAAAATATTTGAGGCATAACTGTCACTATGACTAGTTGGTATGAGAGGACAATTTTATGTTTACAAACTCTGGAATTATGTATTGTTGAAGATGTTTGCAAATCAATGTCAGTAGATATTCCAATATAAATAGGCCTACAAATTGATCAGGAACTTTATATCTGAGAGTGAATCTTATGGAAATAAAATTCTTTTAATAATTGTATGGTTGAATAAAGTGTATTATATTCATCCTGTAGATATAAGCACACAAGCAAAACCTAGGAGGGATCTATAATCTTGATCAGAAACAGGGTCTGTATATTGTAAAAGATATTTCAGAATAGTTTCAGTATTTTATGGTTGTCTATTATTACTAATTGTTTGATTATTGATCATTGGATTCAGATACTTAATATATCCATAGTAAGTATTTCTGATGGCTTTTTTCACCTAATGTTCTCTGCAATCATTTCTTAGAACCTTCATTCATTTAGTTAAAAGTGACATCATAGTGACACTTAATTTCATTGATTCATTTTTCTTTATTATATACAATTTTTACTGATCTTTTGTTACTCTGAAATATTTATTCTGAAATATATTTCTGCTGGAAAGGAATAATAAAAGGTACTTAATCCTTTCTTTTCATTTGTCAGTTTCCAAAATAATATGTTGATTCCCTCCAGTACTATGTAAATGACCTTCCTCCTTTTTTGTATAATGAATTCATAGATCTGTAAGTTATTTCTATAATACTTATTCCATTGTAGCTATTATTTTTATTGATATTTGTAATCTAACATATTTAACTAGTGATAGACACACTAATCTGTTTTCCTGTTCTTTTCATATTTTTTTCTTTCTAGTAAAACAAAGCTAATCATATTTATTTCCTGTCCCAGAATTAGAACAAATAATTTCTCAGTTTGTATTTCTTAGTGGAAAAGAAAGGTTGTATAGCACAATATGGATTCTAGAGATATTCATTAATAAAGCATTTTGGAAAGTTCTTGGAGGCACATTCCTTTTTAAATTATTATTCCTAGTAATCAATATACAAGAATTATACATACATATTGGATTCAGTGTTATATTTCTTTTTTGGGGGGATTTTATTTTTTTAAATTTATTTGACAGGTAGAGTTACAGACAATGAAAGAAAGAGAGACAGAGAAAGGTCTTCCTTCCATTGATTCACTCCCCAAATGGCCACGACAGCCATTATATAGAACTATAATTTATTACCTATTATCTAACCTACCTCTATCTCTATTATCCTTTATTACTTCTGGGCTCTCATAATCACTGTTCTATGCTCTTCTACTTTGACATAGACCTCACTTTCCATACATTTATTTATTCTTTCATGTATCAGTGGACATTTAGATTGATTTGATGTCTTGGCCATTGTGAATAGCACTGTAATGAACATGGAACTGCAGACATCTGTTTCATATTTTGCTTGCATTAATTTGCACTCCCACCAACAATGTATTAGGGTACCCTTTTCTTCACAACACCACCAGAATTTGTGTTTTTTTTTTTTTAATTTTTGGATAACAGCCTTTCTTAGTGAATTAAAGTGATACTTCATGTGGTTTTTATTTGGATTTCCTTGATGGCTAGTGATCCTGAACATTTTTTTAAAGATTTATTTATTTATTTAAAGGCAGAGTTACAGAGAAGCAGAGGCACAGGCAGATAAAGAGAGGGAGAGGTCTTCCATCCACTTGTTCACTCCCAAAATGGCCACATTGGCCAGAGCTGAGCTGATTTGAAGCCAGGAGCCTGAATCTTCCTCTGTGTCTCTCACTTGAGTGCAGGTGCCCAAGTACTTGTGTCATCTTCCACTTCTTTCCCAGGCATATTAGCAGGGAGCTAGATCAGAAGTGGAGTAGCCAGAACTCTAACTGGTGCCTATATGGTAGACCTACACTGGCAGCGTCTTTACCTACTACTCCACAGCACCAGGCCCTGAACTTTTTTTTTATCTGTCTTCTTGCCATTTGTATTTGTCCTTTGAAAATAACGATTCATATCTTTGCCAATTTTTTTTAACCTGGATTGTTTCTTTTGTTGTTGTTTATAGAGTTCCTTATTTATTCTGGATATTAGTTTTTCATCAGCTATATAGCTTGAAAAGTTTTTCTCCTATTTTGTTGGTCATCTCTTCACTTTGATGATTGTTTGCTGGGCAGAAGCTTCTTAGCTTGATATAATATTTATTTATTTCCCATTTTTGCCTTTTTTGGACCTTACCCAAAAAGTCTTCTTTAGACCAATTTCTTCCAAAGTTTCTCCTGTGTTTTCCTTTAGTAGTTTGATAGTTTCAAGTCTTTTTTTAAAACTTTTATTTAATAAATTTAAATTTCCAAAGTACAACTTTTGAATTACAGTGGCTTTTCCCCCCATATCCTTCTGCCCACTGCAACCATCCCATCTCCCACTCCCTCTGCCATCCCATTCACATCAAGATTCATTTTCAATTATCTTTATATACAGAAGATCAACTTAATATTTACTAAGTAAATATTTCAACAGACTGCACCTATACAGAAACACAAAGTATAAAGTACTATTTGAGTACTAGTTATGCCGTTAATTCGCATAGTACAACACATTAAGGAGTGAGATTGTACATGGGGAGTAAGTGCACAGTGACTCCTGTGTTGATTTAACAATTGACACTCTTATTTATGATGTCAGTAATCACCCGAGGCTCTTGTCATGAGCTGCCAAGGGTATGGAAGCCTCTTGAGTTCATCAACTCCAATCATATTTAGACAAGGCCATAGTTGAAGTGGAAGTTCTCTCCTCCCTTCAGAGAAAGGTACCTTCTTCTTTGATGGCCCATTCTTTCCGTTGGGATCTCACTCACAGAGATCTTTCATTTAGATCATTTTTTTTGCCAGAGTGTCTTGGCTTTCCATGCCTGAAATACTCTCATGGGCTTTTTAGCTGGATTCGAATGCCTTAAGGGCTGATTCTGATGCCAGAGTGCTGTTTAGGACATCTGCCATTCTATGAGTCCTCTGTGTATCCCGCTTCCCATGTTGGATTGTTCTCTCCTTTTTATTACCATCTTTGCAGAGGATATGATTCTTTATTTCGGGGATTCAAGTCTTAACCTTAGATTCTTCATATATTTTGAGTTGATTTTTTTGTATAGAGTATATGATAGATGGCTTTTTTCAAATTTCTCCATGTAGAAAGCTAATTTTCTTAACATCTTGTTTTTTTTTTAAAAAAAGATTTATCTATTTATTTGAAAGTCAGAGTTACAAAGAGAAAGGAGAGGCAGAGAGAGAGAGAGAAAGAGGTCTTCCATCCAATGGTTCACTCCCCAATTGGCTGCAACCACAGGAGCTGCGCTGATCCAAAGCCAGGAGCCAGGAGCCAGGAGATTGCTCTGGGTCTCCCACATGGGTTTAGGGGCCCAAGGACTTGGGCCATCTTCCACTGCCTTCCCAGGCCATAGAAGAGAGCTGGATTGGAAGTGGAGCAGCTGGTTATTGGACAGGTGCCCATATGAGATGCCAGCACTTCAGGCTAGGGCATTAACCCGCTGCTTCACAGCCCCTTAACACCCTTTTTCTTTTTTTTAAAGAAACTGTCCTTTCTCTAGAGAATGCTCTTAGCATGTCTGCCAAAGATCAGTTGATTACAGATGGGTGCATTTATTTATAGGGATTTTGTTTCATTGGTCTACATATCTATTTTAATACCAGTACCATGCTGCTTGGGTTAGAATGTTGTTAAATATTCTCTCTGAAAATTCTTAGTCTAGTACTCAATTCATGTTAAGACCTCAGCAAAACACTGACAGAATCTATTGAATCATTAAATGAACCAATTTATGAAATTTGCTGCTAGAATAATTTGTCCTGGTACATATTTGTTAAATAATTAATAATTCTTAAAAAGATGGTTTGTAACCAGACAATGTACATTCTCAGTACAAGATTAGGCAAGTGACAAATCTGTTAATTGTCACTTTACATATAGATGCCCAGGCTTCAGAGTCATCTTGTAGCAGCTCTGCCAAAAGTCTTGTTCTCTATGAGTATCACGGAATTTGAGATTCCTGCCATGTGTGGTTTTCTATAGTAAATTGTTACACAGAAAGGAATTAGTTTTGACTGTGAAGCAAGAAATACATAATACAGAAAGATATTTATCCAATTATGTTCAGAACTTATTTTAGGTTCTAATAGGATATACCTGAATAGAGTAATTTTCAAGGAATGGTGTTAGGTATCCTGTCTACTAATTGAAAAGTTCTGCTAGATAAAAAAGAAAGCAGGTACAGAAAAACATTAGTTTTTATCGAGTCACAATGAAAATTGGAAAACTTAGGTGATTATCTCCAGTGAGAATTATGTTACAAACAATACAAAACACTTATGTTGATGGAAAAAAAAAACAGCCACCCTACTTAATGATATCTGCTAAAAGATATTTAGGGGGTGCCATTCGGCTTAGCAGGTAAATTTGCTGCTTGCAATGCTGGCATTTCATGTGGGCACTGGTTTGTTTCCTGGCTGCTCCATTTCCAATCCAGCTCTCTGCTAACGGCCTAGGAAAAGTAGCAGAAGATGGCCCAAGTGCTTGAGCCCCTGCTACCGTAAGGGAGACCTGGAAGAAGATCCTGGATCTTGGCTTCAGTCTAGTCCAGCCTTGGCTGTTGTATCCATTTGGGGAATGAATCAGTAGATGGAAGACTTTTCTCTCTAGCTCTCCTCTCTCTGTGGCTCTAACTTTCAAGTAAATAAATACGTATTTAAAAATATTAATATATTTAACCAATAAAGTGAAATTACAAGCCCCTAATGGAAAAAAACAATAGCAGACACACAAAAACAAGATAGTCCATGCTCACGAATTAGAAAATTAATATTGTAAAAATTTCCATATTACCCAAAGTAATCTAGAGATTCTATAAAATTCCCATCAGAATGCCAATGACATTCTTTATAGAAGTGAGGAAACAACCTAAATATTTGTGTGGAATCCTGAAAGGCCCAGAATAT
The DNA here is from genome assembly GCF_964237555.1 of Oryctolagus cuniculus. Lineage (NCBI taxonomy): Eukaryota > Metazoa > Chordata > Mammalia > Lagomorpha > Leporidae > Oryctolagus > Oryctolagus cuniculus. Next base: position 55,855,351 of record NC_091436.1, on the reverse strand, counting down.
CCAAAGCCAAACAAACAAACAAACAAACAAAAAACACACAAAACACTGGAGGTATCGGTGTACCTGAATTCAAAGCATACACAAAGATATAGTAATTAAAATAACCTGGCGCTATGATGACAACTGACACATAGATCAATGGAACAGAATAAATACCCTAGAAATCACCTAAGTAAATACAGCCAACTCACTTTTGACAAAAGTGGGAAGAACACACACTAGTAAATAGATATCTTCATTTAATATTTTTCAAAAAATGATGTTGGTAAAACTGGGTCTACATATGTAGAAGAATTAAATTAGATTGCCTACCTCTCACAATTTACCAAAATCAACTCAAGATGGATCAAAGGCCTCCATGTCATATTTGAGACTATGAAACTACTAAAGGAAAATAGAGGGGAACACTTCAAGTCTTTGGTGTAAGCAATTTTTTATAAGTCCTGAAACTACAAGTTGCAAAATTGAAACTACACAGAAGGAGTTGCGTCAAACTAAGAAACTTCTACACAGCAAAGGCAACAATCAACAAAGTGAAGAGAAAACCAATAGAATGAGAGAAATTGTTTGCAAGATATTTATCTAACAAAGGATTAATACAGAGAATACATCAGTAATTCAAAGCCTTAACAACAGGAGTGAGCATTTGACATAGTGATTAAGACATCTGTTAGAACAGCCATGTCTTACACTGGAAAGTTTGTATTAGATACACACCTCTTTCTCCTGATTCCATCTTTCTACTCTTGGTGACCCTGGTAGGCAGCCATTATGTCTCAAGTAATAAGATTCCTACCACCCATGTAGCAGGCCTACATTGCATTCCTAGCTCCTATTTTTGGTTTGATCCCAGCTCCAGTCATCCAAGGCATTTTGGGAGTAAACCTGCAGATGGAACTCTCTCTCACTTTCTCTTTCTCATATCTTCTCTCCCTCTCTATATTTGTGTGTGTGTGTGTGTGTGTGTGTCTGTCTACACATGTGTTTGTTTCTTTCTGTCCCTCTATTTCTAAAACAAATACCCACTTAATCCAGTGATGGAAAAGAATGTTTCTTTCCTCCCATCCCCCCTGCCAAGGAAGATTGGCAACTTGGGTGAAAATGTGCCATTTTGACACCAGTAGAGGCAAGGGTGGTTCTTGTAAGCATGTGACAAAGGGATTTTACCAGAGAGAAAAATCCACAGTTCCTCCTGACTTTAATTCTGGCTGGGAGAGTTGACAGGCGGCTGGGCAAACACTTAGGGTTGTGAGGTGCCCCCCATTCTTTCAATCTATCACAGGCTTTGGGGTTCAAAGTGCCAAGATGGAGCACCCACAGGAAGCTGGCTCTAAAAACGTCACTGATCTCTCTGTGGATATGGCAGCGTCACAGAGCAAAGTTGGTATCCTTAGCGCCTTGCTACTGAGGGAGCTCTGCGTACTGTGACTATGGGAATTCTGTGATTGTAGGATAGGGCAGGGAGTGCAATTGGGCCTCTGAGCAATCACTGTGTGTGACAACAAAGGCTCAGTGCTCCTTGATGGCCTAAGGTGTTTGATTGAGGAGGGTCTGTGCTCAAAGTGAGGACTGCACAGATCCCTTTCTGTGATTCATGTGCAAGCATGGGTGGGGGTTGTAGCCACTGTGGAATAACCCTGGACATTAATATCCTTGGAAGAGAGAGGGTAAGGCTGTGATTAGGCCAACAGGCTTGATCATTCTCTCCACTCCACTGATAATAAAGATCAACCATGCCCAACTTGAATGTTATCCTGGATTCTTACGCATTACTTGAGCATTGACCAAAGCTCCCTGACCCCACCCAGCTCATAGTACTCATAGTACTCACTAAAGAAGAGATTCCTCTAATCTACGGAGACATAGTTTAAGATAAAACCCATCAATGGAGAAAATCAACAAATTTTTCCACAAATGCCTAAAAATAAATGCAGAAATACAAGAAACAAGAATAAGAAAGACAACATGATTCACCCAAAGGAACACAACAACACTTCAATACTAGAATGTGGAAATGAAGAGATCAGTGAAATGCCTGAAAATGAGTTCAAAAGATTGATCATAGGATTCCTCAGAAGCAATGAGAAGCAAAATCATGAGTTAAAGAAATCCATACATCACATGGAGGAAAATTTTCCCTATAGATATGAGATTTTGAAGAGAAATCAAGCTGAAATATTAGAAATGAAGATTTCAATATGTCAAATAAAAATACAGTGAAAATCTGTAGCAACAGGCTTAGTGAAGCAGAAGAAAGAATATCTGAGCTAGAAGACAAATCTTTCGAAATAGCTCAGTCAGACCAAAAAAAAAAAAAAAAAGAAAGAAAGAAAGAAAGAAAGAAAGAAAGAAAGAAAGAAAGAAATTAAAAATTAAAAACAGTATTCAGTATTTAGGGGGTACTATCAAATGACCTGACATATAGGTCTTAGGAGTTCTTGAAGGTATGGAAAGAGAGATGGATTAGAAGTCCTATTCAGTGAAATAATGGCAGAAAAATTCCCTAATTTGGAGGTAGAAAGGGACATCAAATTGCATGAAGCACAAAATAGATATGATCAGAAAAAATTTTCATATCAACACATTGTAGTCAAACTTTCAACACTAAAACATAAAGAAAAGATTCCAAAAGTACAAAAGAAAATTCAGCAAAAAAATAGGAATATTTATAGAAAAATGGCAGGGTCAAGTTGTTACTTATCAATAGTAACCTTGAATGTAAATAGCCTAAATTTTCCAATTAAAATACGTAGTTTGGCTGAATATATTAAATAAATAAGATCCATCTATATGTTCCCTGTAAGAAACACATCTCAAGAACAATGATATACACAGACCAAAAGTGAAAGAATAGAAAAGTATACTCCACTCCAATGTAAAAAAGAGAGGCATAGCCATCCTGATACCAACGAAAGAGACATTAACACAAAAATTGTCACAAGATACAAATAAAGGCATTACTGAATGATCAAGAGGTGAATTCAACAGCAAGATGTGACTACACTAAATATATATGCACTCAATTTCAGGGAACCTGGATATTTAAAACAAATGTTAATTGATCTAAAGGGAAACTTAAACTCCAAATACAAATCAATTAGAAAAAATTCAAGAAAAAATGGAGCTAATCCACACTGTATATCAAATGTGCTTATCTGATATTATGTACTTAACTGATGTCTACAGAACATACCATTCCACAGTGGAAGAATATAAATCATTTTCATCAGTGCATGTAACTCTCTCTAGGACAGACTATAAACTAGACCATAAAGCAAGTCTTACCAAATTCAAAGGAAGATAAAGTGATACTGTTTATCTTTCTGACCACAGTGGAATGAAACTGGAAATTAACAAACTAAGAATCTCTAGAAAATAAACAAACACATGAAGACTGCACAACATTCTCCTGAATGAACATTGGGTCATAGAAGAAATCAAACACAAAATTTAAAAAAGTCCTGTAAACAAATGAAGATGACAACACGATATATCAAATCTATGAGACAGTAAAAGTAGTGTTAGAAAGATAAATGATATAAAAATGCACCTCATGGATCTAGAAAATAAAGAAACCGAGCCCCAAATTAGTAAAGAATTAATTAAAATTAATACTCAAATAGTTCTTTACACTTTGTGTTTCTGTGTGGGTGCAATCTGTTGAAATCTTCACTTAGTCTACACTGAATTAATCTTCTGTATATAAAGATAATGGAAAATGAATCTTGATGTGAATGGGATGGGAGAGGGAGCAGGAGATGAGACGCTTGCAGGTGGGAGGCAGGTTATAGGGGGAAAAAGCCACTGCAATCCAAAAGCTGTACTTTGGTAATTTATACTTATTAAGTAAAAGTTAAAAAAATTAGAGAAGACAGAAAATGGAGACAAAAATTACAAAAATAGCAGTGAAATAGATAGCTGTTTAAAAAAAATTTATATGCCATGGACCCAACTAACCGAAAAAATGAGTGGAGGAGAAGACACACATTAATAATATCAGACATGAAAGAAGATATGTTACAATGGTTACCACAGAAATAAAAAGAATCATCAGGAATTACTAAAAACATCGATATGATAACGAATTGGAAAATCTAGAGGAAATAGATTTCTTGGAACATACAATCTACCAAAATTGAATGATAAAAACACAGAAGACCTAAAAAGGCCAATAAGCAAGATGTAGATTTTATCAGTAATAAAGACCCTCCCAACAATGAAAAGCCCAAGACCACATGGCTTCACTGCTAAATTCTACCAGACTTTTAAAGGACAAATTCCATTTCATGTTTTTTAAAGGTTTATTTATTTATTTGAGAGGTAGAGTTACATTCAGAGAAGGAGAAACAGAAAGGTCTTCCATCTGCTTATTCATTTCCCAAAGGGCCACAGTAGCCAGAGCTCAGCCATTCCAATGCCAGGAACCAGGAGCTTCTTCTGAGTCTCCCATGAGGGTACAGGCCCAAGGATTGGAGCATTTTCTATTGCTTTCCTCAGGCCATAGTAGAGAGCTAGATCACAAGTGGGACAGTCAGCACTCAAACAGGTGTCCAAATGGGATGCTGATACTACATGCAACAGCTATCTAATACGCCACAGCACAAGCCCCATAACGAATTCCATTTCTTATCAAGCTATTCAAAACAAGTGAAAGGGAGGGATCTTCTCAAAATCCTTCCATGAGGCCAGTATCACCTTAACTCTAAAAGCAGAAAAAGATGTAACAAAGAAAGAGGACTATAGATCAATATCTGTGATGAATATAGATGCAAAAATCATCAACCAAATACTAGCTTATCAAATCCAACAACACATCGGAAAGATCATTCACTTAGACCAAGTGAGATATATCCTTGATATTCAGGCATAGTTCAACATATGCAAATCAATAAATGTGATGATCCCATTAATCAACTAAAGAATAAAAACATGTGCTTATTTCAATAGGTGCAGAGAAAACATTTGATAAAGTACAATATCCTTTCATTATAAAAATCTTAAGTAAATTATGTATAGAAGGAACATTCCTCAAGACAATCAAGGCAATATATGACAAATCCACAGCCAGCATTATATTGAATGGGGAAAACCTGGAATCACTTCAACAAAGATCAGGAACCAGACAATGATGTCCATTTTCACCACTGCGATTCAATAGAGTTCTGAAAGATAAAGGCAGAGCCATTAGACAAAAAAAAAAAAAAATCAATAAATAAAATGGGATACAGATTATTCCTGTTTGCAGATGACATGATCCTATATATTGGAAAACCAAAAGACTCCACCTAAGCGACTATTCAAACTCATAAGTAAGTATGGTAAAGTTGCAGGATATACAATAAACAGACAAAATCAAGAGCCTTTGTCTACACAGAAAACACCATGGCAGAGAGAGAGAGAGAGAGAGGACCTTCCATCCTCAGAGGGCCAGAACAGAGTTGGGGCTGGGCCAGGTCAAAACCAGGAGCTAGGATCTTCATCCAGGTCTTCCACATGAGTGGCAGGGGTTCAAACCCTTGAAGCATCTTCCACTACTTTTCCCAGGCCATTAGAAGGGAGCTGTCTCAAGTGGGACAGCCTGGACAGGAATTGGGGCCCAATGGGATCCTGGTTTCACAGGCAGTGACTTTACTCACTGAGCAACAATGCTAGCCCAGGATCATACTTCTTATGGAGAATAAAAAGTTTTCATGATATTGCCATGTGATGATTATATGTATATGTATCTGTGTGTGTGTGTGTGTGTGTGCAGAGAGAGAGAGAGGAAGAGAGAGAGAATCATAGGCAAGCACCTTCACAGAAATACTCCCACAGACATCCTCACAGAAAAGACTGGAATTTTATTCAAAATCATAATAATACTAATTATTGATAGGTTTAAGAGTCATAGTGATTTTACTTTTAGTAGCATGTTTTGTAATTTTGACTCTTTGCACTGAGCAGGTATTATTATTGTATAAACAGAAACACAGGGAATGGATATACTTAACATTCGTTTAGCAGGCACACAATCAGTTGCGAAAACTTGAATATTATTGATAGAAATGGTCAACCGAAGATGCCTCAACTGCAGACAGTATAGAAGCAGTATCCACCTGACATAATTCAGCTGTATCAAATTTATCACAAAATTTCAAGGGACATTCAATTACAGATGAAGGCTATAAGTTTTGTACCAAAGAGATTCATGCCTATCAATTGTTGTGTAGCAGAATTTTGAACCCAAACTGCCCAGTGAAGGGGAAGGAAAACATAGAAGAAAGCAGAAGATAAAAGATCTACCCATCACTTTACCTAATCAGAATATTATGATTTTGAAAATAAAATTGCAAAGATACAATAATTATTGATTTCACCATATTACTTTTGCACATTATCAACATAGCAAAGATCAATCGTGTTTCCCTTTCACTCAGTTCAATTGTGATTTTACATTTGAAAACACAAAATAAATTACTGCAGGAGGCTTTGTTGCAATTTCAGCCCAGGAATATATACTTCATATGCAGCCAATTGATAAAATAATTTCTTCAGGAAAAATCAGTTTCCAGAAACTAAATAGGATTATTTCATATACTTCACAAAGTATGTACTCATTTATTCACAAACTATCAGAAACAGCGATATTTCTTGTGCAAAATAAAGTATCAAGTGTGATGGACTTACTCCCTTTCAGCTCTTGAACCTAAATTCCTGAAAATGCAGAATCTGGGAAGCAACAGTGAAGGCTCAAGTTATTTGGCTTTCACCTTTGGCCTGGCCCAGTGCCCCAGGTGCTGTAAAAAGCATCTGGGGAGTAACCAGAAAAAGGAAGTCCCTCTCTCTCTCTCTCTCTCTCTCTCTCTCTCTTTCTTTTTCTCCCTCCCTCTTACTCTCTCTCTCTTGCCTCTAAAATAAGTAAATTATAAAATAAAAAAAAGTTTTTGACCATGGCCTTGTCTAAATATGATCAGACTCAGTGAACTCAGGGGGCTTCCATAGCCTTGGCAGCTCATGACAAGAGCCTAGGGTGATTACTGAGGCCATAAACAAGAGTGTCAATTTGTTAAGTCAACAACAGGAGTCACTGTGCACTTACTCCTCATGTAGGATCTTTGTCCTTAGTGTGCTGTACATTGAGATTTCATGCTATAACTAGTACTCAAACAGTATTTTTCACTTTATGTTTCTGTGTGGGAGCAAACTGTTGAAATCTTTACTTAATGTATGCTAAACTGATCTTCTGCATATAAAGAGAATCGAAAATGAATCTTGATGTGAATGGAAGGGGAGAGGGAATGGATAAGGGGAGGGTTGCGGGTGGGAGGGACATTATGGGGGGGAAACCACTGCAGTCCACAAGCTGTACTTTGGAAATTTATATTCATTAAATAAAAGTTTGAAAGCAAAAAAAAAAAAAAAAAGAAAAAGAAAAAAAGAGGCAACAGTAATAAAATCATATTTGGGTTCACAACAAACCAAAAAAATAAAAAATAAAAAAGTTTTAAACTGAAAATGGTATTAATATTTGTTTATTAGATGATTGTGGTACATGAGATTATATATGTAAATTAGGACAGTCTAGGAGTTCAATAAATGTTAGCTCTTAAATTCTACTACTGATAGTCTACTCCTAAACTCTTTTAAAATGTAAAAGACCTGATAAGACAGGTTTATTCCCTCAAGACATCTGGTATATTGTACTATCAATGAGCTTCTTTTAACATAATCCTGACTTTTTCTGTATGATCCAAAAGCTTGAATAGCCTGATGAGATAATAATTGTATGAAAAAGTAGCCCTCCAAATCTGTTGTCTAATAATGTCAAAATGCTAATTGAGGAATTAAAAATTCTCATGGCAAACCAGATGTGACATTGCTTGGTCATGGTAAACATTAATTTTGAAATTTCACCTTCTACAACATGTAGACAACACATAAGAGATATATTCGATAAGGAATCTGGAGGGATGAAAGTGTTTTCTAAATCATGAAATTTGATTGTGATTAATGAACCAGTCTAGTAATTTGGTATCTCAAAAAGGGGTGCATTTTCAGAAGAAATTACTAAATTCCCTACTGTGTTTCTGTTGAGTCTGAAAGCCTCAGAAGGCTGGTATTTCAGAATGGTGAAGTGAGAACATACAAGAAATTTTCTAAGCTTATACAAGCATAATAAAATCATGGATGTTTCTTGCTAGATAAAAACTACTCATAACACACAGCTCTGACTATAGTGATTTGTTCCCAGTATTGTATTTCAAATGTTTACAATGGTCTCATTTTAAGTGACTCATGAAATGGTGATGGAGTCACCTACCTTAATTTCCTCAAACTACCAAGGGTTTGATAAACACTTCTGATTGAAAAACACTTCTGGAACAGACTCACTTAAAATATATTTAGACAGAACTCCATAAATAAACATTTCCAGGTTATCCCAAGATTATCTGGATCATTTATTTGAATGTCCATACGGGAAATTATAAATTATTATAAACATTTCTAAATATACACAAAAGTGTGCTTAGAGTACTGCTCTTAATATTTTTATTAAGTGTGAAATGTTAACAATACATTAAAAATAGAAGTGAAACCTACTTAAATATAATAAAACATTGATGGAGTTTGAAGACATGTGGAAGATATATTTTTCTATTCCCCTTTACCTATCTTCCTCTAATAGTTTTAAAATAGTTTTAAAATAATTTTTGGAGTATTTCAAAGCAAAATGCATTGAACCCACTCAAAAAACTTCAGTACTCATCTCAAAGACATAGGTGCTTTTTTTAAAATTAAGATTAATTTTATTTATTTGAAAGGAAGAGTTACAGAGAGAGAGAAGGAGAAAAAGAAAAACTGCCAGAGCTGGGCCAGGCTGAAACCAGGAAACAGAATATTTTTCCAGAACTCCCACTTGTGTGTAGGGGCCCAAGTACTCAGGCCATCCTGTGCTGTTTTCCCAAGTTCCTTAGCAGGGAGCTGAATCAAATGAAACCAGTGCCCATATGCAATTCTGGCACTGCAGGCAGGAGCCCAACCTGCCATGCCATAACAGTGACCCCAATTTTTTTCTTAAGTAATCAACATCCTTATGATACATTAAAAATTTATATGCCTTAATACCATCTAACATCTAATCTATTATCACATTGCTCTAGTTGATTAAAAAATGCTGTTGATTAAAAAGGAGTGGGGTCTCTAACATGGAAAGCAGTACATACAGCAGACTCATAGCTTGATAATCACTTTAAGAAGCACTCTGACCTCAGAATCAGCCCTTCAGGCATTCTGGTCTGGCTGAAAAGCCCACAAGAGCATTTCGGGCATGGAAAGCCAAGACACTGTGGCAGAAACTGTCCTACCTGAAGGACCTCTCTGGGTGAGACTGCAGTGGAAAGAGGTGGTCATTAAAGAAGGATGTACTTTTCTGTGAAGGGAGAGGAGAACTTCCATTTTGCTGATCGCTTTATCTAAGTACTGATAGAGTTTATGGAGTCTAAAGGCTTCCATAGCCTAGGCAGCTCATGTTAAGAGCCTAGTTGATCACTAAAGTCATAAACAAGGGTGTTAATTGTTAAATTAACAACAGGAGTCACTGTGCACTAACTTCCCATGCAGGATTGCTGGCCTCAAAAAGTTGTATTAGAAGAATCAGCAATAAAACTTGTTTTCTATGATTTATTCCATTTGCATGCATTAAGTGGAGTATATACTTATGTCTCATAAATTCTTCCTAGGCCAAAGTGTCGAACCCCGTGGCTTATTTTCTTAGAAGCTTCTTTAATTAATGACAAAACTTGTTTCCAAAGACTTACTTTCTCTTAATGTATTAAGTGAAGGAAACACTTATGTCTCATAAGCTAGGGTCATCTATGTAGTCCCAAAAGATGAATCACTCTGGGATGCTACTTTAAAGTTAATAAAATCTCTCAAAAAAGGAAGGGAAATTAACTTTGAGATGCAATGACTTTGAACAGCCCATGTCTCAACTGTTGAAAAGTTTCATTCTTCATTTTTTGTTGTTTTCATTTCCATTTTACTTTTCTTTAATCATACAAATTGATGAACTCTTTACTTACTATAGGCTTAATCTTCTGTGCATAAAGTTAACTGAAAATAGATCTTAGTATAAAATAAGACTGGAAATAGGAGAGGGAGGAAGAAGAGGGGTAGGAGTGGGTGTTGCAGGGCGGGCACAGTGGGAACAATCACTATATTCCTAAAATTGTACTTAAGAAATACATGAAGTTTGTATTCATTAAATAAAAGTTTAAAAATGCTCTGGTAAAAGGCAATTTATTCAAGATTTAGGTAAAGGGAACTTACTATCTTCTGTTCCTAGTATCCTTTTGATATTTTTTTCTATTAATATATTTTTTTTTCCTTTTTCTTTTCAGGTTATCTGATATTTTGCTATTTTGTATGCAACATTCTTTTGTCAGAATGCTTGTTATATGTCTGGTGAATGTCCCAAATTTTGTATTTGACTGATTGCTTCTGAAATGTTCACTTAACTTATCATTTTATTCCATGAATTTTCTGTCAGTCTCATTGGATTCAGATTCTTTTGTTTTCTTAGTGTAATCAACTGTAGAGGTAATGCAACTTATCACATATTACATTCAATTAATTGCCACTTACTGTGTGGTTTTCTCATGCATGTTAGTGACACTAACATGGGTTAATGAGTTTAGAGGTGAAAGACTATGTGAAATTAAACTTCCCAATCAACCTTTTTCCTAATGGTTTTACCATCCATTGATGATATAACAAAATCAATTTGTTCACTGGGGTAAAATGCTGATATTCTAATTTTATTACTTTATCTGTTTTTATTAGGTGACATTATTTTTGTAACTTTCGATAAACCATTTAGGCTATGTGGTTACCAAAAGGCAGTTTATACTGGATGCCAAAATGAATACAAAATCATTCCCCTGTAATTATTACATACTGTAATTGATGTTCAGTGCTTTGTGTTAGTACTCTAATAACCTTCAGGGATGTCCAAAAGTTTTATTTTATTTTTCCTTTTCCCAGCATCATAATGATCCCATAAATATTCATATGCTCATTAATTTAATCAAATAAATTTACTACTTTTTTTCCATATACTTGCCAAAACAATTCAAGCTTGTCTCTGCATTCTTTAAGTCTTTACTATGGAAGTCAGTCTGGAGATTCCTCAGAAACCTGAATATAACCCTACCATACAACCCAGCCATCCCACTCCTTGGAATCTACCCAAAGGAAATTAAATTGGCAAACAAAAAGTAGTCTGCACCTTAATGTTTATTGAAGCTCAATTCGCAATAGCTAAGACCTGGAATCAACCCAAATGCCCATCAACAGTAGACTGGATAAAGAAATTATGGGACATGTACTCTATAGAATACTATACAGCAGTCAAAAACAATGAAATCCTATCATTTGCAACAAAATGGAGGAATCTGGAAAACATCATGCTGAGTGAAATAAGCCAGTCCCAGAGGGACAAATATCATATGTTCTCCCTGATCAGTGACAACTAACAGAGCACCAAAAAGGAAACCTGTTGAAATGAAATGGACACTGTGAGAAAGAGTGACTTGATCAGCCCTTGCCCTGACTGTTCATGAACAACTTAATACTTTATCCCTTTTAGTATTTTTTGTTCTACTTAATACTATTGGTTGACCTCTGTAATTAATACACAATTATTCTTAAAGTGTTGAAACTTAACTGAAAAGTGATCCCTGTTAAATATAAGAGTGGGAATAAGAGAGGGAAGAGATGTGCAATTTGAGACATGCTCAATTGGACATGCCCCAAATGGTAGAGTCAGAAATGTGTCAGGGCATTCCAAATTCCATTAATTTGGCATGTACCAACCCCATTCTACTAGTTAAAGTGATCAGTTTAAGTTCATAATTGCTCATAAAGATAGAATAAAGTGTCAAAGGGATCATATAAATAAGACCAGTGTCCACTAATAATAATTGATAGAATTAAAAAGGAGAGAATGACCCAATATGGCAAGTGGGATACACAGCAAACTCATAGAATGACAGTTGCCCTAAACAGCACTCTGGCCTCAGAATCAGCCCTTAAGGCATTCAGATATGGCTAAATAGCTCACGAGAGTTTCTCATGCATAGAAAGCCAAGACACTGTGGCAAAAAATGACCCAAATGAAAGATCTCTGTGAGTGAGATCTCAGCGGAAAGAATGGGTCATCAAAGAAAGCAGTACCTTTCTCTGGAGGAGAGAACTTCCACTTTGAATATGGCCTTGTCTAAATAAGATCGGAGTTTGTGAACTCAAGAAGCTTCCATAGCCTTGGTAGCTCATGACAAGAGCCTCACGTGATTACTGACATCATAAATAAGGAGTCACTGTGCATTTACTCCCCATGTAGGATCTCTGTCCTTAATTTGTCGTACTATTTGAATTAATGGTAAAACTAGTATTCAAACAGTACTTTATATTTTGTGTTTCTATGTGGATGCAATCTGTTGAAATCTTTACTTAGTATATACTAAGTTGATTTTCTGTATATAAGAAAATTAAAAATGAATCTCAATGAAGAAGGGGATGGGTGAGGGAGTAGTAGATGGGATGGTTTGTGGGTGAGTGTGTGGTTATGGGGCGAAAAATTTGTATTTATTAAGTAAAAGTTTTCTTAAAAATTTCATAGATGGTGGGACAGTTTTTATATCCCAAAACATAATGCATACTAAATGGTAATTTGGAATCACAATTGTGCATTTAATCTATCTTGCATATTTTCAGTTACTTCTCCCATGTTGTTTAGTAGAATTATTTCCTATGTGTGGGGAGCAATCCGGACTAGACTAAGTTACTCGAATTAGGACTTATTCTATGCATCTGCTCTCCCACAATATGGCGCTGGGAGAGAAGTAAACAGCTTCCGCGCAGCTGCCTCCAGTTCAACCAATTAACTGTAGGACTTGCTCCTGATTGGAGAGCAGCGTACTCGGCGTGTGGGCAGCCGAGTTGGGATTGGCGGAGGAGGACTATAAAGGAGGAGAGAGACGGCATGCACCAGGAACATCTATGGGGAACATCTAAGGGAACCCGTGCAGCCCCCGAGAAAGCCGGCCGGCGGTGTGCCGCTCCCCTGCGGAAGTGGGGAATGCGGCCAGGGGGAACTGCCCTTCCACGGAGGTGGAAGGGATAGTAGCCAACCCGGGAAGAACCAGCAGCAAACCCGGGGAGGGCCGAGCAGACGAAAGAACAGCGCAGGGTCCTGTGTTGCTCCTCCACGAAGAGGGGGAGCGACATAATGGTGCCGTGACTCGGATATGAAGCCTAGGCAGGGCTTAGTGTCGTTCCCCCATGAAGACGGGGAGCGACACCTATGGATAACAACTCTTCATTGCTTTGTTAGAATCATGTGTACTCTGTAACATATTTGGTTTTAGAAGTCCAGTGTTCCTGATAATTTTGTTAACATACTGTGAAAGATTGAAAATTTGACTAAGTCATAATATGGTATTTAATTATTAATTGGTAAGATTTATGTAACAGCAGCAAAAAAATAAAAATACATTGACTGCAAAAAAAAATACATTGACTGCTAGTTGACTGTCCTTGAGCATATGCTTTTTTCTTTGGATAGAAGTAGGAAATTAGTACTTTTATAAATAATGTAATAATGAATGCTCATACCACTATTTCCAATTTAGAATTATTTATTTTCTCTTTTGTTAAAATGTGTTCCTGAAAACATTGAATCCCTTACAATATAGTCAAACATGTAACTTTATAAAATAACTATACTAGAATTATTATTAATAAAATTATTGCTGACAAAGTTTTATTCATAGCTAATTTTATCTTTCAGATGTTGCCTGCTAAGAGATACAGTCATAAACTCTGTTCTAAGTTTAGAGAGAATAATTACTTTCTCTGAGCAGTTATATCACCAAATTGATAATAATTTAGAGTTGTTCTGTCTTGTTTCCTTATTTTGCACATTTAAAATTTCTATTTGTTTTGTTTTCTTATTTTATAAAACATTCCCACGTGATTCCCAAGAAAAATTATAACTTGGTAAATTCTTGAACTCAATCTTTTCTGTCTATTCTCAAAATATACACAATGTATATATATATACACATATATATACAAAATATATAAATATATATATATCACCCTCCATTTCTTACACTAAACACACCATATCATATGTATTCTTGTGCACATCTCTATTGTATAACACTATATACATGTGTTCACAATGATTTACCATTACAAATGATTTCAACAGATAGTACACATAAACTATTTTTTAGTTTATCCGTGTAACTTTAGGGTACATTCCTGGAAAATGTGGTTGAGTTTTACAAAATTTGATATAATTCTGCTAAACACTGTCTAAGTTCCCTACATGGATTGTATTACTTTGCATTCCTATTAGCAAGAAATGAGAGAATGAAGGTTTTACTGCACACCATCCAACAATATATGTTGTGAAAATTTGTATTTTGGTCCATGTTTTCCTATCTGAAAGCTTCAGTGCTACTTCATTTATTATTCTCTTTTATGAGTAAATTTAAATGTCTTTCCATTTGTTTCAGACACATTGTATATTTTCTTCTATAAACTGTCATGTCATTTGCAAATTTTATATTAAGCTGCTGAGTTGTATCTTCTCATTTTATAAACTCTTAACTTATTTAAGATGTTATTTGTGATATAAATTTCAAACAACTTTTCAGGTTTCTTATTCGTCTTTTGAAATTTTCTGATTCAAGTTTTTAGTGCTTGTTTAATAAAATACAATCATGCCCTGCATAACAACTTTTCAGTTAGCAATGGAATCTATTTATGGTTATAATGGAGCTAAAAGTATTCTTATCACTGTAACAGTCATCATAATGATTGTGGTGATGCCAATGTAAACAAACTACTACACTTCCAATAGCATAAAAGTATAGCAATACAAATATGTATCATCAACAGTATTTGATAATGACAGTAAAGTAATATGAGCATGAATTTATTATGTTATTTTTACTGTTATTTAAGGTGCACTTCTACTTATAACAAAAAGTTTATAATAAATTAGTTTGCTGTGTTTCACTTGCAAAAATCTCACAATTCTTATGTTTAATGCATTTTTTTAACAGGAGGGGAATCACTAACTTTCTTTTATCTTGCCAAGCTACTCATTATTTATTTTTATTTATTTGAAAGGCAGAGAGACAAAGACACAGACAGAATTCTTTCAGCCACTGGTTCACTTTCTGAAGAACTGTAACAGTCTAGATCAGGATGGTCAAAGCCAGGAATCAGGAACTTAATCCAAGTCTCCCATTTGGGTGGCATGGACCTAACCACCTGCTGACTCTCAGGGTATGCATTAGATGGAATATGGAATCAGAAGCAGAGCTGGGATTCAAATCTTGGCACTCTGATAATGGATACAGGCATTCCAAGTCTCGTCTTCACTGTTGCATCAAACATGTACCCCAACCATATCTTTTGATTGCATCAAGAGGCCATGTTGAGTGATTGACCTATAAACATCTACGTTTTTAACCAATACATAAAAACATATATATTTATGCCATATCTTGTGATGTCTCCATACATTTACTTATTGTGTAATGTTCAAATCAGAGTAAACATTCCTATCTCCTGAAACATTCATCTTGTCTTTATAACAAAAACATTCAAACTCCTCTCTTCTACATTGAATATATTTATCTATGTTATATATATTATTATATCTTATTTTATATATACATAAATATTATTGTTATCTATAGTTATTCGACTGTGTGGTATAACACCAGAATTTCTCCCATATAACTATAGTTTGATACCAGTTAAAATCAACCGTTTCCTGTCCCTCCTTCACACCTGACCTGCACAACCACAATCCACTCTTAATTTGTATGAGATCAAGTTTTCTAATTACTCATGAGTAAGATCATCCGGCATTTCTGTGCCATACTGTTTTACTTAACCTAATCTTATGAGAATAAACACAAAAGCGGTCTTTATAAAAATTAAGAGTGAGAATAGGAGAGAGAGGAGGAAGAAGGGTAAGAATGTGGGAGGGAGGAAAAGTAGGGTGGAAAGAATCAATGTTCCTAACTCTGAATACATAAAATTCCTGAAATTTGCATATCTTAAATACAATTAAAAAAAAAAAAAAACTTTTGAGGCTGGTGCTGTACTATGGTAGGCTAAGCCTCCACCTGAGGCAACAGCATCTCATATAGGTGCTGGTTCATGTCCTGGCTGCTCTTTTTCTGACGCAGTTGTCTACTTATGGCCTGGGACAGTGACAGAAGATAGCCAAGTGCTTGGAACCTGCACCCGCTTGGGAGACCTGGAAGAAGCTCCTGGCTCTTGGCTTCAGGTCAGTTCAGCTCCAGCCATTAATTTGGGGTGAACCAGCAGATGTCTCTAATGTTACCTCTCAAATAAATAAATAAATAAATAAATCTTTAAAAAACTTTTCTATTCAATCTATATTGTTTCAAATGACAACATTTTTCATGTTTAAGGTAAATAATATTCCATTGTATACATGTACCATATTTTCTTTATCTTTTCATCACTATTTAGTGTATATCCAAAGGGAATGAATTCATCTAAGTTTGTGCAAGTGGATGTTCATACATACAATGTTCATACCATTGATGAATTTGTCTAATGAATGTATTTCCATCATTATAGAACATATTATTTCATATCATTAATTTTTAGACATTTTGATTCACAATGAACATTTAACCAAAGATAGGCACACCATGTTTCAAACCAAGCCTCCTTTTAGTGTGTGTGTGATTTTTCTTTATACTAATAAACTTTTGAAAGGTTGTGAAAAATGGAATTATGGGGTCAGCAAGCGGCCTAGCAGTCTAGGCCTCTGCCTGTGCCATCAGCATCCCATATAGGGACCACTTCATGTCCTGGCTGCTCCTTACCATTTAGCTTTCTGCTGTTGGCCTGGGAAACCAGTGGAAGATGGCCCAAGTGCTTGGGCTCCTGCACCCATGTGGGAGACCCAGAAGCTCCTGGCTTCGGATTTGCACAACTCTGACCTTTGTGGTCATTTGGGGAGTGAACCAGCAGATGGAAAACCTTTCTCTCTTTCTCTCCCTCTCTCTGTAACTCTCTCAAATAAGTAGATAAGACCTTTTAAAAATCAAACTAAAAGATAAATTTATTTGGGGACAAAGTATTTTTAAAATAATATATATAAGGAGTCTTCAAAATGCTCACAGAAAATGCATATATGTAAAGGCTATGTATATATGAGCTTGTATAAGTGTGTTCATTTATGCATGGATGAATTAATTTGTGTCTCTATTTAGTGGAAATTTCTAGTCTTCATAGATTTATTTTGCTGTGGAAATTTTCATAGTCAAATTTTTCTCTCTCCTAGGATTAATTTAGGTAGAAAGATTATTTTAAAACTACTTTCAAGTATTTGCCCAAAGATAAGTAAACACTATTCTTTTGTTTATTTTTTTTCAAATACACTGTGCTTTGGATTATTAGTTCTAGTATTTTCCCATTTCATTTTTTTATTCATTACATGCTATTTTCCTCCTTATTATTCTTTTTTTGTATAACTTTTCATATTTTGAGGTTTTCAACATGTTAATTTATTATACTGATACACATATTCAGTGTTATAAATTTTCCTGTTTTATGTACATCTTATGAATTATTTGTATCATATTTTGATTGCATTTTCTAGAAACTGCAATGTTATATGTCCTCTTTAATCCACATGTTTAATTCTGTAATTTGGAGATTTAAGAGGAAAGAACTTTAACATTGGTTTCATTGAAATGCTGTTTGCTTTATTCACAGTTTGCTGTTGAATTTTTGATTGTGTCCTGAGAACCAAATTTCATTGAATTTTTTTTTTTTGACAGGCAGAGTGGACAGTGAGAGAGAGAGGCAGGGAGAAAGGTCTTCCTCTACCGTTGGTTCACCCCCCAGTGGCCACTGCCACCGGTGCACCGTACTGATGTGAAGCCAGGAGCCAGGTGTTTATCCTGGTCTCCCATGCAGGTGCAGGGCCCAAGCACTTGGGCCATTCTCCACTGCCTTCCTGGGTCACAGCAGAGAGCTGGCCTGGAAGAGGGGCAACCAGGACAGAATCCAGTGCCCCGACCGGGACTAGAACCCGGTGTGTCGGTGTCTCAGGAGGAGGATTAGCCTATTGAGCCACAGTGCCGGCCTCGTTAAAAATTTATATGTATTTGTAAAGAAGTATAATGTCCATTATCAGGAAGTACAGATCTATACATTATTGATTTTATTTTTTAAATCTCAATTTTATCACCAAAATACTTTCTATTTGGGTTGTCCATGTATAAGAGAGGTATGTGGAATTCTCTCACTCAAAACATGTCTTTCCAATTCATTTTTCATTTATTAAAATTTCTACTTACTGGAGGTTATTTAAGGGGTATTTGGTCCATAAAAATTAAATATAATTACTGATTGGATGAGAATTACATCTTACAGCATGGGAGTGTTCCTCATCTTATTATTTTGATCCTGTGTCTATCTTAGTCTAACTTTATGTTTTAAATTCATTCAGTCACTTCTGAATGTGTTCAAGAAGTGATTTTTTGTTTCTGAAAATATGCAAATTTAATGGATGAACGTTGGACAATTCTCCACTTTCAGGTAACCATTCTCATAACCATCTGGGCTCAGATTCTGACTGTAAGTTTCTATGATCATATCGGCATACATCCGGCTAACAAACACAAAGGACTAGGACTTCCTTCAACTTCAAGTTCTAGTTTTCCCATAGGAAACCGCAAAAGATTGTTTACAACACCTCAGGAGTGGCATATGGGACTCTGTGCTCTAGAGGAAGACGAAGTGGTGATACACATTTCCTACAATGTACAGTGATCATAGTAGAAAATGCAAAAATGGCTCATTAATACTCTTCAAATAATTGTTTTTTAATAATCATATAGGTCAAACTGGGTGTAGGAATAGTTGTCACTTTTGCTATTATATCACCTTTGTTTTAATATTAATCAGTTTGTTTGTGTGTTTATCTAAAACACAAGTAGGCCTCTTAACTTTCTTCAGAAGTTCTCCTATCTTCAAACTACTTTTGTAAGTATTTCTGCAATTTTAAACAACCCATCAATCAGGTGAATGTAACAGGGATCTGTATCTGCTTGGCTATCTCAGGTACTGTTAGTCACTAAAATATGTTAGTGACCATTTTCTCCTATAACTACAGTAGATCAACTCCATCTTTATCACATGTACTCATTTCTGAATGTTGTGAATTGCTTAATCACTTCTGTTGTATGTCTTAGACACAGTACTACTTAGCATTTCAATTTCCAAATATGATTTTTATATTTTAATAGGCATGTTTTTCACATTTGCATTTTTGAAAAGACAGTATGTGTGATCTTTAATTCTGTAAGTTTTTTCATGCTATATTAAATATTTAAGCATTTTCAGTTATTTGGTCTTTTGAATTTGCTTTTGTCAAAGTAAATGTTTTTATTTATCAAGCAGCATTTGCATTTTAGTCTTAGTTTTATATTTATGCCAATAATCTTATCTTTGCCAACCCTTCTTTAGATAATGTATATTGCCTACTTGTTGTAAATAACCTTCTTCTCTCCCAGTCTCCAGTTTTACTCAACAGAACTATCTTGAAAAGCTGATTATTTTTATTTTTGCAGAAAAGATAGCACATTCTAACATCTCTTCCTCTTTTTCATATCTTAGTTTTAATTCTCATAAATATATACAGTGCTTACCCCAAACTTTTCAAAATTCATTGATAATTTTATGATTACCTGAAATTTTAACCACTAATGGATTTCTCAGGAGGAGATTATATGAATGCTATTTCCAAGCTTCTATGTATTCATAACTATTTGTCTATGATCTTTACTCTTGAAGAAAAGTTTGTATATAAAACACTTGGCTCACATTTTCTATCATTGAATATCTTGAAAGTATTGTCTTGTGGTTTTAGGTATAAAATATTTCATTTGAGGCTGCTGTAATCCTTACTTTCTTTCCTTTATACATGACTCATCTATTATTAAAGGATCACTCGTCCTTATATGTAAGGGTCAACCAGTGTTATAACTTTTAAGGTAAAAAATGTTTCTTTAAAACAGAAACAACTGGAGCAGGCACTGTGGCAGAGGGGTAAAGCTGCTGCCTGCAGTGCTGGCATCCCATATGGACGCTAGTTCTAGTCCCGGCTGCTCCACTTCTGATCCAGCTCTCTGCTATGTCCTGGGAAAACAGTAGAAGATGGCACAAGTCTTTGGGTCCCTGCACTCACATGGGAGACCCAGAAGAAGCTCCTGGCTCCTGGCCTTAGATTCGTGCAGCTCCAGCCATTGCAGCCAACTGGGGAGTGAACCAGAGGATGGAAGACCTCTCTGTCTCTGCCTCTCCTTCTCTGTGTAACTTTGACTTTCAAATAAACATAAATCTTTAAAAAATAGTTACAAAATGCACAGCTGACAAAGATCTTATAAAAAAAAACTATGCATGGATTTCAAAAAAATAAAACACACAATCAAATTATCTTTATTTTAGGAAAGTTTCATGAATTAGAGTTAAACCTATTAGGTTTTATCGCTTTGCATTTTCCTTTCAGGGAATCTAATATGCATACATTCCATACATTTGCAAGTCTCTTATATCTGTTACTTTCACTCCAAACCTTGTCATTTTAATTTTTTATTTATTTTATTTTTATCCTTTTCATCTCCTACATGTCATATTTTATGTCTATTGGTGTCAATGTTCCTAATTAGAGTTTTTTTCTTGGATTTATTTTATTTTTTTCATTTTCCCTTAGGTTCCTTATTTCTAAATTCTTCTTTATATTATCTAGCCAAGGAATTTGTGAGTTTTAGCATTTATGATTTCTAAAATCCACAGAGCTGATTTTTATTTACTTTAATATTTTATTTATTTAAAAGGCAGAGAGACACTGGGGCAGGCAGACAGAAATACAGAAAATTCTTACGCTACCTATTTTACTCTCCAAATATCTACAGTAGCAATTTTGGGCCAGCATAACGCCAGAAGGCTAGAACTCAATCCAGGTCTACATGGTTGGTCGTGTCCCATGGCTTCCAAAGTCTGCATTATCAGGAAGCTGGAATGGGGAACAAGTAATCACTTAAACCCAAGCACTCAGATACTGGATTCAGGCATGACAGGTAGAAAGCTGTTTTATTACTGTTAGGAAGCCATGTTATTTTTACTCCATGGGTAAATTTTGAAATATTTGATATCTATAATCATTAATATTCCATTGTTAACTCATTTAGAGTTTTTTAAACATTATAATGCAACATACATACCAAGATACTATACATAAGTGTACAAATAAATGAGACTTTTTGTTTTCTGTGCACACTTATAATTTGTGCCCAAATTAAGGGAAAAAATTACTATTAACCCCAGGAGCCCTCACAAATCTTCCTCCCAATTTTTTTTATTTAACATAGAGAGAAGAGTATATTGTCATTTGCATGGTATGATTCAGTGAAGCAGTATCTTTAACTAATGATATGACACCCATAATTTTTATATACTACATATATTAACTTAGCAAATAAAAGAAAATATGTGATATTTGTCTTTCAAAGTCTGGCTTATTTCACTTAGTATAATGATCTCCATTTCCATCTATTGTGTTGCAAATGGCAGAATTTCATTCTTTTTAATGACTGAGAAATACTCTATCATGTATATATATATTATATTTTCTTTTTGCACTCATCAGTTGATGGAAATATAGGTGGACTTCACATTTTTGTTATTGTGAATTTAGGCCCTATAAACATAGGAATGCAACTTTTTCTATCATATGACAATTTAACTTCCTTGAGATATAGTCCCAGGATCAGAACTGCTGAGTCCTATTGTATATATATTTTTAGTTTTTTTTTTTTTTTTTAAATCTCATAGTATTTTCCATAATGGTTGTGCCAATTTGCTTTCCTACTAACAATGTATTAGGACACCCTTTTCTCCATAACATCACCAGCATTTGTTATTTTTTGAGTTTTAGAAAGTAGACATACTTGGTATAGTAAGGTGATTCCCCATTATGGTTTTTATTTGCATTTCTTTGATGCAAGTGATACAGAAAAATTTTTCATTTATCTGTTGGTCATGTGTCTTTCATACCTTGAAAAATTCCTGCTTGGTGTAGCCATTCTAATTTCACACAGAACAGACTTTAACACAAAAACTGTTAAAGAGACAATAATGATTAAGTGATTAATTCAACAGATAGATGTGACTATAATAAATGTATATTTACCCAATTACAGGACACCTGGCTACTAAAAAGTAATGTTAATACGTTATCCCTCTTAGTAGTTTTTTTGTCTGTTCTACTTAATATGACTGGTTTAATTCTGTAATTAATACACAATTATTCTTAAGTGTTGAAATTTAACTGAAATGTGATTCCTGTTAAACATAAGAGTGGGAATAAGAGAGGGAAGAGATGTACAATTTGGGACATGTTCAAGCTGACTTGCCCCAAATGGTAGAGTTAGAAACATACCAGGGGACTCCAATTTAATCCCATCAAGGTGGCATGTACCAATGCCATCTCACTAGTCCAAGTGATCAATTTCAGTTCACAATTGTTCATAATGAAATGACTAAGAGTCAAAGGGAGCACATAAACAAGTCTAGTACCTGCTAATACTAACCGATAGAATAAATAAAGGGGAGAGTGATCCAACATGGGAAGCGAGATACTCAGCAGACTCATAGAATGGCGGATGTCCTAAACAGCACTCTGGCTTCATAATCAACCCCTAAGGCATTCGGATCTGGCTGAAAAGCCCATGAGAGTATTTCAGGCATGGAAAGCCAAGACACTCTGGCAAAAAAAAAAAAAAAAAAAAAAAAAAAAAAAAAAAAAAAAACAAAACCTAAATGAAAGATCTCTGTGAGTGAGATCCCAGTGGAAAGAACAGGTCTTCAAAGAGGGAGGTGCCTTTCTCTGAAGGGAGGAGAGAACCTCCACTTTGACTATGACCTTGTCTAAACAAGATAAGAGTCAGAGAACTCAAGGGGCTTCCATAGCCTTGGAAACTCATGACTGGTGCATAGGGAGATTACTGATGCCATAGACAGGAGTGTCAATTGGTAAAGTCAACAACAGGAGTCACTGTGCACTTACTCCTCATGTAGGATCTCTGTCCTTAATGTGCTGTACATTGAGACTTAATGCTATAACGAGTACTCAAACAGTATATTTCACTTTGTGTTTCTATGGGGGTGCAAACTGTTGAAATCTTTACTCAATGCATACTAAACTGATCTTCTGTAAAAAAAAAAAAAAAAAAAAAAAAAAAAAGAAGAAGAAATTATCAATTCCCAACTTGACTCTCACTGGGATTAAACATGACAATAGGTCTGATCTGATTTCATCATCATTTAAAAAATCATCTATTATTTTTCACTTTATGTTTCTGTGTGGGAGCAAACTGTTGAAATCTTTACTTAATGTATGCTAAACTGATCTTCTGTATATAAAGAGAATTGAAAATGAATCCTCATGTGAATGGAAGGGGAGAGGGAATGGGAAAGGGGAGGTTTGCGGGTGGGAGGGACGTTATGGGGGGGAAGCCTTTGCAATCCATAAGCCGTACTTTGGAAAGTTAT
Organism: Oryctolagus cuniculus; assembly: GCF_964237555.1. Classification (NCBI taxonomy): domain Eukaryota; kingdom Metazoa; phylum Chordata; class Mammalia; order Lagomorpha; family Leporidae; genus Oryctolagus; species Oryctolagus cuniculus. The sequence continues at coordinate 55,831,684 of NC_091436.1, read as the reverse complement.
ATTCATTAAATAAAAGTTAAAAAAAAAAAAGAAAAAAGAAAAGTAATGTTAATGAATCTAAGGGGAGACAAAGACTCCTATACAATAATAATGGGGGATTTCAATACCCCATTATCATAAATAGACAGATGAACTAGACAGAAAATCAACCAAGAAAAAACTGAGCTCATTGACACTATGGACTAAATGGATCTAATTGATATATACATAACTTTTCATCATAAACTTGAGGAATAAAAATTCTTCTCATCATTTCTCTAGGATAGACCATATGCTAGACTATACAGCATGTCTCAGCAAACTGAAAAAAAGAATTGAAACCAAACCATGCATCTTCTCCAAAGGGGATAGAATGAAGCTGGAAGTCAACAACTCAAGAATCTCTAGATCATATGCAAATACATGGAGACTGAACAGCATCCTCCTGAATGCACAATGGGCCATAGAGGAAATCAAAAAAGAAATTAAAAAAATTCTGGAAATGAATGAAGATAACAATACATCATATCAAACTTCTGGGAAACAGTAAAAGCAGTGTTAAGAGGGAAGTTTATAGAATTTGGTGCCTGGATCAAGAAATTGGAAAAGAACCAAATGAATGAGCTATCAGTGCATCAGAAGGACCCAGAGAAACAACAAACCAAATCAAAATTTGAAAAAGGAAAAAAAAATTAGAGAAAATAGCAAAACTGAAACAAAAATTAATATAAAGGATCAGTTATATGAAAAGTTTTTTATTAAAGAATTGATATACTATTGGCCCAATTAACCAAAAAAATAGAGTACCCAAATGAATACAATCAGAGAAGAAAAGGGAAATTAACAAATTTTCCACAGAAATAAAATGAATCAGCAGGTAATACTACAAAGAGCTGTATGCCAACAAACTGGAAAATCTAGAACAAATGAACAGATTTCTGGACATATAAAATCTACCAAAACTGAGTCATGAAGACATAGAAGATCTAGAGACTGATAACCAATACACAGATTGAATCAGTAATAAAGACCCTCACAACCAAGAAAAGCTTCATTGCTAATTTCTACCAGACATTTAAAGAATTAATTTCTATTCTTCTCAAGCTATTCAAAACAACTGAATAGGACAGAATCCTCCCAAACTCCATCTATGAAGCCTGCATCACCTTAATTCCTAAGCCAGAAAAAGGGGCAACAAAGAGAATCATAGAACAATATCCCTGATGCAAACATAGATGTAAAAATCCTCAATAAAATATTAGCTAATCAAATCTAACAACATATCTCAAAGATCATTCACCCAGACTAAGTGGATTTATCCCCAGATGTAGGAATGGTTCAACATTTGCAAATCAGTAAATGTAATATATCACATTAACAAACGGAAGAACAAAACACATATGGTTATCTTAATAGATTCAGAGAAAGCCTTTGATAAAATATGATACCCCTTCATAATGAAAACCTTAAGCAAATTGGGTATAGAAGGAATATTCCTCAACACAATCAAGGCAATTTATGACAAAACCACAACCAGCATCCTATTGAATTGGGAAGAGCTGGAAGCATTTCCATTAAGATCCGGAATCAGACAAGGATGCCCACTCTCACCACTGCTATTCAATATAGTCCTGGAAGTTTTCTCCAGAGTCTTTAGGCAAGAAAAAGAAATCAAAGAGAGAAATCAAAGGGATAGAAGTTGCAGAGGAGGATTTCAAGCCATCCCTATTTGCAGATTACATGATTCTATATATAAGGGAAGCAAAAGACTCCACTAAGAGACTTCTAGACTTCAAAAAAAAAAAGTTTGGCAAAGTGGCAGGATATAAAATTAACACACATAAATCAGAGGCCTTTTTATACACAATGTCATAGCTGAGAAAGAAATTCTGATTAATCACTTTCACAATAGCTATGAAAAATAATAAATACCTTAGAATAAATTTAATGAAGAGTTGGAAGATCTCTATGACGAAAATTATAAAACATTAAAGAAAGAAATAGAAGTGGACACCAAAAAATTAATATATAGTCAAAATGTCCACACTACCAAAAGCAATTTACAGATTCAATGAGATCCCAATCAAAATACCAACAACATTTTTCTCAGTTCTAGAAAAAAATAGTAAAATTTATGTGGAAGCACAAGAGATTCCAAATAGCTAAAGAAATCTTGAACAAAAATAAAGTTGCTGTCATCATAATGCCAGATTTCAAGACATACTATAGGTCAATTATAATCAAAGCAGTCTGGCACTGGCTCAAATATAGACATGTAGATCAATGGAATGGAATAGAAACTCCCAAAATCAATCCATGCATTTACAACCAACTTATCTTTGACAAAGGAGCTAAAGTCAATCTATGGAGCAAGGACAGTCTCTTCAACAAGTGGTATTGGGAAATCTGGATTTCCATGTGCAAAAGTATAAAACTAGACCCTGGAGCCGGTGTGGTGGTGCAGTAGGCTAATCCTCTGCCTGCTGTGTCGACATCCCATATGGGCGCTGGTTCTAGTCCCGGCTGCTCCTCTTCTGGTCCAGCTCTCTGCTATGGCCTGAGAAAGCAGTAGAGGAAGGCCCAAGTCCTTGGGCCCCTGCACTTGCGTGGGAGACTGGAGGAGGCTCTTGGCTCCTGGCTTAGGATCAGTGCAGCTCTGGCCATTGTGGACATTTCAGGGTGAACCAATGTACGGCAGATCTTTCTCTCTGTGTCTCCCTCTCACTGTTCATAACTCCTATCTCTAAAATAAATAAATAAAATCTAAAAAAACACAACTAGATCTTACACCTTACACAAAAATCCACTCAACATGGATCAAGGATCTAAATCTATGACCGAATATCATTAAAATACTAGAGAACGTTGGGGAAATTATTATGGCACAGGGGATTAGGCTAACTGTGAGGAGCAACTGAGACCAGACTAAATTAGTGAAACTAGGACTAATGCTACGAATCTGATCTCCCACAACATGGCGCTGAGAGAGAGACCAAACAACATCTATGCAGCTGCCTCATCAGTTTGACTGATAAGCTGCAGGAGCTGATCTTGCTCCTGATTGGAGGAGAGCAGCGTGCTTGGCGTGTGGGCAGCAGAGCATGGATTGGTGGAAGAGGACTATAAAGGAAGAGAGAGACAACATGCACCAGGAACACCTGAGGAACATCTGAGCAGCCCCTGAGAGAGCCGGCCAGCGGTGTGTCGCTCCTCCACGGAAGCGGGGAAAGCGGCGGGGGGTACTGCCCCTCCGCGTTGGCGGGGGAGGGGAGGCTGGCAGCTAACCCAGGACGGCGTTGTTCCTCCGTGAGTGAGGGAATGGCAGCTAACCCGGGAAGGGCCGGGCAGAAAGAACAGTGTAGGTTTTGGTGTTGTTCCTCCGCGAATGGGGGAGCGACAGCTAACACCTGTGATGCCAGCATCATGCATGAGTGTTGGTTTGCATCATGGTTGCTCCACTTCTGATTGAAGCTCACTGCTAAAATACCTGGGAAACACAGAAGATGGACCAAATACTTGGGCACTTGGCACCCATATGGGAGAACTAGATGGAGTTTTAGGCTCCTAGTTTTGACCTGGCCCAGCCAGTCCTCATCATTGCAACCAATTAGGGGAGTGAACCAGCAGATAGAAGATATCTCTCTCGGTCTGTCTGTCTCTCTGTCTCTCTAAAATAAATAAAATAAATATTTTTTTAAAGAATGAGGGAAGAAATAATCCTTTGCCTTTTATAAAAGCAGAAAACAAAAGGAAAATAAAGCCGGCACTGTGGCTCCATAGGCTAATCATCCTGGTGCCGGCACACCGGGTTCTAGTCCCAGTCGGGGCACCGGATTCTGTCCCGGTTGCTCCTCTTCCAGTCCAGCTCTCTGCTCTGGCCCGGGAGTGCAGTGGAGAATGGCCCAGGTACTCGGGTCCGGCATCCACATGGGAGACCAGGAGAAGCACCTGGCTCCTGGTTTCGGTTCAGCGCAGTGTGCTGGCCGCGGCGGCCATTGGGGGATGAACCAATGGAAAAGGAAGACCTTTCGCTCTGTGTCTCTCTCTCACTGTCCACTCTCCCTGTAAAAAAAAAGGGGGGGGGGAATAAAAAATGTTGAAGAAAATGAAAAAACAAAAATATGAAAATAGGGGATATAGCAAGCACAGTGTTAAAAAAAAGTTTAAAATAAGAGCAAACCAAACATGAAATTATTAGAGGGAAAGACATAATAAAATGAGAGAATAAACAAAATAGAAATCTAAAAAAAAAAGACTGCACAAAAATCAGTGAAATGTGCCAGGGGATTCCAATACAATCCCATCAAGATGGCATGTACCAATGCCATTTCACTAGTCCCAGTGATCAATTTCTGTTCACAATTTATAATAATGATAGGACTAAGAGCCAAAGGGATCACATAAACAAGACTAGTGTATGCTAATACTAACTGAGAGATTAAAAAAGGGAGAGAACAATCCAACATGGGGAGCGAGATACACAGCGGACTCATAGAATGGTGGATGTCCTAAACAGCACTCTGGCCTCAGAATCAGCCCTTAAGGCATTCGGATCCAGCTGAAAAGCCCATGAGAGTATTTCAGGCATGGAAAGCCAAGACATTCTGGAAAATAAAAAGGACATAAATGAAAGATCTCTGTGAGTGAGATCCCAGTAGAAAGAACGGGCTATCAAAGAAGGAGGTACCTTTCTCTGAAGGGAGGAGAGAACTTCTACTTTGACTATGACCTTGTCTGAATAAGATCAAAGTCGGTGAACTCAAAAGGCTTCCATAGCCTTGGCAACTCATGATTAGAGCCTATGGAGATTACTGACGCCATAAACAACAGTGTCAACTTGTTAAGTCAACAACAGGAGTTACTGTGTACTTACTCCTCATGTGGGATCTCTGTCCTTAACGTGTTGTTCAATGTGAAATAATGCTATAACTAGTACTCAAACAGTATTTTACACTTCATGTTCTGTGTGGGTGCAAACTGATGAAATCTTTACTTAATATATACTAAATCGGTCTTCTGTATATAAAGATAATTGAAAATGAATCTTGATGTGAATGGAATGGGAGAGGGAGTGGGAGATGGGAGGGGTGCGGGTGGGAGGGAAGTTATGGGGGGAAAGCCATTGTAATCCATAAACTGTACTTTGGAAATTTATATTTACTAAATAAATGTTAAAAAAAAAGAAAAATGTTCAAAGGGGGAATAGTTGAAACAAGATTGGCAAAATTTGAACAATTGATGAGTGTAAGTAATGGAATCATGAGTATTATTGCTATTTTTGCAATCACTGAATAGTTCCATAATTGAACACTTTTTAACACAGAAAAAACATCAGTGAAATGAAGAACTGTGGTTTTTTGAAAAAAATTTATAAACTATTCGCTCAACTAACCAAAAAATAGGAGGAGAGAGGAGGAAATTGATAAAATCAGAGCTGAAAAATGAGATAACCATAGAAATACAATCATTAGGAATTATTACAAATAGGTACATTCCAACAAATTGGAATATCTAGGAGACATGAATATACATCAGCACACATATAATTTACTAAAATTGAGGCACAAAGTTATAGAAAACCTGAATAGACTAATACCCAAGGCAGATTAGGAAATAAGACTCTCAACAAAGAACAGCCCAGGACTGACTAGTATACCTCAACACAAGAAAGGCAGTATAAGCCAGTATCATATTGATTGAGAAAAGCTGGAAGCTTTTTCACTAAGCTCCAGAACCAGACAAAGATGCCCAGCCTCTCCTTTACTATTCAATAGTAGCTAGAGCCTCTAGGCAAGTAAAAGGTTTCAAAGAGAAACGAATTGAAAAAGAGAAATTCTAATTATCCATGTTTGCAGATAACATGCTACTTTATATATGGAAACCAGAAGACTACACTCAGAGACTGTTAAAACTCAGGAGAATTCAACAAAGTTGTAGGATATAAAAATTACCACAAAACGCAATAGAATTATTATACAACAACAATGCCCTGGCTAAGAAAGAATTTGTAAGTTTAATACCATTCACAGTAGCTACAAAAAACTTTAAATTGACTTGGGTAAATGTAATCAAAATTGCAAAACATTAATGAAAGAAATGAAAAAAGGCTCCCAAAATGAAAAAGTCTCCTAGATTCATGGGTTGGAAGAATTAATATTAGCAACATGTCTATACTGTATTAAACAATTTAGAGATTCAATGTTATCCCAATCAAAATTCTAAGGAAATTATTCACAGAACATGAAAAAACATGCAAAATTCATATGGAAACACAAAAGACTCCAAATAGCAAAAGCAATCGAAAACAGTAAAAAGAAAGACAAAACATCACAACCTAGATTTCAAGACATGCTACAAGCCTGTTATAATAAAAGCAGTTTCATACTGGCACAAAAATAGTCTTGTAGACCAAAGGAACAGATTAGAAACCCCAGAAATTAACCCACACACTTACAATGTGCTATTCTTTGACAAACAAGCTAAAATCATTTCCTAGAAAAAGGACAAATTATTCAAAAAACAGTGCAGGGAAAATTATATTTCTACAGGTAGAAGTTTAAAGCAAGACAACTACCTTATACCTTATACAAAAATTAACTCAAAATGAATTAAGGATCTAAACATAAGAACAAAATCTATGAAATTAATAGAAGAAAACAAATGAGAAATACCTGGGGCTGGCACTGTGGTAGAACTGGTAGAACCACCTCCTTCAAGGCAAGCAGCCCATGTGCCCGACAATTTCACTCCCATCTGCTCAACTCCAATCCAGCCATCTGCTAACAGCATGGGAAAAACAACAAAAGGTGGCCCAAGTGCTTTTCCCTTGCCTCCTATTTGGGAGACTTGGGTGAAGCTCTTGGTTCCGGGTTTCAGCCTGTTCCAGCCATAACCATTATGGCCATCTGGATAGTGAACAGCAGAAGGAAGATCTCTTTCTCTCTCCCTGTTTTTCTGTAACTCTTTGAACTAACTAACTAAATAAACCTTTACAAAAATACCATGATTTAGAAGATACAGAAATAAGAGATCCTGTAGATGTGTAAATATCAATTTAGAAACACAAGAAACATGAACAAGGAAGGCAATATGATTTCACCAAAAGAATACAATAACACAAATTAATATTAGATTGTGAACAAGGTTAGGTTGATGAAATGCCTGAAGAAGAATAATTCTAAGCTTCGTTTAACAGTCTAATTCAATTAGGAAATCACTGCATAACATTCATAAGAAATAAAACAAGATCTTAACTGTTCTGTCAATAGCCTGCCCCTTTATATCTAACTTTTTAATCTTAGATTATGTCTATTTTTCATGGGTGTTTATTTAACTACTGGAGCATTGTTTATTTAATTTTTTATCTTTTTCTTATTTTGCTATCTTAGAGTTCAATGGTGATTCATTTTCCCTTCATTTAAGTGACGCAGCACTTTGGAAGCTGTTACGCATTGGTTTCTGTAGTGTACAGGAAGGACTTCAATAGTTTTCCTACCTCACAGTTCAAGTTTCCCTACTTTGTTAGATCCATGAATTATTTAAAAACATGATATTTTTCTGCAAGTCATTTTAGGCACACAGGGATAAGTGGGTTTCTGGGAATTTCTCATTTCCATCTATTTTTTATCCACAACTTTATGAAATACATTCTGCATTGCAGGATTTTATGGCATTGAGCTTTCTGAGATGCAAAAAGAACAGAGTCATTTTCATCTTCAATTTCTTCTTATAGTTAATTCTTGTTTCACCTTTTAATCTTTATAATCTTGTGACTTCTAGACCAGGATTAAAATAATTTAATATTTACATAAAAACAACAGATTTCATATATTTCATATATGCAGTTTTAAGCACATAATGATACTTCTTGCCTCCATCTTTCCCTTCCTTCCCAGCTCCCTCCCTCTCTCCTTCTTTCCTTTCATACTTTCAATTTTTTAAAATATTATTTATTTGAGAAATAAAGTTATAGACATTGAGAGGGAGAAATAAAGAGGAAGGTGTTGCACTTACTGGTTCACTCCCCAAATGTCTACAACGGCCAGAGCTGAGCTGATCCAAACCCAGGAGTGAGGGGCTTCCTGCAAGTCTCCCACGTGGGTGCAGGGGCCCGAGCACTTTGACAATCTTCTACTGCTTTCCTAGACCATAGCAGAGAGCTGGATAGGAAGAGGAGTAGCCGAGACATGAATCGGTGCCCATACAGGTTGCCAGCACTGCAGGTGGAGGCTTATTAGCCCACTATACCACAGCAACATCTCCTAACTTTTAAATTTGTGATAACGTATGTTCAAAAACTTTAAAGTCACAGGCTTCCTCCTCCACTAAATAAAGAATTCAACAAGTAGAAAGACTACTGTTTCACAGGAGTAAAGACAAGGGCTAGAAATCTCAAAATGTCAATTTCACTCAAATACATTACATTTTTATACTCTATGGATTAGGTAACAAATTAAAGAAAACATAACATTTGTGATTTTGGGGACTGATTTTACTAAGCCTAATGGTGTCCAGTTGCATTAATTTTGCTGCAAAAAACAGAATTTCATTCTTTTTATATGTGAATATTATTCCACATTGTATTTATACTATATTTTCTTTATCTAGTCATCGGTTGATAGACATCAAAGTTGATTATATATCTCTTAGCTATTTTGAATTAACTAGCTAAACATGGAGGTACAGATAACTCTTTCACATGCTGATTTCATTTCCTTCAGGTAAATCAGGAGCCAGAATGCTGAGACATATGGTAGATCTATTTTCAGATTTCTGAGGAATCTCCACACTTCCTCCCTAATGGTTTACTAGTTTATATCCCCATCAATATGCATCAGGTATCTTTTCTCCACACACACAGCAGCATTTGTTATTTTTTGATTTTGGGTTGATAGCCATTCTAATTGGGATGAATGACAGCTCAGTGTGGTTTTTATTTGTATTTCCCTGATGGCCAGTGATCCTGAGCATTTTTTGATGTGTCTGTTTGTTGCTTGTATTTCACAGGATAAAAATCTTAATGTGACTTCAACCTAGCCCTCACAATTTAAGGTTTATTAAATAACCATATTGCAGCAAGCATTACTAAGCTCCAATTTGCTCCCCACCCACCCATGTGCAGCCACTAAATATTTGTCTTCTATTAGAGCAGTTAAGGCAGATTAAATACAAAACACTTTCAAAAACAGTGGCCAATAACAACAGTGGAATTGAATAATGTACTAACCATTAATTGTAGAACTGTGTCTGCCAGTTTTTGAACGTATCCATACATATGGCAAAGTTTAATAAATATTGCTATTTTTACACACAAGTCAGAATATTTTACTGACCCTGTCATGTTTTTGTAAAGCAATACCAACAAATATAGAATCAAGTTTTTATATTTTGCAAGTTATCAGCACTTTTGTATAAGTTCAGGAGCACAATGTTGGAGATTGCTTGATTTTTTAAAACTTTTTGACAAATCAAGAGTTCTGTGACTAATAAGGATAAGATGTTCATTCATTCATTTCTCTAGCTACTTCACATCTGGTGTCCTTGTTATTCCACTTCAGTGAGCTTCTTCTTCATCTAATTTTATTACAGCTCATATGGGGATGCTGTGATTTATAAGCTGCGCCCACCGAGATGCAGAAGTTACCACTTTATTGAGAAATAAGAAAGGATTTTTTTTCTAATTTGTTCAGCTCTGAGAAAATAAGTTTATTCTATTCATTTATATATGTATATATATGCACAATGATATGTACCAGACATATATGAAAATAGAGAATATAATTATTTTGTTATTTACCAAAGCCTAAAAGGGAACAGCATTAGAACAGTGACATCAAAATTTGAATCCGTGCTCTAGAAGTAATATCTATGTGACCTTGTAGGTTACTTAATTTCTCTGATTCTATTTTCCTCCCATCAAAAGTCAGGATAGTAATATCTATCCTGAAAAATACTTCTATGAAATGAGATTAAGTGCAAAGTTCCCAGCCCTCTTTATTATTGAATAAATGTTTGTTTCATTTCAATTTATCCAATGTTTACATTCTAGCATTAATAACATCATTGTAACAAGATTGTTCTCATCTATTTCTGCCTCAAAAACCTGTGGGGCAGTGGCCAGCATTGTGGTGCAATGGTTGAAACTGCCACCTATGATGCAGTGCCGAAATGAGCACTGACTCAAGTCTGGCCACTCCCTTGCTGATCCATATCCCTGCTAATGAGGCTGGGAAAGCAGCAGCAGATGACCCAACTGCTTGGGCCCCTTCCACCCACATGGGTAACCCGGATGGTTTTCCAGGTTCATACCTTGTACCTGGCCCAACCCTGGTCACCACAACTATTTGGGGAGTCAATCAGCAAATGGATGATCTCTCTGTGTGTCTGTTTCTCCCTCTTTCTCTATAATTCTGTCTTTCAAATAAACAAACATATCTTTATAAAAAAAGCCTGTAGGATATAAAATCCAATGATTCCATATCTTTAATGATATATGAGGAGAGCCATAGAAATGAGGAGTGAGATGAGAATAGTTGATTTACTCATTTAAGTAATTTACTAATTGGCTACTTTATGTATCCATTGGGATTTGAAGCCATCTGGGGAGTGAAACAGCAGTTGGAAGATCTTTCTCTGCCTGCCTCTCACTCTTTCTCTCCCCCCACCTCAGTAGCTCTTTCAAATATATAAACATCTTTAAAAAAAAAAAGATGCAAAAGGAAAATAAATGATAAGTCAGAAGTTAGTCATCTCTGAAACACTGTAAGTTAGCATTTCCTTCTGGATAGCATTCCAAGGTCAGTTAGCCACACCCAAAAAAGGGTATGGTTGATAGGGTCCTATCCTTGGCACCAGTAGTATTGCATTCAAAGAGATGCAAGATGAAGGAAACAGAATCAGGAAAAATGAGCGGTAAGTTTTTATTATTAACGATGTCCAAACTTTCAGAAAGAACACTTTCATGCTTAAGGTATTGCTTTAGTTAAGTTGTACAAATAGTCTCTAAAATTACTAATAAATAAATCATATATTTTCTTAGAAATCCTTGATAGCAATCTCTAATATTAGGATTTCCATACTTCTTCCTTTGTAATAGCTTATGTACTTATTAGGTTCCCCTAATGAAGAATTGCATTCAAAGCATAAAGAGAAATGAAAGCAAGGTGGTGCTAGGAGATATCTCTCATTACATAAGAAACATCGAGAGAAGCAGGTTACAGCAAGAGACGTGAGTTGGTCCTGTTAAACAGCAGAAACTTCTTTCAGGAATATTTACTTCAGGAAAAATAATATGAAGATATATGAAATTCAAGGTTATAAAGGTAGAAACACTGTATTTTTCTTTACAAGTCAATTGAGGTTTAATAGGTGATTATAGTGACAATTTTATTGCAAGAGATCAGCCAAAACATTTGAAAATACTCAGAAGCAATTTTTAAAAACCTTTCAGAGAGTTCAGTATCAAATTTTCACAGATTCAACCAAATTCAGCTGGCAAAATTCCATCTGAATTAATACACAATCAGGTATTGACTTGTGGCAGTTTACATCCAGACTGAGAGCAGAAAAAGATTGTTTCCATTTATAATAGCTATCAAAACATAAATGAGGTATCTCAGTTCTAAAGAAATGCCACAGGAGTATTTTATACCATTACTTATAAAATGAAAGACAATGTATTTGCCAAGTACAGCCCAAATGTCTCTTTTATCGTCACATATTTTGTCAATTTTGATCCTGGCAAGCATTGCTGTGTTTTTAAGGATATTTAAAAACATACTTCAGTCATTTTCTGTTAATTATAACAGTAACATGTTAAATAATGTCTTCAAACCTAATGCCAAATTATAGATGAGAAAAGGAAATGTGGTAACACATGTTGAAATACAACAGAGTGTTAACAAGTACAGCCATTCTGAGGATAACATCTGGATGTGGAAAAATCACAGTAAGCACGTGAGCTTACACATTGAGAGAATAAATTAAGGCAAACACTTTATAAATACAGGAATTTTACTGGGGACACATTGTTTAAATCATTGGAAAATGAAACTGATGCATATACCCAGAAATCAAATGTGTTTACATGACATAAGTTATATACAATTCTTAGATACATGGCTTTTGCATAAGATGTCTTCTTCGCATTTAAAGTTTGTGTTTCTCCTCTGCTGACTAATTCCTTTTCATCTTAACAGTAACAAAAATCCTCAAAAAGATTCAAAGTGTTCCTTCCGGGGGCCTTTTCTTCACTCTAGGAGGACCACCAGGTCAAATTTTCCACATATGTTAACAATTCAGGATTTTCACATAAATGATGGCCTACAGGATTTGCAAATTGAAGTATTAATGTTTTATTTTTTTTTCTTTTCTTCAGTAAACTCATAGGTGGTAGAGAGCAGATCATGTTCAGGCCTGAACATAATGCAGTGATTTTTCTGCATTAGAACCCATAAAAGATACAATAAGTATAGGTGATAAAGAAAATAATCTTTGTAAAAACAGGTTACATGCCTTCTCAAAGGTTGAAGACACTAAGGGAACATTTTCATTAAAATGACCTGTATCCTAGGCATTTTATATAGTGTGGTGGTTAAAAATATAAATTGTAACTTAGACTGGCAATGTTCAAATTTACTTTTTACAGTAACCAGATGTGTGGCTTTGGAAAAGCTCCCTAATCACCATGATCTCTCAAGATTTATACTTCAAAGTCCTCATCTATAAAAAGGAGAAATAGCTCCCACTACAGAAAATTCTGAGTATCAATGATATATGCGCAATGTAAATAAAGTCTTAGAATAGTATCTGACATGTAGAAAGTGCTATTTATTGTTTGCTTCAATTACTGTCATTATTATTTAAACCCAGATCAGTTTTCCCCCTAAAATTTCAAGAATGGGAAGTTTGGATTTCTTGACAAACAACCTAAGTTAAATGGCAGCTGGATATTTTCCTTTGAAGAAACAGAAAATCAAAAAGTTTCATTATAATTTGAAGAAAGAAACTTAACATGTTAATATTACCTTTAAAATAAATAGCCTGTATTTGTAGGCACCCATCTTTGACAAAAAAGCATTAAGGCACTTTGTTTGTTAGGCAATACTCACATGTGTAAACTGAACAGTGTCTACAACTTTTTGAGTGATAAATTTCTTATCCAAATTTAGTTTTGAAAAAGACTAGGTAGAAAATTGAAGTGAAGATGACTGAGCAGTTGGAACATAAACAATCAATTGTCAAGTAGGACATACAACCAGGGCTGCCTTTTGTGAAAACTGTAATCAATGAAACATTCTTCTGTCATCTAACTCTATCCATCTATGTGTACAGCACATTCGACAGTGATGAAAATAAGTTTTACTATCTGGAATAAATCTACTTAAGCAGCTACAATACAAAGAACTGCAAGTCAAGGAAGGCAGTTTCTGATGCAATCAAAACAGAGTTACTGTTGGAGATTGGAAAGGGTAATTGCATAGGTTGATGCTTTCCTGATTTTTTGAGTTTAAACAAGTTTTATATCTATACTTGCTGCTCCCATTTCTATAGGCAATACATTATAATAGTTCAATTTTATAAAACATGCTATAAAATATTCAAACAGTGTTTCCTGGACCAAGGTCACCTTTTTTTTTTTTTTTAAATTAGAACAATAATTTGTTCTTTTGGTAGTTTTAAGGCAATCTAACAGGTATTGAAATTAAATCCTATGATACTAATTGAGGAAGAGGAAAAATAAATACAACCTTTACAGATTTTATAATGCATTGTTTAATTAGTTTATGATAGAAGTCTTTTAAAGGAAAAGTATTGGTATAAATGGTCAGATTTAAGCCAAATGCGAAAGCTTCTGGTGGCCCAGTAAATGTTAATAATATTTATGTCCTGTTTGAGAATTCTAGCAATTTTAAAATTCAGTTTATTTTCAGTGAATGTAGTTTCTGATTTTATAAATCTAGCTGGACACCATCTCAAAATGGCACCAGATTCTATCACAAAATTTACAACAGAGCACAAAATATTTAACTAAGAAGTCATAGGGTTTGAGTAGATTTTATGAAGGTTAACACTCAACAGCAGATTGGGTATGGGCTTAGAAATGAATCAGTTTTTACTTTAGGTTTCCATCAATTGGAGAGAACAAGAGGGATAATAGTTCCTAAACTTCACGACACAGTGCCTGGCACTGGACAGGTACTAATAATTTGTTTCTGAATATTTCATCTACATGAGTAGTTACTCTGATATTTTCATAGAGCTCAGCGTTCATGATCTAGTTCACACTTATAGCACATTTTAGGCCAAATTTAAGGCAATTATTTAGGTGTTTAATTTTCTCAGTGGAAAATTTGATTATACATTAAGTGCCAGCAGATTTTTTTCCATGTTTTCATAGACAAGGTTGAAAGCTTTTCCATGATAGAAGTATTCACTTGTCCTTCAGCGGACTGATGGCTAAGAAAATAATTAGTTCTTTCCTACATTCTTAATACAATATTTAATTCAATAAAGGTCAAGGGCAGGCCTTGTGATATGGCAGGTTAAGTCACCACTTGGGATACCCATGTACTATATCAGAGTACATGAGCTGGAATCCCATCTCTACTTCTGATCTAGTTTCCTGATGATATACCTGGGAGGCAGAAGGTAAAGTCTCATACACTTGGGTTCCTATCACTGTTGTAGATATTCAGAGAGCAAGCAGCAGACAGAAGATCCTCTCTCTCTCTCTCTCGCTCACTCTCTCTCTGTCCCTCCCTCACTCCCTCCATCCCTCCCCTTCCCCACCTTCTGTGTGTGTGTGTGTCTGTCACTCTGCCTTTAAAATTAATTATTCAATGAAAATTTTTTAAGAAGTCAATACATTTTGACAAATATGCACTGTCAAATTTACTGTGAAAATATATTTGCCTGAAAGACTCTTAAAGCCACTGTGCCTAAGAAGGACATATTCTTCCATTTCTGAAGAGATAACCTGGCTCTGATTCTTTTATTTAGAGAGAAATTTCTGATTTTTATTGTGTGAATTTTCACATCACTAAACAACAAAAGAACAGATATGATGAGAAACAAAATGAGACATTATTTTACATAAAAATTATGTTCTTTAAATGAAATAAGCTTCACACAGAAAAACACTTCATGTTCACTCTCATATCTGCATGCTAAAAAGAACTGACTCAGAATGGAGAATGGTAACAGCAAGCGGCTGGGAGGGATTGGAGGGGCCTGGGGGAGTCTGATAACAGACACCAAAACAGTTGGAAAAGCTCCCTACTGATGTGCCTCAGAAAGCAGCAGAAAATGACTCAAGTACTTGAGGAGACCCGAATGGAGTTCTATTATCCTGGCTTTGGCCTTACCTAGCTGTGGATATTATGGCTATTTGGGTAGTGAACCAGCAAATGGAATCTCTCTCTCTCTCTCCTTCTCTCTCTCTGTCACTTTGCCTTCCAAATAAAGAAGTAGATCTAAAAAAACACAACGGTTTGATCAAAGGGTAAGTTCCTATTGTTAAACAGTCTAGGGTTGTTCACTGTAACCTATTATATACTTTCAGCGGAAATATAAAAGAGAAGCTCCAAAGCTCCAACCACAAAGTAATGACAAAGAGGAGAAAATGTTAATTACCTTAACTTGATCAGTACACATTCTATGCATGTATCGAAATGCCACATTATAGCCCATACATATGCACAATTAAAGTTAATCAAAATATTAATATTTAAGAATAATACAAATAAGTTGAAAAAGGATTTTCTATTTAAAAACCCTATGGACTTACGTTTTCCAAATTTCTTCCAAAAATTAGTGCAAGAGATTCTCTGAAGAAAATAAGTCTCTCTTTAGGAATCATGATGTCCATCAACAGAGGAAATGATATGAGACATTCTTTAGTAAATATGCTTAACTCTGTGACATATAACTATTTTTTATACATCACATAACAAATGTAAAAAAAAGTATACACTCTAGTGGGTACTTATAAGTATCATTTTAATGTCCTTAAAATAAAACACTTCACTTTTTAAAGGGTTATTATGACTATAGACACTGGACCTTGAGATTCTTAAGACTAAGGGGAAGGAAGAGCTTGACACAAGATCAAAGATGAAAGAATATCTCATTGTATCATTAGACTGTATTTTAAGGATTGATCAACATAAAGAATAATTTTTGTATAGAAAGTGATATACAAATTTTTTTATAGAAATTGAGGAAGTTAATTACCACAGGGATTATGAGGTTTCTTTCTTTTTTAAAGATTTTATTTAAATTTTTTTAGAGGTAGTGTCACTGACAGAAATAAGGAGAAGTAGAAAGAAAGATCTTCTATCCTCTGGTTCACTCCTCAAATGGCCACAAAAATTGGAGCTGAACAGATCCGAGGCCAGGAACCAGGAGCTGCTTCTTCTGGATTTCCCACATGGGTGCAGGGGCCCAGGCACTTGGGCCATCTTCTACTGCTTTCCCAGCCATAGCAGAGAGCTGGATTGGAAGTGGAGCAGCTGGAAGTGGAGCCAGTGCCCATATGGGATGCTGGTGCTGCAGGTGGAAGATTAACCTACTGCACCACAGCACCAGCCCCAAGGTTTCTTAGAGTATCAAAAATATATATCCTCGGCCGGCGCCGCGGCTCACTAGGCTAATCCTCCACCTAGCGGCACCGACACACCGGGTTCTAGTCCCGGTTGGGGCACCGGATTCTGTCCCGGTTGCCCCTCTTCCAGGCCAGCTCTCTGCTGTGGCCCGGGAGTGCAGTGGAGGATGGCCCAGGTGCTTGGGCCCTGCACCCCATGGGAGACCAGGAAAAGCACCTGGCTCCTGGCTCCTGCCATCGGATCAGCGCGGTGCGCCGGCCGCAGTGCACCGGCCGTGGTGGCCATTGGAGGGTGAACCAACGGCAAAGGAAGACCTTTCTCTCTGTCTCTCTCTCTCACTGTCCACTCTGCCTGTCAAAAAAAATAAAAAAATAAAAAAATATATATATCCTACAAAAAATACTAAAATTCACACCAAATCAGCAATACTCAATGTTTTTTGGAAATAATAATTATTCACAACAAAGTCTAATATGTGGGAGATACTTTCAAATTCTGTCTTTAACTGAAATAGTCTCCCTGTTAGCTTTGGCAAAGAAACTTGTTTTTCCAAGTGTGCAACTGTAGGAAAAATACATTTTAACTATACTAAAATCTCTAAAAATTCAGTTCTGGGCTGGCGCCGCGGCTCACTTGGCTAATCCTCCGCCTGCAGTGCCGGCACCCCGGGGTTCTAGTCACGGTTGGGGCACCAGTTCTGTCCCGGTTGCTCCTCTTCCAGTCCAGCTCTCTTTGTGGCCCAGGAGTGCAGTGGAGGATGGATGGCCCAAGTGCTTGGGCCCTGCACCCACATGGGAGACCAGGAGGAAGCACCTGGCTCCTGGCTTCAGATCAGCGCAGCACACCAGTCGTAGCGGCCATTTTGGGGGTGAATCAATGGAAGGAAAACCTTTCTCTCTATCTCTCTCTCTCTCTGTCTAACTCTGCCTGTCAAAAAAAAGTTAAAAAAAAAAAAAAAACTATGAGAGGAAATATGAGAGAAAGGAGGAGGAAGGGTGGAAGCTTGGGTGGGAGGGAGGGTAGAGTGGGCAGTATCACTATGTTCCCAAATCTGTATATATAAATAAATTAAATTAGTTTACCTTACATAAAATTAAGAAGCAAACAAACAAAAAAACCTCACCAATTACAAAAAACAACCAGTGCAGTTGAGAAATGGGCAAAGGACTTTAATAAGCAGTTCTCAAAAGAGGATATACAAATGCCCAACAAATATATGAAAAAATGCTCAACATCACTAGCAATCAGGCACATGAAAATCAGAACCACAATGAGATATCACCTCACCAATCCCATTACTAAGTATTTACCCAAAAGACTTGAACACATTGTATCAAAGAGACCTGCACCACCGTGTTCACAGCAGCACTGTTCACAATAGCCAAAATTTTGAGCGAACCAAGGTGTCCATCATCAGATGAATAGTTAAAGAAAATGTGTGTATATTATTCAATCATAAAAAACATGAAATTCTACCATTTACAGCAAAATGGATGCAAGAGGAGGACATCATGCTGAGTGAAATAAGCTGGACCAGGAACGACAAGCATTGCATGTCCTTCCTTATATAAGGGAGCTAAAATATAGAAAACAAAATAAAAAGAAAGAAAAAGAAAAAAGAAAGAAATGTCTGCACATATCAGTATTGCTACAAATATAGTTTTGTAAAACTTTCTTTTATAACTTTGTCAAACAAATGGTTAATATTGTTACACTACCATAGTTTAATGATCTGTGATTACTTTAAACTTACTGTATATGGGTGAAATGATCATTTTTTTTCATTCAATTATTGTTTACAGCCATTGACTATATTCCTACCAAAGTATTTTTGCTTTTTATTTGTTAAACTTCTTATTTGGTCAAGTATTAGCATTTTTACTGTAATGTAAATTTAAAATATGTTATCTCAGAAACTAGAAAAAAGGGAGAAAGAAAGAAGGAGGCAGTAAATATCATTATATTCTTGAATTATATCTATAAATCATACTGAATCAGTTAAAATGAATTAAAATTAAAATAATTTTTAAAAAATTAATATATATAAATAAAATAATTAATATACAAAAGAATTTGGGAGAATTTTGGATTGCCTTCTGCCAAGATGACACATTGAGCTTTACTATCAACTCAAACTTCTGAATCCTGGAAAGAATTTCTTCCCCATTGCTTCTGGCCCCTCCCATTGTGTATCACCAGGCAAAGAACATTAGAGGTCACATTATAATACTAAAGTCATAATGAGATTGGAAAGATCTGTATATAATCTGCTTAAAATGAAATTCCTTTTCCCATGACTTCTATGTCACATACTAGTTCCATTAATGCAGTGACTTTGAGAGAGAGAAAACTGTATAGTATATGAATATATATTGACTCTGTTCTTCAAATGTATGACCTTAAAAGTTATTTGATTCTTCCTTTGTTTGTCAATTATCCTTGTCATGGTGTTTACATGGCCTTCTTCCCCATCTCTCTGTTTGCCTTCCCCTCTTCTATACACAACAGCCATTGGACTTAGGGGACATCCTAATGCAGTGTAACCTTAATTTAGTTGCACTTATAAACATTGTATTTCCGTGTAAGGTAATATTCTGAAGTTTTTGGTGGACACAAATTTTGGGGAGATGCTATTCAGCAAACTATGTAGCTATTTTGCATTTTCAGAATATTAGCAATTGCAATTTTCACAGAAACCACATCATATAAAAGAGATTTATATGTTCTTTTCTTCCAAATTTTATCACCAATATAGAACTGTATTAGTTTTTCATATTCAATGATCAGTTAATGGGATGCAGTTTTCTCAGCACACAATTATTTTGTATGTGTCACTTGTTGATGGTGTTTTGTTATGCTATATTCACCAAATGAATCAAAGGATTCAAAATTGTTACTATGAAGTTAAACATAAGAAGTTATTAATGTTTATGTTGTAATCCAGAGTAACACAATAGACCAAAATAGTGTAAAAATGACTCTTGGTATATCATAGGGTATAATTTAATTAGTGCTAGAAAGAGTGAATCTGAAAATGGGATTATTTTTCAGCAAAGACGAATATCTGAACATTGAATTTCACTGCCTAGTGGTGCATCTTTCCTTAGTCCCTCATCAGTCAAAAATGGCAACTCTAAAAGAGTTCACATTCTATTGCACACATGTAAATTCATAAAAGAAAACATACTAATGTCTTATATTCAAAACAAGACTCATGGCAAAGCCATTCCATGAACTTGTACTATATATAGATTTTCATGTAACATTAGCATCATTCAATGAAGGGACACAGTAGCTATATTGTTTGCTAACTAACAGATGGTTTGCCTCTGAGGATCAATATTGTGCAAAGATGGAAACATTTCTTGACATCCATTCAGTACACACACACACACACACATATATATCTCCAAACCACGAGGTAACCAAGATAATGGCAAATGCCCCTGACTTTATCCTTTGACTACAATGAGCCCAGTGAAGTCTAAGAGAACAAACCCCTCCTTCTCAATAGATGGGGCCCAGAGGCAATGGTAACTTCCATATTTTCCATCTGCATAGCTAAGCCATAGGTTGTCTTACGTGTGGCAGATAACAAAGTGGAATTCTTAGTGGATATGTGGGCCCCATACTTTGCCCTTACTACTTTCTTTGGACCCATCTTTCAGTCCTTGATCCTCCTTATTAACATAGATGTCCAACCTAAGCCCAGTTGTTTCACTGTCCTTTTGGTATGCAATCTAGGTCCAGTATCTTTACTCATACCTTTCTTGTCCTGCAGAACTACTCTACCCCTTTAATCAAAAGGGAAATTATAACTAAATTTTGCACTAACCTTCAATTTATCTCATTTATCTCAACTCACCTGTCCCTTAATTGGCACTATCGTCCCACAGTACCCCATGTACTATCAAGATGCAGCCCCCTTTTGGCCAACAACATGGGACATCACCCCATTGTGTTCAGATTTCATAAGAATTTGTGGTGGAATGAGGTGAAAAGGTCATATCAAGATGGCCGCTGAGGTGAAAAGGTCATGCCAAGATGGCCACTGACAACAGAAACTGCCTGGCAACAGGCCGTGATTGGATGGCTTTGGAAACCACATGACAACAGAGGAAATCACATGACAACAGAGCCTGACTGATGGCAGGCCATGATTGGATGGTTTCAGAAACTGCCTGGCAACAAGAGCCTGACTAGCAACAGGCTGTGATTGGATGGCTTTGGAAACTGCCTGGCAACAGGCGGTGATTGGTTGGGGCATAGATGGCCCCTTGACTGGATTGGTTGTTCTTGGCTATATAAGCTGTTGTAGCAACTGAAATAAACAAGTCTACGGGCTGCTTGCCTCAGGTCTGCTTTCACCCGATTCCTGGGGTCTGCGTGGTGATATGTACTCTACAGAATTCTATAAAGCAGTCAAAAACAATGAAATCCGGTCATTTGCAACAAGATGGAGGAATCTGGAAAACATTATGCTGAGTCAATTAAGCCAGTCCCAAAGGGACAAATATCATATGTTCTCCCTGATCAGCGACAACTAACTGAGCACCAAGGGGGAAACTTGTTGAAATGAAATGGACACTATGAGAAACAGTGACTTTATCAGCTCTTGTCCTGACGGTTGATGTACAATGTAATACTTTATCCATTTTAGTTATTTTTTGTTCTAGTACCATTGGTTGAACTCTGTAATTAACACACAATTATTCTTAGGTGTTTAAATTTTAACTGAAAAGTGATCCCTGTTAGGAATTTGGAAAACATTATGCTGAGTGTAATAAGCCAATCCCAAAGGGAAAAATACCACTTGTTCTCCTTGATAGGTGACAACTAACTGAGCACCAAAAAGGAAACCTGGTAAAGTGAAATGAACACTATGAGAAACAGTGACTTGATCAGCCCTCACCCTGACTGATGAGCAACTTGATATGTTATCCCTCTTAGTATTTTTTTTTGTTTGTTCTACTTAATACTTTTGGTTGAATACTGTAATCAATACACAATTCTTCTTAAGTGCTGAAACTTAACTGAAAAGTGATCGCTGTTAAATGTAAGAGTGGGAATAAGAGAGGGAAGAGATGTGCAATTCGGAAATGCTCAAGCTGACTTACCTCAAACGGTAGAGTTAGAAACATACCAGGGGATTCCAATTCAATCCCATCAAAGTGGCATGTACCAATGCCATCTCACTAGTCCCAGTGATCAATTTCTGTTCACAATTGATCATAATGATAGGACTAGGAACCAAAGGGATCACATAAACAAGACTAGTGTCTGCAAATACTAGCTGATAGAATAAAAAAGGGAGAGAATGATCCAACATGGGAAGTGAGATACACAGCAGACCCATAGAATGGCAGATGTCCTAAACAGCACTCTGGCCTCATAATCAGCCCTTAAGGCATGTGGATCCGGCTGAAAAGCCCATGAGTGTATGTATGTATATATATATATATATATAAATTTCATTAAAAAAGTATACTTTGATTTCTTTCCAACTGAGTTCTTTGGATAATATGATTTACTATTCTTATAAATTTGGGCTTTTTGTTTGCTTATGTGTGTATGCATGTTTCCCTTGTTCACTGTCTTAATTTTACAAGATTCCTATAAACCTATTCTTTACATCTTCCTACTGTGTGATTATTTCCTTTTTCTTTACTGATATGAACTTGAACAAGTCATCTGTTTAATTTATCTCAAAACTAATGTGGTGTCCATAATTCCTATCCTAGACAATTTTCATAAGGTTGGGTTTACTTTGTTCCTCATACAAAGTAAAATAATAAGACTTTATAAAAATGCAAAGTGTTGTACAGAATAAAAACAATATTGAATTATAGCAGATTTATTTCATTCAATTACAGATCAAGGAAGGGAAGTAGAAAGGGTAATATTTAAAAATTCTTTTATGGTTAACCAGTGATACAACATCAATGCCAATATAAATATCTGGAAATGCATGGAGTAGTAAATTTTTCCTTTTTATAAATTTTCAGCAAGTTTAATCAAAAGTGACTTCAATAGTTTTATAAAAATTATGAACAGCACTTCTCAGTAAAAGCAGACTTTTCATCCCAATGGTCTTCATTTCACAGGTGAGCAACTGGAAGTCCAGTGGCATTCACTAACTCACCCAGCATCCAGTGTCATTGCTGGAACCCACTTTTTCTTGCTTTCATATTAGTGCTCTTTGCACTATATCAACCAGCAATTTGATTGAAAGCCAGAGTAAGCTGCTTTAAAAGTCAGAGAGCAATAAATCTAGCTCATCTCTATATATTTGAAGGTCAACTTTTAATTTACTGCCAAATGCTTGAGCTAAAATTTTCTCAGTGTAATGTATAGGTTAGCATGGATCTGCTATCTTGGGATACAAGAACAATTATATTAGATTGTATTAAAAATTTGAGCATATATGAAATTATATTAAATATTATAATGTTTCATACATTTTCATGCTAAATATTCTCATGTAATGTTTCCCACTAGCAATAGAGAAAGATATTGAAAAATTACATGCTAGTAAAAGTTTAAAGGATAACAGAATTAAAAAAAAATCCATACCCTCAACCTGAAGCTACAGAACTCTTTTGAGAAGTTTAATTTGGAATTAAAAAAAAATCTTCTCAATTACGTTTAAATTTTTGTCATGCAAAATTGTGCTATTCTCCTATGTTTCAGGAAACTCCCACCCTCCAAGAATACTCCTGGAGACTTATTGTTTTCAAATATAATGAAAATAAGGAAATCACCAGAAATTTCATGCTACCATTATTGATCTTAAGCTTTGGGGGATAACAACCAAAGCTCAGAAGTAGATAATGTGGCAGACACTTCTCCCCAGGACAGCTAACCAAATCCAGACCAGAATTTTCTTCGGTAAAGAATGCTGACCTGGAAAGTATATGAAGGGGACATGGAACATTTAAAATATCAAGGGCCCTCTTACCCTTTATTCTACCAGTGACTGAACTAATAAAAGTCAAGGGTTATTGCAAAATATACCTTTCCATCACTAGTATTTTTCTGTAGCAGTTATTACCACTGAGCCTAAAGGCTCTGACAAAGAAGCTCTTTAACATGAAAGCAATAAGAAGCAAGGCCCAGAGTTGAGATGGATGGAGACCCAAATAGTGCTTTTTACAAACAAGCTTGGAAAGCATCAAACATCTCTGAGTGAGCACTTCCTTCCCCTCAGGATCACAGTTACTACCTTAATTTTTTTTTTCCTCTTTCCTGAGAATTCATGGGAAATGTGGCCAAATGAGATAACTCTGCAAACAGTCACTGTAAATCTCTCAAGATTCCCAGTTCTCATGATGATGTCTCTCAGAGGGCATGAAGAAGTAAAAAGACTCAGTAAAGCAATGCAAAATGTAATAAGTAACAGAGTAAAGTTTGGGTAGTAAAGACAAATGGGGACTGCATTTCCAATTTAAAATCTGATAACTTTCTACATACTTCTCAAAAATTCTATTTGCAACCGTGAAATAAGAAGCAATCCTACTTCAATTTGTTTTTATTTTTTTTTTTTGACAATTTTTTAAAATTTATTTATTTATTTTTTTTCTTTTTCTTTTTTTTTTGTGTTTTTTTTTTTAAACTTTTATTTAATGCATATAATTTTCCAAAGTACGACTTATGGATTACAATGGCTTCCCCCCCATACCGTCCCTCCCACCCACAACCCTCCCCTTTCCCACTCCCTCTCCCCTTCCATTCACATCATGATTCTTTTTCAATTATCTTAATATACAGAAGATCAGCTTAGTATACATTAAGTATGGATTTCAACAGTTTGCTCCCACACAGAAACATAAAGTGAAAAATAATAGATGATTTTTTTAAATGATGATGAAATCAGAGCAGACCTATTGTCATGTTTAATCCCAGTGAGAGTCAAGTTGGGAATTGATAATTTCTTTTTTTTTTTTTTTACAGAGGATCAGTTTAGTATGCATTAAGTAAGGATTTCAACAGTTTGCACCCCCATAGAAACACAAAGTGAAATATATTGTTTGAGTACTCGTTATAGCATTAAATCTCAATGTACAGCACATTAAGGATAGAGATCCTACATGAGGAGTAAGTGCACAGTGACTCCTGTTGTTGACTTTACCAATTGACACTCCTGTCTATGGCATCAGTAATCTCCCTATGCTCCAGTCATGAGTTTCCAAGGCTATGGAAGCCCTCTGAGTTCGCCGACTCTTATCTTGTTTAGACAAGGTCATAGTCAAAGTGGAGGTTCTCTCCTCCCTTCAGAGAAAGGTGCCTCCTTCTTTGATGACCTGTTCTTTCCACTGGGATCTCACTCGCAGAGATCTTTTGCCAGAGTGTCTTGGCTTTCCATGCCTGAAATACTCTCATGAGCTTTTCAGCCAGCTCCGAATGCCTTTAGGGCTGATTCTGAGGCCAGAGTGCTATTTAGGACATCTGCCATTCTATGAGTCTGCTGAGTATCTCACTTCCCATGTTGGATCACTCTCCCCTTTATTTACTCCATCGGTTAGCGTTAGCAGGTACTAGACTTGTCTATGTGTTCCCTTTGACTCCCAGTCCCTTCACCATGACCAACTGTGAACTGAAACTGATCACCTGGAACAGTGAGATGGCATTGGTACATGCCACCTTGATGGGATTGAATTGGAATCCCCTGGTATGCTTCCAACTCCACCACTTGGGGCAAGTCAGCCTGAGCATGTCCCAAATTATACATCTCTTCCCTCTCCCATTCCCACCACCATGTTCAACAGGGATCACATTTCAGTTAATTTTCAACACTTAAGAATAACTGTGCATCAATTACAGATCTAAACCAGTCATATTAAGTAGAACAGATAAAAAAAACTACTAAGAGGGATAATGTATTAAGTTGTTCATTAACAGGGCTATGCTGATCAAGCCACCATTTCCCATAGTGTCCACCTCACTCCAACAGGTTTCCCTCTTGGTGTTCAGTCAGTCGTCACCGATCAGGGAGAACATATGGTATTTGTCCCTTTGGGACTGGCTTATTTCACTCAGCATGATGTGTTCCAGATTCCTCCATTTTGTTGCAAATGACTGGATTTCGTTGTTTCTTACTGCGGTATAGTATTCTAAAGAGTACATATCCCATAATTTCTTTATCCAGTCTATCGTTGATGGGCATTTAGGTTGGTTCCAGGTCTTAGCTATTGTGAATTGAGCTGCAATAAACATTAGGGTGCAGACCGCTTTTTTGTTTGCCAATTTAAATTCCTTTGGGTAAATTCCAAGGAGTGGGATGGCTGGGTCGAACGGTAGGGTTATCTTCAGGTTTCTGAGGAATCTCCAGACTGACTTCCATAGTGGCTTGACCAGCTTGCATTCCCACCAACAGTGGGTTAGTGTCCCTTTTTCCCCACATCCTCGCCAGCATCTGTTGTTGGTAGATTTCTGCATGTGAGCCATTCTAACCGGGGTGAGGTGAAACCTCATTGTGGTTTTGATTTGCATTTCCCTGATTGCTAATGACCTTGAACATTTTTTCATGTGCCTGTTGGCCATTTGGATTTCCTCTTTTGAAAAATGTCTATTGAGGTCCTTGGCCCATCTCTTAAGTGGGTTGTTTGTTTTGATGTTGTGGAGTTTCTTGATCTCTTTGTAGATTCTGGTTATTAACCCTTTATCTGTTGCATAGTTTGCAAATATTTTTTCCCATTCTGTCGGTTGTCTCTTCACTCTCCTGACTGTTTCTTTTGCAGCACAGAAACTTCTCAATTTGATGCAATCCCAATAGTTGATTTTGGCTTTGACTGCCTGTGCCTCCCGGGTCTTTTCCAGAAATTCTTTGCCTGTGCCAATATCTTGAAGGGTTTCTCCAATGTTCTCTAATAACTTGATGGTGTCAGGTCGTAGATTCCTAAGCCAGAGAAAGATGCAGCACTGAAAGAGAATTACAGACCAATATCCCTGATGAACATAGATGCAAAAATCCTCAATAAAATTCTCGCCAATAGAATGCAACAACACATCAGAAAGATCATCCACCCAGACCAAGTGGGATTTATCCCTGGTATGCAGGGATGGTTTAATGTGCGCAAGACAATCAATGTGATACACCACATTAACAGACTGCAGAAGAAAAACCATATGATTATCTCAATAGATGCCGAGAAAGCATTTGATAAAATACAACACCCTTTCATGATGAAAACTCTAAGCAAACTGGGTTTGGAAGGAACATTCCTCAATACAATCAAAGCAATCTATGAAAAACCCACAGCCAACATCCTATTGAATGGGGAAAAGTTGGAAGCATTTCCACTGAAATCTGGAACCAGACAGGGATGCCCACTCTCACCACTGCTATTCAATATAGTTCTGGAAGTTCTAGCCAGAGCTATTAGGCAAGAAAAAGTAATTAAAGGGATACAAATTGGGAAGGAAGAACTCAAACTATCCCTCTTTGCAGATGACATGATTCTGTATTTAGGGGACCCAAAGAACTCTACTAAGAGACTATTGGAACTCATAGAAGAGTTTGGCAAAGTAGCTGGGTATAAAATCAATGCACAAAAATCAACAGCCTTTGTATATACAGACAATGCCATGGCTGAGGAAGAACTTCTAAGATCAATCCCATTCACAATAGCTACAAAAACAATCAAATACCTTGGAATAAACTTAACCAAGGACGTTAAAGATCTCTACGATGAAAATTACAAAACCTTAAAGAAAGAAATAGAAGAGGATACCAAGAAATGGAAAAATCTTCCATGCTCATGGATTGGAAGAATCAATATCATCAAAATGTCCATTCTCCCAAAAGCAATTTACAGATTCAATGCAATACCAATCAAGATACCGAAGACCTTCTTCTCAGATCTGGAAAAAATGGTGCTGAAATTTATATGGAGGCACAAGAGACCTCGAATAGCTAAAGCAATCTTGTACAACAAAAACAAAGCCGGAGGCATCACAATACCAGATTTCAGGACATACTACAGGGCAGTTGTAATTAAAACAGCATGGTACTGGTACAGAAACAGATGGATAGACCAATGGAACAGAATTGAAACACCAGAAATCAACCCAAACATCTACAGCCAGCTTATATTTGATCAAGGATCTAAAACTAATTCCTGGAGCAAGGACAGTCTATTCAATAAATGGTGCTGGGAAAATTGGATTTCCACGTGCAGAAGCATGAAGCAAGACCCCTACCTTACACCTTACACAAAAATCCACTCAACATGGATTAAAGACCTAAATCAATTTGTTTTTATATTTCATCATTTTTTAAGTGGAAGATTAGCAGTGGAGGATAAAGGGGACTCAGCAAATCAGTGGGTCAAGGTTAACTCAGGTAACTACCAGTCCACATTACTAATTAGCAAGATCAGAAGAAAGCCTGCCTTCTTCTTCTTTTTTTAAATATTTATTTTATTTATTTAAAACACAAAATTACAGAGGCAGAAGCAGAAAGAGAGAGAGATCTTCCATCTGCTGGGTCACTCTTCAAAGGGCCACAATGGCCAGGGTTTGGCGGATACAAAGCCAGGAGCGAAGAGCTTCTTCTAGGTCTCCCACCTGGATGCAGGGACCCAAGGACATGGGACAACTTCTACTGCTTTCCCAGGCACATTAGCAGGGAGCTGGATTGGAAGTGGAGCAGCCAGGATTCTAACACACACACAGATAGGATGCTGGCACTGCACTTCAGGCAACAGCATTTATCAATTACATGCCACAGTGCTAGCCCCAGAAAGCCTGTCTTCTGTATGAGTTGTTGGCATGCTCATAAAGCAATGTCTCTGACTTTTAATTTTTTGCATTATTTTAATTAATATAGTAGAAACTAGGAAAAATCCACATTTTGTATTTATCTTGAAAATACATGACTGATACCTTAGGAATCTTGTAAAATGACTTCAATCACAATTATTTCCCTTCATTCTATTTTAAAATTGTTTATTTACTCAACATATTTCTGAAAAATATTTTTAACTGTCTACCCTTTGCCAGGTACATGATAACATGCCTGAAATCAGAGAAATCACAGAAAAGGCATGAAAATTGAACACAAGATCTAAAAGAATAGTTTTTTTTTTAATCACATGAAATCTTTGCCTCTAAAAATGAGTAACTTCAGGTTTTCAAGCGATTATTTTCCCCAAAACAAGCAAATACTGTCTGTGTCACAACCTGTGTAAACACTGCAACAATTAGTTAGTATAAGCAGTCTGTAATGCTGAATTAAGACATCTCAACAGGAGGGACATATGGGATTCCTTTTCTGAGAGAATCCCTTGGTTACTTGTTAGACAAGAACTCCTTTTATCGCTTCCCAATGCATTATAGCCACATCAGCCTCCCACTGATATTAATTCAATTCTTAGAATTAGAGATAATGATGCTTCTAATTTCAGAAACAAATCTTGCATTATTTAAAAAAAAAAAACCCACAGGCTAGTATTAAACATTTTAACAAAACAGAATAACTACATGAAATCAAAGAGAAGTAGACATTGATCTAAATATAAATTCATCCACATATTTCTGTGGAAGAGCAGCATGTGGAAAAGCGTGAGTTTTCATTTCTGTGTATTATGGCACATATAAACATATCAGATTACTAGAAAGAAAAATGAGTGTATAATGATCATATATAATGAAAATTAATAGGAAACATTTTTTCATTTAATCCCTACAATTTTCCAGTACATCTGATAATTATCGTCTTTATTTGTGAATGACGATTATAAAAGTAACTAAAAATGTGTGTAACTTGCCCAGTGTCACACAGATAGGAAAGCTTTAGGCAAATTTAGATCTAGGACTATTTGAGTGAAAAGCTTCATGATTTTCTCTCCATTCCATGCTGGCCACCATATTTCTAAATCACAGGTTAACACAATCAGCTATAATGATCAAACCTATTCTTTGCAGTGCTCAGAATTTGAGCTGTTGCTTTTGCATCAATCAAATAAATTAAATATTTTATATAAAGAAGCATTAACAGCTATTCTCTCAATATTTCTATTTACTTTTATTTTGTGAATTTTCTACAGGAAATTATCAGATTTTAAATGTCTCATACATATTTTATTATAATAATATGTCTTCAGGTGTTAAATATTTGCTTTCATAATTTCTCTGTGAAATGCAAAATATGAAGAAAAAAGTTTTGACACAAAGCCGTTTGTTATAAAGTGAGTAGCAAATATTTTTCATATGGTAATATATTTTCTACCTAAAGGAAATCATTTATTAGCTTTATCTGAATTTACGCAAATGAGAAATAAAAATTCTTTTTTGAATAGCAGATTAATTAGGAAATTATTATGACCTTGATAGATAATTATTAGTTTGATAATCACATATTATTTATTTAAAATTTACTCTGAGAATTTTCCTATATTTCCTGTATTAATAATTTTAACTATCACATTTAGGTATATTTATGTAATATAAATATGTTTAAAATTTGCTTCCAAAAGTTTCCTTCATACACATTGTAAATTATCCTTCAAAAACATAAGGTCATGAAAACTTATTTTGTCGCTCCCCCTCTTCGTGGAGGAGCAACACAGGACCCTGCGCTGTTCTTTCGTCTGCTCGGCCCTCCCCAGGTTTGCTGCTGGTTCTTCCCGGGTTGGCTACTATCCCTTCCACCTCCGTGGAAGGGCAGTTCCCCCTAGCCACATTCCCCACTTCCGCAGGGGAGCGGCACACCGCCGGCCGGCTCTTCTCGGGGGCTGCACGGGTGTTCCCTCAGCTAGATGTTCCCGGTGCATGCCGTTTCTCTCCTCCTTTATAGTCCTTCTCTGCCAATCCCAACTCGGCTGCCCACACGCCGAGTACGCTGCTCTCCAATCAGGAGCAAGTCCTACAGTTAATTGGTTGAACTGGAGGCAGCTGTGCGGAAGCTGTTTACTTCTCTCCCAGCGCCATATTGTGGGAGAGCAGATGCATAGAATAAGTCTTAATTCGAGTAACTTAGTCTAGTCCGGATTGCTCCCCACAGATCCCCCTTTCTTTTTATTTTTGGCGTTGATACGCGCCTGTCTTCGGTGTCCCGCGGCACACACTAGAGTTGCCACAGGCTCTTACAAGTCCTATCCATCAGGCAAACCGAATCCGGGTCCTCTCTTCGCCATGTTGTGAGGAGGTTTTTAGGCGCTGATGCGTGCCTGTGTTCGGTGCCCTGCAGCGCATACTCTGCTCTGCTAGAACTGCCTGCAGGTGTTTACAAAACCTATCAGGCAAACCGAATCCAAGCCTTCTCATTGCCGTATTGTGGGGGAGACTTATTAGTGTTGGTTTGTGCCTATCTTCGGTGACCTGCAGCTCATACTCTGGTCGAGCTTTGCTGGCGCTTACCGCCTTAAATCAGGCAGACCGAATCCAAGCCTCCTAATTGGCATGTTGAGGGGAGGCCTTATTTTTCTCTATTTCTCTATCTCCGGGCATTTCTATTTCTCCCATTTTACTTCTGTCTGCCAACATTCCTATTTCTCTTTTACTTCTAAACTTCTGTTTCTCTTATCCCCGCAGCTTTCCGGCACCTCGCCCCACCGGCGGGTTCCCGGCTCTGCGCCGCTTCAGCCCGCGCGCCTCTCTCATCTGCGCAGCTTCCCGGCTTTGCGCGGCTCGGCTTTGCGCGCTCCGCGGTCTCCACGCTTAACCCTTTCGCGTCTGAACCACGGCCTACGCCAGCGTTCCCTATCTATTCACGCCCCGTGCTCTCTCTGCACGCGGCGGCTTCCGCGAGTAACACAGCGTAGCTTGCGTCTCCGCCACTAGGATTCAATCTAAGTTCCCCGGGCTAGCCTGGCGAATTCAACCCAGCGTACGTCTCCGCCCCACGGTTTGGCTTCCCGTCCTTTGCTCCCCGGGCTAATCAGACGGATCCCAATCTGGCTTGCGTCTCAGCTTCTGGTTTTAACTTTTCGCCCCCTATTCCCGGGCTAACTTGAGAACCCCAAAGTGGCTTTCGTTTCCGCCTCGGCCTGCCCCCCGCGGCTTCAATTTCCCTAACATTTTTCTCTACCCGGTATGTTTCCCCAAGCTTTCCTCCAACGATATTCCTCCCTCATTTCTCCTGGCCTCTCCCCACAGTCCGCGTCCGAGTCTGTTTGTTCTAGCTTTCACTTTCGCTTTCGACCTTAGAGATTTCTCCCAGCTTCCCCCCGTAGTCCGTATCCGAGTCTATGCCTAGGCTTTCAATAGCTTCTTCCGGCTCCTTTTTCGTCCGGCTTTTCCCTAGGCTGTTTGCTAGTCTCTCTCTCCGGTAATTTCCCACTTCTTCCCATTTCTTCCCTCCTAAGTTTGCTAATCCGTCCTAGGTTTCCTATCCGAGCTAGGTTTCCTATCCGAGTCACGGCACCATTATGTCGCTCCCCCTCTTCGTGGAGGAGCAACACAGGACCCTGCGCTGTTCTTTCGTCTGCTCGGCCCTCCCCAGGTTTGCTGCTGGTTCTTCCCGGGTTGGCTACTATCCCTTCCACCTCCGTGGAAGGGCAGTTCCCCCTAGCCACATTCCCCACTTCCGCAGGGGAGCGGCACACCGCCGGCCGGCTCTCTCGGGGGCTGCACGGGTTCCCTTAGATGTTCCCCATAGATGTTCCTGGTGCATGCCGTTTCTCTCCTCCTTTATAGTCCTTCTCTGCCAATCCCAACTCGGCTGCCCACACGCCGAGTACGCTGCTCTCCAATCAGGAGCAAGTCCTACAGTTAATTGGTTGAACTGGAGGCAGCTGTGCGGAAGCTGTTTACTTCTCTCCCAGCGCCATATTGTGGGAGAGCAGATGCATAGAATAAGTCTTAATTCGAGTAACTTAGTCTAGTCCGGATTGCTCCCCACATATTTTATTAAAGAAAAGATTGAATAAGGATTAATCTGAAACTGGCAATTA
Source organism: Oryctolagus cuniculus (assembly GCF_964237555.1). NCBI lineage: Eukaryota > Metazoa > Chordata > Mammalia > Lagomorpha > Leporidae > Oryctolagus > Oryctolagus cuniculus. The sequence goes on along the minus strand of NC_091436.1, from coordinate 55,799,208 downwards.
AAGGGCAGTTACATATGTCTGTATAGCACTGGTGAGCAACTTGAGCAGAGGCAATTAGTTAATGTTTAAAAGTTTTAAAAGTGGGTAGGCTTTATCTATCAGTTTTACATTTTTTTCCTTTAGTTTCCAATATTTATTTGTTTTCAACTTTTATTTAATAAATATAAATTTCCAGTGTACAACTTTTGGATTATAGCAGCTTTTCCCTCCATAACCTCCCTCCCACCTGCAACCATCCCATCTCCCAATCCCTCTCCCATCCCATTCTTCATCAAGATTCATTTTCTATTATCTTTATATACAGAAGATCAACTTAGTATATATTAAGTAAAGACTTCAACAGACTGCACCCACAAAGACTAACAAGGTATAGAGTACAGAGTACTGCTTCAGTAGTAGCTTTACCATTAATTCGCATAATACAACACATTAAGGACAGAGATCCTACATGGGGAGTAGGTGCACAGTGACTCCTGTTGTTGATTTGACAATTGACACTCTTATTTATGACGTCAGTAATCACCCAAGGCTCTTGTCATGAGCAGCCAAGGCTATGGAAGCCTCTTGAGTTCACAAACTCCGATCTTATTTAGACAAGGCCATGGTCAAAGTGGAAGTTCTCTCCTCCCTTCAGAGAAAGGTACCTCCTTCTTTGATGAATCAGTTTTACATCTAAAAGTTATAACTCACAAAAGCATGCATAAATGTAAGTGTATACGTGTTTATTGCAACAGGTTTGATAATATTAATAATATGTAAGAAGAGGGCAAGCCCTATGCATCCTTCAGAAGATAGTGTGAAAAATTGTTGTTGATCAAGATACTAGCAAGAGAAGGCCGGCGCCGCGGCTCACTAGGCTAATCCTCCGCCTAGCGGCGCCGGCACACCGGGTTCTAGTCCCGGTTGGGGCGCCGGATTCTGTCCCGGTTGCCCCTCTTCCAGGCCAGCCCTCTGCTGTGGCCAGGGAGTGCAGTGGAGGATGGCCCAGGTGCTTGGGCCCTGCACCCCATGGGAGACCAGGAAAAGCACCTGGCTCCTGGCTCCTGCCATCGGATCAGCGCGGTGCGCCGGCTGCAGCGCGCCGGCCGCGGCGGCCATTGGAGGGTGAACCACCGGCAAAAGGAAGACCTTTCTCTCTGTCTCTCTCTCTCACTGTCCACTCTGCCTGTCAAAAAAATAAATAAAAAAAAAAAGATACTAGCAAGAGAATGAAAAAATACTGTTTTATATATATATATCATGTATATGAAAAATGCTATTAAATATGTATCTATATACTGTTATATATAATATATACAGAGAGAAAACATTTAATATCCAAAATAGTCCCAAAAATCCCTCTTACAATGCAGCAACAAAGAAAAGCACCCAATTCAAAAGTGAGACAAATATTTGAACAGACATTTCTACAAAGAATACTAATTGCCAATAAGCTCATGAAAGATGCTTAACATCTTTCGTATTTAACATAATGCAAATCAAAGCCAGAATAAGATACCACTTCATATCCACTAAAAATGCTATACATTTTTTTTCAAAAATGAAAATAACAAGTGTTAAAATTCTAGAGAAATTGGAAGCCTTGCATATTGGTGATGGGAATGTATAATAGTGTAGCTGATATAAAAATAACTTCTCAATAAGCTAAACATAAAATTTACAAGCGAACCAGTAATCTTAGATGCAGATGAATACATGTATATAATATTTATAGTTTCACTATCTGAGATATCCAAAAGGTAGAAATAACCCAAGAGTCTATCAACAGATGAATGGACAAAAAAGATATGATAGATACGTAAAGTGGAGTATTATTCAGCCACAAAAAGGAATGAAGTTTTGGTGTATACTAAAACATGGAAGAATCATGAAAACATGCTAAAAGACACAGATGAAAAAATATTGTATGATTCAACCATATGAATTATCTGAAACAGGTAAATTCATAGAGAAAGAAGATCAGAGGCTACTTTGAACATTGTGAAATCGATCAGAATAATACTATGTTAAAATGTTGACATAGATTTTAAAAAAAGAAATCCATAATACATTTGTGATGAAAAAAATCACCCCATGAGTCAGTTCATACAGTATAATCACATTTAAATAAATAAATGCATACAGGTTGCTTTCCTGTATTCAAAGAGATACAGAAATAAGAATGATAAAATGGCATACACATTGAGATTTTAGGCAATTATCGTTCCTGAACATTGGTATTTTGCTCTGTATTTATTTTTATATTTAGAAAATTTTAAAATTAATTTATTTCAATTTTCTAAAGAAAAAAATCAGAGAGCAACATACAGAAAATTGAGGAAGAGAAAGAAAATAAAGGAAGAAGGGCAAAAGAAACAGAAGAACGAGGAGGTGCAAGACACCGTGGGGCCAGCTTATTGCTCTCAAGTTACCTTAGACATAAGTTATTATTGGAAAAAAACAAAAACCTTGACAGTATGAGACCCACAGAGAAGGAAATCAGGCAAGATTAACTTCTGTAATTTCATCTATTTCTCTTTTGAGGTTCTTTTTATATAGTTACATTTTCTTTTGTAATATAAAGCTGTTACTTATAGATTCTTCACTGAGTAAAAATAAATTCCCTATGATTATGTGTAGAAACTATTATGTACTACATTTCTATCTCATCTTTTCTTCCTTTGGGCCATGAATCAGAGCATGTTGTGGATATCATAGAGAGTTCAAAGGCCTCTCTTCATAGATTTGAAAATAGCACATAGCAAAATGCTGAGGGGATTCATTTGCAACACTGTCTGCATTTGTAACACACATATGCACTATGGACCATTTACGTGTACACACACCTATTTTTTCATGTATATACATATATGTATTATTGAGTGTTTTGGTGCCTTTTTATATAATTTCTTTGCTATATACAAACCTAGAGGCGAGTTGTAGTTGGATATGTATATAATTAATTGAAGTTTCTACCAGGAATTTCTGAATATAAACTACAATATGGTCAATTTTCTGATGAAAAACTAAATTGCATTCGTCTTGTTGACCCTATGAATATTCTAGAATGACCTATGAAATATGTGAACCATTTGCTCTTCTAGATTTGCTAACTTTATACCAACTTTAAACCATACACTGATCTATGGGGAAAAAAATTGCCTTAGTAGAAACATGACCTAAAATTCTGCCCTTGGCACAAGTAGGTACATAAACTGAAAGAGTAATGAATTCTTATGCAATTTTAGAATCAAAAACATTTTTGCAACTTTTGAGTAATGCAAATCATGTCTTCTGTCCTTAAGGGAATATATCTTTCTTTACTAGTTAAGGGGTTAAAAATTATGAACTTCATGGGTAAAAATAGTAGAAAGATCACATTTCAGATTATATTTTTCCTTGTTTATACAAACTCAGATAGTCACTATTCAATCCAAGGATCAAGGCTTGCTTTGAATTAGATTTATATCCATTTAAAGCAGCTGAGGTATCAACTACATATATTCAATAAAATTCTATTTACTTTTTATCATACTCTGCTGGTGAAGATCTATTCTCTGGGACCAAACACTAGAAATCACCATGCCTAATATTTGGGTTAATAGTGCCACTGAATGAGAAAGAGTATTTTTGCCTGCAAACTGAGAGCCCTATTTTACCTCTTTGAGTAACTCAGTTTAATTTTTTTCTTTAAAATATATTCCCATAAACTAACTAGAAAGGGAGACTTGAAGAGGGAAAAACATGGAACTAAAGCTTTGTCCTTGGCTTTTCATTGCTCAACTGGGAGAAAACAGCTACCAGAGGTCTGCAACCTGACTCTGCCATATCATTCAGAATGTCAGCCATAGATCACCTGTGACAAGTATTTAATTCTTTGTCTCACCAGGGACAATGTGCAACCTTCTGCTGGAAGGGAGGTGTTTTGTTTCATTTTAAAGCTGCCAACAATAGTTGTCTTTTTGGCCTTGCAGTAAGCTTTCGATTTAGTATTCCCAACTCCTTCCCTTAAAAGTTGTGAAAATCATTCTTTTTCCATTGATCTCCATACCAAATCCTTCCAAGTCCATGACACCCATGACTCTGTCCACCATAATAGTGTCTTTTCTTGTGTTCCCACAGAAAGCCACACAGAGTCTTTGTTTTTGCCAGCTACAGAGAATACAATATTAGAATGCAATGATTAAAGAGGCAGGGCAATTTTGTTTTAGTTATTGAGCTTCTGCTGAAAAGAAAATATAGGTTAGGGTAAACATAGACAAGCAGTTATTATTGGTGATGTGTTGAAAAACACAAACTAAATTCTAGTAAGAGTTCATATGTACAATAATTAGAAGACTCATTTTAGCACTAAGAGATGATATACAGTCAAAAATTTTCCTCATATGCCATTTTCCAGATCACTGACAGCACGGTATGCCTATACCTGAACCATGACATAGTCACAGAGTGGCACAGATTGATCCTCCAGTTCCTCCAAATGGTATTCATCTTGATCGAATTTAATCACCACTGAAATGCTTATTAAAAATCAGATATACTGAAAGAATTCTCGGAAGAATCACAAATAAAAATGAAATGTATTCTAGGTCCTTTCTTATTGGAAACATATTGAAATTATTATATTTAAAATATTTGAATACAATCAACCTATAGATCTATTTTATTGCCTGAATTTGCCTGTTTGAAACATAGCAAAATAAACTGTTATATTTATCTTCTAAGTAGGTTCTCATTGTTGCAGATAAAATGAATAAAGACAAAGCTAAGCACTTATGTTTAAATAGAAAATAAGGTGTGTTGTTAGGAATTATATACAATTTAAAATAACTAATTTTTGACTTGTAAAACCTCTATGTCAACACTTAAAAATAAACTAGAAAATTATTTGTTGCTATACTCCAGATGAAAGGTGTCTATACAAATGCAAAATAACATGTTTATGGAAACAATAAACACTCTTCAGGACATGGCAGCAATTCGAATTTGATAAGCACCAAGATGAATAAGACTGAATCTGTTGAAATTGTTTTGACATTAAGAGCTCTGTCAGTGGTTAAATAAGGAGTTTACCTCAGATACAAACTCACCTGTGTATGTGAATGTATGTATGTTTGGCTATCTTGGCTCTCTTTTATAATATATTATAAAGGTTATATGAATTTTAGAAAATATCTATGGAAAGTGTACTACTTTTTAACATTAATTTTTATAATTACAGAGCTAATGATATTGGTTCTTTAATTTTTTTTAACTTTTATTTAATGAATATAAATTTCCAAAGTACGGCTTATGGATTACAATGGCTTCCCCCCCATATCGTCTCTCCCACCCGCATCCCTCCCCTTTCCCACTCCCTCTCCCCTTCCATTCACATGAGGATTCATTTTCGATTCTCTTTATATACAGAAGATCAGTTTAGCATACATTAAGTAAAGATTTCAACAGTTTGCTCCCACACAAACATAAAGTGAAAAATAATAGATGATTTTTTAAATGCTGATGAAATCAGATCAGAATAGGTTCTATAATTTTATGTGCACTTTATTTTGCCATATACTATGTTCATTCCTTATTTACAGAATTGCCTGTAGGCATATGAAAAACTCCAGTAAACTGCATATCATAAAGGAGCTGGACATTTGCCCTAATTCCAGTGACAGTCATTTTCAAATATGCTTCCTCTGCTAAAAATTTTGCAAGCAGTGTGAAGAGACATATTTTCTATCAGTTAGACCCTGACTGTATTTCTGGCCCAACCATGCCAGTAAGATATATGGTAGAAAATATGATGGCATTTGTAATAATGTTTTCAAGTGGAACAGATCCCTGTGGGACATATTTTATGTTTGCTGTAGATATTGGGAAGAAAAGCATTCAGGGAGCATGTTACTCAGAGTGAAGTTGTCACCGGGTAATAGAGTACTACAGTACTTGGGTGAAATGATACAGATAGACTTGTTTCATTTTCCAGTGGGAACATTTTAAGTTGACTTGCTCTTAAAAATCTGTAAATTGTCTAAGCAGGGGGAAAAAGCAGAAAGGCTGATAAAATCATAAATAGCTTTTCCATCATTGCTGAAACTCTAATTTTCTTGCTTATTGCTTGAGTTGATAAAACAAATAAAAGAAGGAATCTGAGAGAGAGATTTCTTTAATATGCAAAATGAATTTCAATGTACTCTCCTGCTGGTATTTTTATGGAAAATCTCACTACATGGTACACATGGAATGTAGAAATCTGCATTTAGATAGAAATATTATAAAATGCATTGTATGATACAAAGTCAGTCTTTTAATGTAGATGGCAAAGTGTTGTATTATACGGTTGAGTGGAAAGACAGCATGCATATAGGTTTTCAAGTCTTTGGTAACCAAGTGCCTGTTTTGCCCAAGAGAGGACTACATTATTTTGAATCTTTGACAAATATTAATGAGGCAAAAACCATACCAGATGTGTAGGCCCTTCTCCAAGTGGAATTTTGGAACAATGTATAGTATATGCTTGGAATGTATAAATTTTCTATTATTTCCTCAGATTCTTTTTGCAAAATAGCAAAGATTGATTCAGTCAGGAGGTATATCATTGTATGTAGATGAGTTTGTAAGGAATAGAATGGGGTCTAACGGTTGTAGCAAAACAATACGGGACAGAAATATTTATGTCACCATGACTGTGTTATGATGTTATCTCAGACATTTTGCAATACCTCTGTAACTGAAGCTGCAAATGTGTGGATAAGGCTGCCTCCCACCAACTATTCCACAGGGCTTAAGGGAGTACTAATGAGTTGACATTTGTGTATTCATTTGAAAACTTTAAATAACCATTTCTTTATGATGCTAATAGAATACAGCATTATCAAGCTTGTGTAAGAATAGCCTATTACATGAATAAGAAATTAGCTAACTGTATAGAAATATATAAATTGAAATAAAGATGATTAGAAATAATTATAATAGAGGTTTGAGTTATTTTATGTAAGACCCTATTTGTAAGGATATTGCATTTGAATGAAATATGCCTACTAAGTTCACAAAGGCACAAAAAATAACACAAAAGTTAGAAAATATACTTATATAGTTATGTTCTTTTCTAAAACATAATATACATAAGTAAAAAAGAGAGAGACTGTGTATTTCCACAAGAACAAGGAAAACAGAATAAGAGCTGGTGATGACAACATTTTGGAAGCTGGAAAGCATGTGTACAAATGATGCTTGCTCAAGCAAACTGAAGAAAGCAGAAATTTAAGTAAGAAGGAGATGAAGCCATGGAGTCTAGCTGGCTATCACCAGGAAACCCCAAAGAGGCTCAGAAATAACTTACATTCAATCAAAGGTACAAAAGGATATAGATGGAATCTGAGAAATCCTGAAAGTGAAACACAAAATTTACTGAAGGTGGGAAAGTTTTATGGAAAACTAGAAAAATAAGGGAAAATTTACAAAGGGAGAAGTCTTAATAGATTTAAATACTCAATTTTCATAGTAAAAATTCAGCAATAATTCTAAGATTCAAAAATTAAGGAACCTGGCTATTTGGACTAATGGAGTTAACTATCAACAAAAAAAACATTAAAATCTAGGCTAAAAGAAGTAAGAGCTAATGGTGCTGTAGGAGGGAAGAGAGCAGTGAATTGTTTATTTATGATATTGTAGGGTTGCTTGCCTTTTAAAACAATTCATGAATAGTTTTAGAAAATGAAAATTAAAATGAAGAACTGAAATAAATTTTGAAAAAAAGAAAGTACACACAGTAAGCCAAGAATGGGTACAGGAATATGCTGCTGTATTAAGCAATGAGCATTTTTCATTCAATCACAAAAATCAAAGGACATGGCAAGATATCTTTGTAATCACAGGGTACATGAATCTGCACAAAGGGCAAAAAGTATATTTTTCTTGCTAACCGCTCTAGAGAATATATTCGCTTATTTTGAAAATGCCTTTTCCTAACTCTTTCCTATATAACAGGACATACAAACAAACATTTGATTTAACTTTAGGTTCACCACTTATCTCAGCTTCAAAATAACAAAAAATGATTTATGTCCTAAATGACAGTTTTAGGGTACAAGACATGATTATGTATAATTCATCATATAACCAAAGACATTATTTCACTAATACCCTACACCATAATTATGTGCTAAAAAGGAATAAGTAACCAAAGACATATATAATTAAATATAAGAAATAGAAGTTTGTTGCATTGATTTTTTGGTAAAGCAAAAATAAATAGGATGATGTAAGGTAGCTAAAGCTAACACTTGTTTTCTAAATTCTATTTGTTTGGAAATATGTCATTGTCCTGGATCATTTGGACCAAAAGGAGAGATAGGACAGCACTTTTGCAATGTTTTTTAGTGAGAAGATATCATAGGAGTCTTTTTTAACAGATAGGCAAATGCAGATTTACCATCATTTCAGTTTAATATAAATTGTTTTATATTTAATTAACTCCTAAGAAGCAGAACATTCCAAATGTGTCTTCCTGCAAAAACCACCAGAAGTACTTCAGAATACATTCAAATCATTGTACTACAGCATCTGACCACTGTAAATCACGGAGATACTGCATGAAGCACGTCTTGGGCTTGCCATGGAGCTCTGATTTTCCAGAGGTTAATGGATGACTATACTCCAGTTGAATTATCAAATCTAATATCCCAACCATATATGCCATCACCTGGGGAGGTGCATCTAGGTAATATAGGCTAATGGCTATTACTTTACTCTGCTTTCATCTTTAAATATGACTTTCAAGCATTACTTGCTTTATTAATGTTGAATGTTATTGACTTGAAGAACAGCTTTTCCCCCTACTGCTTTCATTCTTTAATCAAGAAAAACAAATGGTACCTTTTGTTCTTTTGTTAAAATTCTATCATTAAGAAAACAACAGCAATAAAATAGTGTCTGAGACACTCAGTTTTTAAAAAAGGAATTTGAAAGAATTGATTTAAGACATTTAAAAATAATATTTATCAGTTAGCTCCATTCTTCAAATATTAATCTAATTGATAATCATGTTAAGAATATTAAGGGCACTGCAAGGACTTTGTAATTATTTAAACTGAAAATAAAATTTAAAATGTTATAGGGTTACAATGCATATTAGGAAATTAAATGATATTGCACCTCACAAATCTTTGACTTTGAACATGTTCCTAAAAAAGGTTAAAAATGACAGATGGACCAGATTTAATATTATAGGTATTTGCAATGGAACAGTCTGACTTCCTGTTTATACTGCAGCTTCACTGTCGAAGTTCTTCAACTAAACTGCTGAATGTAGAAATGCCAAACAGTATCTTAGTCTATTATGAGAATTTTGATCAACCTAGCTGTCACTGAATATTACTTTATTAAAGAAAACAGATAAGATTCTATTATACCATTGTCCATAATTAATCAATAAAATAAAAACATTTTGGAATTCCCTACATGATCTCAAATAAAGAATGAGAAGATCTTAGAATATCTAATATATTTAGTGACATAATTTCTTTCATAAACTGTCATAGGATTCCTTATAAATGTCTCAGTTCATGAGTATTAGGATTTGTTTTTAGATGTAATCTAATAGGACACTTTTTACAAACCAAAGCTCTTTAACATATTTCAGTAAATCCTCATTCTAGGAATGCAAAAGTCTTTTTAATTCTTAAAACTGGGATAGATTAGTGATTGATAACTTTCTAGTTTACTATTGGCAAGCTATAGTCAGAGACCTGCATTACTGATATTCATCTCTGATCTCTGACATATTGAACATAAGCAAACTTGCTTTCCTTCCCTCTGTTTAATGGGCTGGAAGTTATTGACCTGAACCTACAGTTTGCTCATTTCCATGATTGATGCATTTACCCTTAAATAGTGTAGATTCTTTTTGCTATTTGTATTGCCATTGAAAACAGACTTAAAGGAGACCTGACATATCATTAATCCCTCAACTCATGTTTTAAATTATATGAATGTAACAAGAATCACTATAATGGAGAGAAATAACATTTGTTTGCCCAGTACAATTCTACATTCAAGATGAATTCTAAATAGGTTAGATTTTTTAAATCCAAATAATAAACTAGCTAATATATTCAGACATGTATAAATAATCTCTAGAAACTAAGAATTGTTAAAAAATATTAACCAAATTTTAAATTCACCTTATCACTCTTCAGGTTTTGTCTTGTATGCAAAAGGAAGCCATAAATACATTTGTTTTAAATTCTGTTTTCAGTATGGCAGATATACTACTAAATCTATTTTAAATGATAATGCTGCTTTCTCTTTGATTGATGGATTGGAGTATAAGAGACCCCAGGCAGAAAGACTAGCCAGGAGGCTATTACTGTGTTCCAGGTGAGAGATAGAGAGTGATACTGGAAAATGGGAGGCATTGACCTATGCCAGAAGCTGAGGAGAAGCAGAGAAGAGATTGGATTTGAAAGAGAGTTTGGATTAACAGAAGTAGTACTTAGAAACCAAATGATTAATTGTCCATAGGTTTTGTTTGTTCATCTGTCTGTTTCCTTCCTTCCTTCCTTCCTTCCTTCCTTCCTCCCTCCCTCCCTCCCTCCCTCCCTCCCTCCCTTCCTTCCTTCCTCACTCTTCCCTTTCTTTCATTTTCTTTTCTTTTTTCTTTTTTTTCTTTCTTTTCTTTCTCGCTCTCTCGCTCTTGCTCTCTCTTGCTCTCTCTCTCTCTCTCTCTCTCTCACTCTTTTTTCTTTCTTTTCCTTTGGATAGGATAGGAAAGGAGACTGGAAAATAAAGGTTGAGGAGGAATGAAAAGAGGATTTTATGGATTACTCTGATCACACTATTTGGGCAGCTAAAAAATGATGACACACAACTGAGGCCCTAACAAATGTTACCAATGCGTATCTAGTCTATATCTAGTCTATTTTGTTTTCTTTTTTTTTTTTTTTTTTTTTTTTTTACAGGCATACAGGCAGAGTGGACAGTGAGAGAGACAGAGAAAAGGTCTTCCTTCCGTTGGTTCACCCTCCAATGGCTGTTGTGGGCGGTGCACCACATTGAGCCAGGTGCTTCCTCCCAGCCTCCCATGCGGGTGCAGGGTCCAAGGACTTGGGCCATCCTCCACTGCACTCCCGGGCCACAGCAGAGAGCTGGCCTGGAAGCGGGGCAGAGAGCAGAGAGCTGACAGAATCCGGTGCCCCAACCGGGACTAGAACCTGGGGTGCCGGCGCCGCAGGTGGAGGATTAGCCTATTGAGCCACGGTGCCGGCCTATTCTTTTAAGGATAGAGATGCGTGCTACTTTTCTATGTGCAAACCTAAGTATATAAAATACATTAGTATATGGGGTACAATTCTGTGTCAATACTATGTAGAACCAAGGATACAATTTTTTTTTTTTTACAGAATGTTTTCATAGGCAAAGAGATAGACAGCTTAAAAAGAAATTCAAAACAAATTCTCTATAATTGTTCACCAAACTTTCAGTTGCAAGTAGAAGAAAAGCATTTAACCTAAGCAGATGTCAGAAAAACAGAAGGCATAAATAAAATTACCTCCATCTTCTTCCTGACCTCTCTACTTTCTACCACAATTATTAATATTGGTTTCCATATTTCCAGAGCTATCATTTCCCCCAAAAAGGACAATCAATTTGTTGCAATTCCATCTAAACTTTAAAGTAGCTATTTTGTTTTGGACTTGTTTGTCTGAGACCATGTTACACAAATATTTTGTCCTAAATAAAAATCTAACATTTCTGTTTAATGAAATTATGAAACTAGAATATTTCTTGAACTCTCTGCTGTGGTGAGCACAGTCCGTCTCCCGCAACATGGCGGGGTGCCCGGGAGACAAATAAGTACTGAGACTGTGGACTGAAACTAACTCTATGCGTCTGATCTCCCATCATATGGCGCTGAGAGGGAGTAAACAAATCTTACACAGCAGCTTCATCAATTAGCTGATTCCTGATCCAAGCTCGGATTGGAAGAGAGCGGCGTGCTCAGCACGTGGGCAGCAGAGCACGGATTGGTGGGAGAGGACTATAAAAGGGAGAGAGAGACAACATGCGGGGCCCCCTAGAGAGTCGGTCGGAGAGCTCGTTGGTGCCACTCCTCCGCAAGTGGGGGAGCGACAAGTGGTTCCGTGACTCAGATACGGACTGCCCCGCGGAGGCGGGGGAGCAGCAGCAAATCTGGGAAGGACCGGCGAAAGAAAACAGCGTCCGGTGTCATTCCTCTGAAAGTGGGGGAGCGACACTCTGCCATTTCTTTGGCATCAGTAATACATTTGATTTTATTACCAGAACAATCTGTCCAACTCAAATCAAGGTATGAACATCATAGTCCCTAGGATATCTGTTCATAGATATTCATAATTTGGGTTAATACATCAATGAATTATAATAAAAAGCAGCATCAGATCCTCCACCTTAAACATTACAAATCATATGGTTTTTTTCTGTGCAATTTAATCTTTAGGATTGTTTGTCCTACATATAACATTTTTCAGCAAAAAAAAAAATGACCTATTAAACCTTTTTTTTAAATTTATTTATTTTACAAGTAGAGTTAAAGACAGTGTGAGAGAGACAGAGAGAAAGTTCTTCCTTCCGTTGGTTCACTCCCTAAATGGCTTCCAGGGCCGGCGCTGCGCTGATCCGAAGCCAGGAGCCAGGTGCTTCCTCCTGATCTCTCATGCGGGTACAGGGCCCAAGAACTTGGGCCATCCTCCACTGCACTCCTGGGCCACAGCAGAGAGCTGGCCTGGAAGAGGAGCAACCAGGACTAGAACCATATGGGATGCGGTGCCACAGGTGGAGGATTAACCAAGTGAGCCACGGAGCCAGCCCCAACCTATTAAACCTTAACATGCTTACAAAAACTTAACATGCTTAAAAACTTACAACAACTGAGACAGTGCTAATGAATCTTACAGGTGAACGGTACTCCTTAATCATAAAGAAAAGGGAATGTCGTGACTTCTAATACTCCATGTTTTACAGAGAATATTATTTTCCTTGCACAAGGGTAAATATCATTAGTGATTCACAAACATATTCCAGGTTTGTCCAAATCTCTAAGTACTTATATGGTTAGCAAAGACATAATTATTAACCCTTTTAAAAAGTTAATCTCCAGGAGTTGGGCTATGGTTTAGTGGGTAAAGCCACAATGGCAGCACTGGCGTTCCTTATGGGAGCCAGTTGAGTCCTGGCTGCTCCAGTTCTAATACAGTTCCTGGCTAATATGCCTGGGAAGGCAGTGGAGAATGACCCAAGTACTTGAGCCCCCTGTACCCATGCTGGAGGCTCATGAAGCTTATGGCTCCTGGCTTGAGTCTGACCCAGCTCCAGCCACTGTGGCCATTTGGGGAGTAATCCAGAGGATGGAAGATCTCTTTCTCTCTAATTCTGTTTTTTGAATAAAATAAAAATAACATTCATCACTAGAGAACTCTTTAAAAAATTATACATATATTTTAAAAATATCAAAAAGTCAAAAATTGAGAAAAATATTGGAATATATACATGTACAAAGATTACTAACATATTTTATGTGAAAAGAAGAAAGATAGGGAGCAGGTGTTTAGTAGCTGAAAGGTCTACTGCCTACAACAGATTACTTGAGTTGAACCCCCTGCTCCAGCTCCCAGTTTTAAGATTTGTGCTGATGTAGACCATGGGACACAGGTGATGACTCAAGTAAATGTGTTCCTGTCATTCGTGTGAGAGATCTCAATCACGTTTTGAGAGCCTTGCTGCAACTCCAGCCAGCCCCAGCTGCTGTGGGTAATTCAAGAGTGAACCAAAAGATGGGATCAATCTCTCTCTCTCTTTCCCCCTCCCTCCCTCTCTCTCTCTAACTCTTAATATATTTCTGTATCTATCTATTTCTCTATCTCTGCCTATCGAAGAAATTTTAGAAAAAAATAACCAATATAGGAAATTGTATATATTTTAAAATTTGTTTAGAAGCATAAACATATGTCTGTTTTGCAGTGGAGAATTTGTAACTGAACATGGCAACACTATTGACTATTTCAGGACACAGGTCTAAGTTTCCAGAATGCAAGTGTGTTAATTTACTCATCCAAAACTATTTAAAATTCTCTTCTTTATCTTGTGCCTAAGCCATTGAAATACTAGATAGATAGATATAGAGAGTGAGCATAATTATATCTTTGTAACTTTCTCAGAGTTGAGATTGTTGGGATTATTCCCAGAATTGGAAAGAAAATAAGTTCATTGGCATGTAGTCTGTAATATACCCAACAACATCTCTTTATATAAAGTGATAAAACAATTACATTAATGTCCTTCATTCTTCACTCTCCCTGTTTCCATGTCCAGTACTATGGGATTTAAAGCTCTTCTCACTACATGGCTTAATCTTTTTAGAGTGATTTACTTATATGAGATAGAGAGAGGGAGAGACAGAAAGAGAGAGATTATTTATCCTTTGATTTCTCCCCAAATGGCCACAACAGCCAGGGCTGGGTCAGGCTGAACCAAGGAGCCAGGAACTCCATCTGCTCTCCCACATAGATGGGAGGGAATCTGGTACTTCCCAGTGACTTTAGCAGGGAGTTGGAAGGGAAGCAGGGTAATTGGTATTGGACAGGCACTCCTGTATGGGATTATTTCCCTATACCTTGATTCTAGCTGATTTGATGGCTTGTTCTTGTCAATGAAATATGACAAGATTGCAGTGTGCTAGTACCAAGTCTCAAATCAAAGAGGCCTTTCCGGCTGTGGCTTGTTTATTCCTGCCCCCCTGGGTTTGTCATGAAGACGTTCTCAAGCTAGTCATAACGTGGTAAGACACTCATGGAAGAGTATATCTGCCTTACTTGTCCCAAGCTATGCCATTCTAAATTAGACAACAGCCAAATGATACACTGAACTGTTATGCAAGTGGAAGATCATTAGAGGCAGCTACCTGACCTACAGCTAACTGCAACTGCCTAAGTAAATACGTACTTATTTGCCAAAATCAGCTTTACAGATTGGTGAACTAATTATTTTGGTATCCCACAAGTCTATCCTAACTGATAAATATCAAATTATTAAGGTGATTAAGTAAATTTTCCAGGCATATGGCTTAAATTCTTTATTTTTGAATATTTATTTATTTATTTGAAAGCCAGAGTTACACAGAGAGAAGGAGAGGCAGAGAGAGAGTGATCTTCCATCCTCTGATTCACTCACCAACTGGCCACAACGCCCCAAGTTGTGCCGATTTGAAGCCAGGAGCTTTTTTCCAGGTCTCCCACACAGGTGCAAGGGCCCAAGGATTTGGGCCATCTTCTACTGCTTTCCCAGGTCATAGGGTAGAAGTAGATCATAAGGGGAGCAGCTGGGACTTGAACCGATGCCCATATGGGATGCTAACACTGCAGTTGAGGCTTTACCCACTATGCCACCGCGCCATCCCCTTAAATTCTCACATAAGAAACAGTATAAAGTCTAGATACATTAATCTGAATAAAACACTTCTCTATCCTCATTTGAAACCCTGGAGAGGCTGACTTTTTGGCTTAGCAGGCAAAGCCACCACCTGTGGTGCCGGCATCCCATGTGGACACTGGTTCGACTCCCAGCTGCTCCACTTTCCATCCAGCTCTCTGCTATGGCCTGGGAAAGCAGTGGAAGATGGCCAAAGTCCTTGGGTCCCTGCACTCACATGGGAGACCCAGAAAAAGCTCCTGGATCCTGGTTTCGGATCCATGAACCTCTGGCCATTGTGGCCATCTGGGGAGTGGACCAGCGGATGGAAGATTCTCTCTCTCTCTCTCTCTCTCTCTCTCGCTTTCTCTCTGCCTCTGCCTATCTGTCACTCTGCCTTTCAAATAAATACAGAAATCTTTAAAAAAAAATAAAAGAAAAGAAATCTAGAGAGAATATGTTGGGTGTGTTGGTGTTATTCTAAGACTTTTAAACATAGTAATGTTTCTCATAATATCTAAAAACAACATGGAGGATAATTAACTGGAGTGCTTCAATTAGCGAGGTAGGCTTTCTTTTCCACTTCCACAATAAGTTACTGAGTTGACTATTTTGTACACTGAATTTTAAAAATATTAGAAAAACTCTGCACTGGACCATGAGACAAAGATTTTTCACTTGTTTCCTTTTTCTCAAATAGCAATAGCAACAAAAATATTCTTGACATGATCTGAATAATTCTTTGAATATATCTGAAATTTAGGAATAGTTCCTGCTGCTCTATATTAGTGCTGTGTGCAAATTTTACAACAAAAATTAGAAGGAATAGGAAGTTCCCGCCTAAGAAAACTTGAAATGCAGTTGTTAATTTTATCTGTAGCTCATACAAAAGAACATTGGTTTGCATGTTGATTTAATACCCTAATTGCTGTTGAAGTATAACTAAATGTTCAAATTTCGATTCATCATTTATTTCAACAAAGAGGATGATGATTAGGTGTTATCAACAACAACCCAAGCAAGGTTACCAGAGAAATTCTCATTACAACCACTTTTTGAAGAAACCAAACCCATTAACTGCACTTTGCACAGACTCACTATGATTTTCCCAATAGCACAGAGCATGCTTCATATGACTGATGGATGAAATGGATATAAAATTCCTAATCATTTTCCTTTCAAGAATATTCTACAATAAGGTAATATTTTAGTTTTACAAATATTTGCTCATAAATCAGTTAAAAGCTAATATTAATTCTCACTGTTATTAATGTAATAGTCACTAAAACAATGCCAAACTATCAATTTCTATCATTTTTTGTATTTAGTGTCTATAATATATACTAAACATAATAATAATATCTATACAATATATTGCTTGGAGTCTGTTATACCAAATTGAGAAACCCCTGCAACCTTAATTATCAAAAATGCTAAGTATTTATGATAGATATTACTTGGGAATATTTGGTCCTGTTTCTGAGAAGAAATCCAATTGACCACATTGTACTTTGCATATAAAATATCCTCAGTTCATGCTAGTTGAATCCATAAATGATATTTGTTTGATTACAGTGTTGAAAGAGGTCCTTTTTTTCTTACTCTATTGCAAAATGGACACACTTCCAATAGGAGACACTTGCTGAAGATATGGGATGTTGGTGATAATTCTGCTAATAAATACAGAAAATAGAGAAAAGAATGAATCACAATATCTAGTTAACCCAAGTTCAGTTTATCATCTGAAAACTCTAATTATTACAATCATTCTATGTGCAATGCTCTTTTTTATTATTATTATTTTTATTTTTTATTTTTTTGACAGGCAGAGTGGACAGTGAGAGAGAGAGAGACAGAGATAAAGGTCTTCCCTCCGTTGCTTCACCATCCAATGGCCGCCGTGGCTGGCGCGCTGCGGCCGGCACACCGTGGCCAGCGCATCGCAGTGATCCGATGGCAGGAGCCAGGTGCTTTTCCTGGTCTCCCATGGGGTGCAGGGACCAAGTACTTGGGCCATCCTCCACTGCACTCCCTGGCCACAGCAGAGAGCTGGCCTGGAAGAGGGGCAACCGGGACAGAATCCAGCACCCAGCGCCCTGAGCGGGACTAGAATCCGGTGTGCCAGTGCCACAAGGCGGAGGATTAGCCTAATGAGCCACAGCGCCGGCTGCAATGCTATCTTAATTGTTGTGTTGGTTTTATTTTCTACAGCGTAAAAGCAGGTGTATTATAGTTTGCTGATTAACTATTTACAATGCATATATTTAATAATCTCAGATTCACACTCAATGTTAAAAAGACAATCCAAAGCTAACTAAGTTTCTTTTCACTAGAGTGTCTAAACTTTTGAAGTTTCAGAGCCTGCTAAGTGACAACTCCATTTATTCAATGCAAGGATAGGAACACTTGGAGCAGAATTCCTGTGCATAATTTTAGATATGCTGATTTTTGGGGGCCGTCGCTGTGGCTCACTTGGTTAATCCTCCACCTGGACACCAGCATCCCATATGGGCACCGGGTTCGAGTCCCGATTGCTCCTCTTTCAGTCCAATTCTCTGCTGTGGCCAGGAAAGGCAGTGGAGTATGGTGCAAGTGCTTGGGCCCCTGCACCAGCATGGGAGACCAGGAGGAAGCACCTGGCTCCTGGCAGCAGATTGGCGTAGCTCTGGCCGTAGCTGCCATTTGGGGAGTGAAGCAATGGAAGGAAGACCTTTCTCTGTCTCTCTCACTGTCTAACTCTATCAAATAAAAAAAAGATATGCTGATTTTTTTTTTGAACTGATGAGAACTGATTCTTACAGAACTTATGAAAACAATCTCATTGCCACAGGAGACCAAAAATCCTCATAAAAGATTTGGCATTTTACAGGAATCAAGTAGAATGGGAAAAATTAAATACTCCCTTACCTGATTATAAAAGTATACTTTACCAAAGCACTATGGCAGATAGAAATCACAGGAGAAAGTTTATCTGAACCTAAAAGATGATGCATTCAAATACAGAACCAATAATATTTTAAATAAAAGAAATAGAAATCCACAAATTTCATTAATTCATCCAGTCTCTTTTAACAAATTCTTGTCCAATCTCCAATAGCAGTTTTGTGGATTGCACAATTCCTGTTCTTTTTCTCAGTTTTGAAACTTCGTTTCTAGTCCATTGGTTTTAAAGCTGTAAGAAACCTGCATTTAATATCATTTTTACAGTCTTCTCCATGAATCTGATTGTGAATGTTTTTAGAGAGGAATACAAAACTGGATGACAAAAGATTTTAAATGGTCATGATTAAAATCAAAACTCAGCAATGACAAGAAGAGTCAGTTATGTTCATAGCATACAGCATTTTAGAAAGCACCTGCAGGGTTTTACAAAGCTTTTAACATTTCAATTCTCTAGGCTTGTGATAGGAAGGCAGTCTCAAAGATCTCCGAAAGGCCCATGGACCAGCTTTTCATCAACATAACTATAATGATTGATAACTCACCAATAGCAACAGATTTATAAATTTTTGTGATCTCTAGAATAGTTACATTATTAATGTACCCATATGAAGGTTACCTAAAATTTAACACCATTTTTTAATTTGATATACTTTTTCATACAATCTAAAGAGCCTTAGGTATTTTTTTCTACAAGATAAGGGGTATATCTTTTGACATCTCCAGGTACCCATCTTAGAACCTTAAATCTGAGACAATCTGTTAAAGGCACCAAAAGGGCTTAAACTATCTTGACAAGATAGTATTTCTTATCATTGTGTAATAATATCCATCCATTTAGTCAGGATGATTTAACACAACTAGTTCAGATTCAATCATAATTATAAAGTGATAACTCAAATAATTAATGTTAGTTTTATAATTTTGTTTTCATATATACAAGTATAAAACACAAATAAAAACACTAATTTATAACTCTTACACTATTTTGTTTTCAAGTAGGCATAAATATCACATTGTCAAATTAACACAGAGCACTCATTCAGGAACCAAAAATAGTGAAATCTCTAGAGAATAGAAGGTTAAATAATTAAGTGGGAGTTTCAAAAGTTATTATCACTCACCTTCTAATTCATTAAGTTGTTGAAGACTACTGGTATTGAGAGATATAAATTTGACAGCTAAGATGGTGGCAACTTCATTGCCTAGGCAAGCACTGATTGAAACCACATCCCAAGGTAATCCCATCTATTTTCTTATTATTTTAAAATCACATGTAGGCCAGCGCTGTGACTCAATAGGCTAATCCTCCGGCCTGCGGCGCTGGCACAGCGGGTTCTAGTCCCAGTTGGGGCACTGGATTCTGTCCCGGTTGCTCCTCTTCCAGGCCAGCTCTCTGCTGTGGCCCGGGAGTGCAGTGGAGGATGGCCCAAGACCTTGGGCCTTGCACCTGCATGGAAGATCAAGAGAAGCACCTGGCTCCTGGCTTCGGATCAGCGCGGTGTGCTGGCTGCAGTGGCCATTGGGCGGGTGAACCAATGGAAGGAAGACCTTTCTCTCTGTCTTTCTCTCTCACTGTCCACTCTGCCTGTCAAAAAAAAATCACATGTAAGCCATTATTTTATTGTTTAATTCTACTAACAGCATTTTAATATAACTTCAACTATTAAGAAAACAATTTAACTGGAGTGAAGTAGACATTTCAAACAAAATTAATTTGGAATATACATATTTAGAGATTGTTTATTTGAAAGACAGAGCTACAGAGAGGCAGAGAGTGAGAGAGAGAGAGAGAACTTCCATTCGCTGGTTCACTTCCTAGATGGCTGCAATGGCTGGAGATGCACTGATCCAAAGCCAGGGGCCAGAGGATTCTTCCACGTCTCTCATGTGGGTGCAGGGGCCCAAGGATTTGAGCCATCTTCCATTGCTTTCCCAGGCCATAGTATACAGCTCTAGGGGAAGTAGAGCAGTTGGGACTGAAACGGCACCCATATGGGATGCCAGCACAGTAGGCGGCAAACTTACCTGCTATGCCACAGTGTCAGCCCCTGGAATATTTTTTTTTTAACTTTTATTTAGTAAACATAGATTTCCAAAGTGCAGTTTATGGATTACAATGGCTTCCCCCCCCATAACTTCCCTCCCACCGCACCCCTCCCATCTCCCACTCCCTCTCCCATTCCATTCACATCAAGATTCATTTTCAATTATCTTTATATACAGAAAATCAATTTAGTATATATTAAGTAAAGATTTCAACAATTTGCACCGACACAGAACGTAAAGTGTAAAATACTGTTTGAGTACTAGTTATAGCATTAATTCACATTGGACAACACATTAAGGACAGAGATCCTACATGAGGAGTAAGTACACAGTAACTCCTGTTGTTGACTTAACAATTTGACACTGTTGTTTATGGCATCAGTAATCTCCCTAGGCTCTAGTCATGAGTTGCCAAGGCTATGGAAGCCTTTTTGAGTACACCAACTTTGATCTTATTTAGACAAGGTCATAGTCAAAGTGGAGGTTCACTCCTTCCTTCAGAGAAAGATACATCCTTCTTTTATGGGCTGTTCTTTCTACTGGGATCTCAATTGCAGAGAATTTCATTTAGTTTTTTTTTTTTTTTTTCCAGAGTGTCTTGGCTTTCCATGCATAAAACACTCTCATGGACTCTTCACCCATATCCGAATGCCTTAAGGGCTGATTCTGAGGCCAGAGTGCTGTTTAGGACATCTGCCATTCTATGAGTCTCCTGTGTATCCTGCTTCCCTTGCTGGATTGTTCTTTCCCTTTTTTATTCTATCAGTTAGTATTAGCAGACATTAGTCTTGTTTGTATGATCCCTTTGATTCTTTGACCTATGAGTATGATCAATTGTGAACTGAAATTGATCACTTTGACTAGTGAGATGGCATTGTTACATGCCAACTTGATGGGATTGAATTAGAATCCCCTGGCACATTTCTAACTCCACCACTTGGGGCAAGTCTGAGCATGTCCCAAATTGTACATCTCCTCCCTCTCTTATTCCCACTCTTACATTTAACAGGGATCACTTTTCAGTTAAATTTCAACACCTAAGAATAATTGTTTGTTAATTACAGAGTTCAACCAATATTATTAAGTAGAACAAAAAAAAAATACTAGAAGGTATAAAGTATTAAGTTGTTCATCAACAGTCAGGGCAAGGGCCAATCAAGTCACTCTTTCTCATAGTGTCCATTTCCTTTCAACAGGTTTCCTTTTTGGTGCTCTGTTAGTTGTCACCATTCAGGGAGAACATATGATATTTGTCCCTCTGGGACTGGTTTATGTCGCTCCCCCATTTGCGGAGGAACAACACTGGAACCTGTGCTGTTCTTTTGTCTGCTCGGCCCTTCCCGGGTTTGCTGCTGTTCCTTCCCAGGCTGGCTGCGGGCCCCTCACTCGCGGAGGAACGACACTGTCCCAGGTTAGCTGCCGACACCTCCACCTCCGTGGAAAGGCGGCACCCCCTGCCACTTTCCCCGCTTCCACGGAGGAGCGGCACACCGCCGGCTGGCTCTCCGGGGCTGCTCAGGTGTTCCTCAGGTGTTCCTTCAGATGTTCCTGGTGCATGTTGTCTCTCTCCTCCTTTATAGTCCTCTTCCACCAATCCCAACTCTGCTACCCACACGCCGAGCACGCTGCTCTCCTTCAATCAGGAGCAGGATCAGCTCCTGCAGCTTATCAAACTGATGAGGCAGCTGCGTAGTTGTTTGCTCCTCCCCAGAGCCATATTGTGGGAGAGCAGATGCATAGAATAAGTCTTAATTCCAGTAACTTAGTCTAGTCTCAGTTACTCCCCACAGTTTATTTCACTCAGCATGTTGTTTTCCAGATTCCTCCTTTTTTTGCAAATGACCGGATTTCATTGTTTTTGACTGCTGTATAGCATTCTATAGAGTACATATCCCATAATTTCTTTATCCAGTCTACTGTTGATGGGCATTTGGGTTGATTCCAGGTCTTAGTTATTGTGAATTGAGCAGCAATAAACTTTAAGGTGCACACAGCTTTTTTGTTTGCCAATTTAATTTCCTTTGGGAAAATTCCAAGGAGTGGGATGGCTGGGTCGAATGGTAGGGTTATATTCAGGTTTCTGAGGAATCTCCAGACTGACTTCCATAGTGACTTTACCAGTTTGCATTCCCACCAACAGTGGGTTAGTGTCCCTTTTTCAGCACATCCTCTCCAGCATCTGTTGTTGGTAGATTTCTGTATGTGAGCCATTCTGACCTGGGTGAGGTGAAACCTCATTGTGGTTTTGATTTGCATTTCCTGATTGCTAGTGATCCTGAACATTTTTTCATGTGCCTGTTGGCCATTTGGATTTCCTCTTTTGAAAAATGTCTATTGTGACCAGCGCCATGGCTCCCTAGGCTAATCCTCCACCTTGCAGCGCGGGCACCCTGGGTTCTAGTCCCGGTCAGGGTGCCAGATTCTGTCCTGGTTGCCCCTCTTCCAAGCCAGCTGTCTGCTGTGGCCAGGGAGTGCAGTGGTGGATGGCCCAAGTACTTGGGCCCTGCACCCCATGGGAGACTAGTAGAAGTACCTGGCTCCTGCCATCAGATCAGCGCAGTGTGCAGACCGCAGCGCACCGGCCACGGCGGCCATTGGAGGATGAACCAGCGGCAAAGGAAGATGTTTCTCTGTTTCTCTCTCTCTCACTGTCCACTCTACCTGTCAAAAAATAAAAAAAAAAAAGAAAGAAAAATGTCTATTGAGGTTTCTTGGCCCATCTCTTGAGTGGGTTTTTTGACTTGTTGTTTTGGAGTTTCTAGATCTCTTTTAGATTCTGGTTATTAACCCTTTATCTGTTGCATAGTTTTCAAATATTTTTTCCTATTCTGTTGGTTGCCTCTTCACTTTACCGATTGTTTCTTTTGCAGTACAGAAACTTCTCAATTTGATGCAATCCCAAATGTTAATTTTGGCTTTGACTGCCTGTGCCTCCAGGGTCTTTTCCAAGACCCTGCGGGGTTTCCCCAATGTTCTCTAATAATTTGATGGTGTTGGGTCATAGATTTAGGTCTTTAATCCATGTTGAGTGGATTTTTGTGTAAGGTGAAAGGTAGGGGTCTTGCTTCATGCTTCTGCTCATGGAAATCCAGTTTTCCCAGCACCATTTATTGAATAGGCTGTCCTTACTCCAGGGATTGGTTTTGGATCCTTGATCAAATATAAGTTGGCTGTAGACGTTTGGATTGATTTCTGGTGTTTCAATTCTGTTCCATTGGTCTATCAATCTGTTTCTGTACCAGTACTATGCTGTTTTGATAATAACTGCCCTGTAGTATGTCCTGAAATCTGGTATTGTGATGACTCAGGCTTCGTTTCTGTTGTATAAGATTTTTTTAGCTATTTGTGGTCCTTTGGAATATTTTTCAAATGAAATAACAGTTGACTCAGAGATTTTTCACCAATGAAAATAATTTTTTCTTTTTAATATTTGGAGGTCTCTTTCTTTTCCAAAAATATTTCAAGGTTTTTTACTATTTAATATCATAGAATTCCCTCTTCTTATTATTACCAAACTCACTTCAGTAAAATTTGCTGAGAATTGTCTTTGTTTTATCAATAATTTTAGAGAAAAATTGACTACTTTATTTGTAAAACTTAGAGTGTACTAAACTCCAATTGCAGCTTCGTACCCGCCCCCCCAACAAATTTCAATTTGGTGGTGGTATTGAATCTCATTTGCTTTAATTACATAGCAGTTAGGCCTTCAGGAGCATATAATTCCTTTTTTGCTTTTTAAAGATTTATTCTTAATTGAAAGGTAGAGTTACAGAGAGGCAGATTCAGAGACAGAAGTCTTCCAACCACTGTTTCACTCCCCAAGGGTCGCAATGGCTGTAACTGGGCTGATCCAAAGCCAGGAGCCCAAGGACCTGGACCATCTTGCACTGCCCTCCCAGGTCACAGGAGGGAGCTGGGTTGGAGTGGAGCAGTTGGGACCCAAATCAGCAACCATGTGGGATTGCGGCACTGTAGGTGACAGCTTCACCCACCACCACCATACTTCAGCACCCGCCCCGAGATATAATTTAATGATACTGATACTTGAAGGGGTATTCTTTACTTCAAGGAGTTCACACTAAGTAAGGGTTATAACATAAACATGTACATAGTAAAATATACTGCAGATTAATGTAATAAAATAGTGTCATATACAGAGAAATATCTATAGTTAAATATATGCATTTAAATATCTTTAATGGAAAACAGTAAGTGAAAACATTCCATACAAGTTTAAGCATAAACGTGAGTGCTCATTAGAGAAAATATGACTTCCAGTAGAATAAAAGGAGGAGTTCCTGCAAAAGCAGCTTGCTTTGGGGAGAATCATTTTTCTATATATGCAGCAATTTAGAAGCAGTTTCTGTTTCCTTGTCAATGCTGCTTCAAAATGAATCTTCCATCATCACTGCACACATCATGTCACTTTGTCATTCAAGTGCTTTCACTAGGAGTAATATGTTGAGGGCAAATGACTGGATTTCACTGTTTTCACTGCTGTATAGTAGTCTATAGAGTACATGTCCCATAATTTCTTTATGCAGTCTACTGTTGACAGGCCAAGGCTGGGACTGGAACTTAATACAGGTCTCCAACATGGGTAGCAGAAACATAACCACTTGTGTCATCACTGATGCCTCCAAGATGCACATTATCAGGAACCTAGAATTGGGAGCTGTGTACAGATATGAAGTCCCAATACTCTTATATGTGAAAGGGGCATCTTAACCAATGTCTTAACTACTAAACATCTGATCCAATATTCACTTTTGAATGAGTATATAGATACACAGATAACACTTTGATCAAGTCTAGAGCATGCCTAAGAGTCTGTATTTACATGTTTCACATATACAAAGCCATATAACTTCTCTACTTGAAATTTTCTCTACTTAGCCTTTCAAATTTACAGATAATTCTTGTTTGTTTAGAAAGCTTGTAATGGCAAAGTTAGCCACTTTCTCCCTATGTGTATCTCCTGACTCATACAGATACACAAAATTAAAAACACAAAGTAGAGCAGTTATGCTTGTTTCAATTCACTTTTTTTCTATCTCATAGCCATCCTTTCAAAGCAGTGCATACAGAACCATCTTTAAACTTTATTTTAGAATATAAAATTTTATATTCTATGTTTTAGATGATTTTTAATTCTCTTTTGCTTCTCCTTGTAACTCCAATTCCAACTCTTTACTTGAATTTTCCCTTCAGGTTGCATAATATGTGTGTCTATGTATGCCTGTGTGACTAGTTTAATTAATGGGCTGGGTTCATTGAGTAAATGCATAAATTTTTACTTGTTTATATTGCTTCTTTATAAACTAGTACAACAGGATTTTTAATTATCCAATGATTTTAAAATTTAATAATCAAAATGAATTTTATGTCAAGTTAAAATTTTAAGGTATACATAATAGATTATGTCCTTGATTACCTTTCAATTCATTTTTCAATAAGCTTTTTGAAGTATTTTATATCATAAAGCATATGTGTGTATATGTGTGTGTAAACGTGTGTACATGTATGCATATGTGAATACTGGAGAAAATAACATGAGTAGTTTACTCTCAAATCACCTAAATATATTAATAAAATTAGTGTATATGAATTAAATTGTATGATTTTTGTTCAGCATATTGATTTTCTTGAGAACAATATGCTTTCATAATTTTTAAATATTCACCTCAAAACTTTTTTTAAGATTTATTATTTGTTTGAAAGTCAGAGTTACACAGAGAGACAAGGAGAGGCAGCAAGAGAGAAAGGTCTTACATCTGCTGGTTCACTCCCCAATTGGCCACAACAGCCAGTACTGCACCTGTCTGAAGCCAGGAGCCTCCTCCACATCTTCATGTGGTTACAGGGGCCCAAGGACTTGGGCCATTCTCTACTGCTTTCCCAGGCCAACACAGAGAACTGGATCAGAAGTGGAGCAGCAGGGACGTGAACTGGTGCCCATATGGGATGATACTGCAGGAGGCAGCTTTACCCTCTACACCACAGCACTGGCCCCTTACTTCACAACTTTCAATCCTATGTTGAGGGTATTTTGAAGACCTAATCAATGCTAAAATTAAATATAAACTTATGATATTCAAATCAAAAGTTCCTATCCTCTTTGACTTCTGGACTAATTATATCAGTCAATTTTCTCTTTATGGACATCCTGAACATCTAAAAGTTCTAAGTGATTATATTATTTACCATTTTCTCTTTCCAATTTTTGCGAAACTTTTCTTGTATCACTTTTATTCCAGAAATTTTTAAACATATCAATAAAGTACTTATATTAGTCAGCTTTTTATTGCTAAAATGAAATATCTGACATCAGTTATTTATGAAGTGAAGAAATTGACTTTGGTCACTGTTTTTGAGGTTCAGTTTAAGATTGGAGGAGCCACGCTGATTTGGTTTCTGGTGAAGGTTTTCCTGCTCACATCATATGGCAAAAGTGAGTGCTGGTCTGTCTATATCTATGTGGTCTCTAAGAAAGCTAGCAGGGCTGGTGCTGCAGCTCACTTGGCTAATCCTCCGCCTGTGGTGCTGGCACCCTGGGTTCTGGATCCAGTTGGGGCACCACATTCTGTCCTGGTTGCTCCTCTTCCAGTCCAGCTCTCTGCTGTGGCCGGGGAAGGCAGTGGAGGATGGCCCAAGTGCTTGGGCCCTTTACCCGCATGGGAGACTAGGAGGAAGCACCTGGCTCCTGGCTTCGGATCAGCACAGCGCACCGGCCATAGCAGCCATTTGGGGAGTGAACCAACGGAAGGAAGACCTTTCTCTCTATCTCTCTCTCTCACTGTCTAACTCTGCCTGTCAAAAAAAAAAAAAAAAAAAAAAAAAAAAAAAAAAAAAAAAAAAAGAAGAAGAAGAAGAAGCTTCCAGGACTTAATTATAGTGGCTCCACCTAACTCAATGACAACCCCTCTCAAAAGTTCCACTTTCAAATACAATAAATGGGTCCTTTCCACTTTTGTATAGCAGACATTAAAGAGAAACTCCTTAATACATGGCATTTAGGGGACACTCAATATGCAAACTAATATCTGTACCATAGCACATGCATAGCCCATTACTTAAAAAAATTTGTTTTTAAAGATGATATTACAAGGGCCAGTGCTGTGGCATGCAAGACCTGGTTTCATGACCCAGCTGCTCCACTTCTGAATCAGCTCTCTGCTATGGCCTGGGAAAGCAATGGAAGATGGATCTAGTCTTGGGCCCCTGCACCCATGTGGGAACCTGGAAGATGCTGGCTCCTGGCTTCAGATAAGCGCAGCACCAGCCATTGCAGCCAACTGGGGAGTAAACCAGCAGATGGAAGACCTCTCTCTCTCTCTCTCTCTCTGCCTCGCCTTCCCTGTTTGTGTAACTCTAACTTTCAAATAAATAAATCTTTTTTAAAAAAGATAATACTACATAAAATTCTTTAAAATTCTGGATCTGTAATAAATTTCTATTTACTTCTATATCACTGCTACGTATACCAGCTCATTTTATCAACTACAGAGTTATATTCCTTGGCAATACAATTTTGTTTTGACAGGCAGAGTTAGACAGTGAGAAAGAGACAGAGAAAAAGGCCTTCCTTCCTTTGATTCACTCCCCAAATGGCCATGATAGCCGGAGCTACGCTGATCCGAAGCCAGGAGCCAGGAGCTTCCTCCTGGTATCCCATGGGGTGCAGGGCCCAAGCACTTGGGCCATCCACCACTGCACCCCCAGGCCACAGCAGAGAGCTGGACTGGAAGAGGAGCAACCGGGACAGAACCGGTGCCCCAACTGGGACTAGAACCCCGAGTGCCGGCACTGCAGACAGAGGATTAGCCTAGTGAGCCGTGGCGCTGGCCTTGGCAATACAATTTTTAAGGAATACTTTCCTCATTTTCCCAATTAGTCTCTTCTATCTAACAATTATGCTTCCATTCTCTACTTTTAGGAAGTAAAGTCTTCAGTGATAAAGTCAAATTGTACCACCAAGAAGCAAAGCGAATATGTTATCCTTACAAACTTTGTATTTGTTAACAGCTATAATAAAATAATAACAGTGGATATTCCCATATTTTCTATTGTATAAAATACCAATCTATAACATAAGTAGATCTAAATAACAATATTTGTTGTAGAAAAACAAATCAAGGTCTTTCTGCAGGTGATAAAATTAGGAGTCAAAGATATTAAAATTTTCCAAAACGTTACTTGGTAGTAGAAGAAAGTTTGGAACATAGTATCTAAATTTTTGGAAGTTTTTGAGATAATTTCAAAAATTATTCATATTCTTTGCCTATAACAGCTTTCTTTAGAAGGAAACAGTCAAATATATTTCAGGAAAACTTTGATCATCCTATTATAACTCTTGACTTGGCAATCAATTATAAAATCACAACATCCAAAAATAGGGTCAGTCAGTGTACTGCTAAGATTTTTAAAATATATATTGAATACTTCTGCATAGTTGGTACTGTTCTAGCTGCCAGGAAATTGTAGAGACACAGTTCTTATGCTAATGGAAGAGACAATCTACTAGAGAAGTCAGATCCACTTATACACAGGCATCCCATTTTGGAGCACCAGTTTAAGTCCCACCTGCTTGGCATAATTCAGGTCCATGCTAATGTGCCTGGGAAAGCAGCAGATGATGGCCCAAGTACCCTGATACCCAGTGGAGGTCTGAATGGAGTTCCAGGCTCCCAGCTCCAGCCTGGCATTGCTCTGGGTATATTGGGCTTTGGGGGAGTAAATCAGTGGTTCAAAGATCTCTTTCTGGCTCTTTCTCCCTGTGACTATGCCTTTCAAATAAATAATAAATGAATCTTCTAAAAATCACATTGTATCCTTTAAATGCATATGTGCAATAACTATTAATCAAAAGCTTTGGAAAGAAATAACATGTTTTAGAAAAGGTGATAGACATTAATAGTTAATATATTTGAGTCTCATAATTTTGCAACTCATTTTCTTTCAAGAGAACTCTCTGCAGAATAGTAGCATATAATCTCTTCCTAACTACAAAGAAAACAGATGTAATTTACCTGCCTGATTTTTCAATCAAATCATATTTTAATACTTGTATAAATGCCATTTTTGCTATTTTACTACCAATTGGATAAGCTGGACATTAAAATCTTCATTTCTAATACTAGTTATCCAAGATGCCACCCAGTAGACCTGGGGTTAGGAGACAATGCAAAAAAGAGACAGAGATCTTTTTTATTTATTATTTGAAAGCAGAGTTACAGTGAGGCAGAGGCATATAGAAAGAGAAGAGAGAGAGAATGAAAGCGAGAGCAAAAGAGAGAGAGAATCTTCTATCTGCTGGTTCACTCCCCAAATGGCAGCAATGATGGAGATGGGCCTACCTGAAGTCAGAAGCCAGCAGCTTTTTCCAGGTCTTCCACACGGGTACAGTAGCCCCAGGATTTGGGCCATCTTCTACTGCTTTCCCAGGCCATAGCAAAGAGCTGGATCAGAAGTGGAGCAACAGGACTCAAACCAGCACTCATATGGAATGCCAGCACTAGAGGATGTGGCTTTACCCTCTACGCCATAGCACCAGTCCTGAGCATGGCATGTTTTAATATAATTTTAGTGGCTGTACCTCATAATTACTTCAAAATTGAAGGCATATAGATAATGAATCAATTGCATGTTTCTTATTTGTTTAGAATAAAAGGAAAATTTTTCTGCTCCTTTCCAGATCCCTTAGTTAGATTAATTGGACAAAGCCTAGAAACTACTTTGAAATATTCAGAAATAGAGTAGCCTAGTCTATATACAAAGTTGTTGTGATTTAACATTAAGAAAAAAAAGGAAACTGGGGGGCAGGCATTTGATCTAGCAATTAAGATACCTGCATTCCAGATGGAACTTCCTGAGTTTGATTCCTAGTTTCCTTTCTCCTCCATCTTCCTAATAATACTGTCTGAGAGGCATAAAGTAATAATTCCAGTAATTAGACTCCTGCCACCTACATGTGAAACCTGGATGGAATTTCTGGCTCTTAGTTTCTGCTGTAGCTGGGGCCCATATAGGTATCTGGAGTGTGAACCAGCTGATAACAGCTCTCTCTTTTGATATATATATATATATATATATATATATATATATATATATATATCTTCTTCCCTCTCCTTATCTTTGCTTCTTAAATTTTAAAAAAAAACTGGAACTATTAAAACCATAAAATTAATTACCCCATTAAGCTTACAGTCTTAAACCTATGACATATAATATGGAGAATTCTATAATTTTTTACTTAACTACAGCAAGACTAATAGTGCCACAATCATCTAGCTCAGGATTCTGAGGCTCTGTTTTTCTAATTTTGCCGAGCCCATAAGCTGACTGCATGGCCTCCATGACTGGAAAATTTGTTTCCTCCATGAGCTCTCTTAGAATGGTAATGAGGCTAAATTGATTATCCTCATATGACAGCAGGCAGCACGGAGAGCATCAGTAGCATCTCTGTCCTTGGAGAAAAAAAATTCACCAAGTGAAGAAGCAAATGTCAGGAAACCACTTTAACCTCTGGATCTTCAAACTTCTGGAAACACTGAAATTTATGTGCTCTACTGTTCCCTAACAAAACAGACTAAAGTCACTGATCCATACTTGTTCTAGACCCACAGAAAACTTTTAGTGAACTAATGAAATTCAAAGTCTACATTGACTTAGATCCCATTGAGCATTATTTAAAACTTATAGTAAAGAGCTAGGAAATGTGCCCCTGACTGTGAGTCAGATTAGTAATATTAAAAGGAAATACAGTCAAAGCCATATTTAGAAGAATGCAGCCTAACATTTATGCTGAATTTTTGTTTGGTATTGACTCATATGGAATTATTTGGGTCACATATTTTATAAACCACTGATTGTTCTTTCTTTCTTCCTCTTCTTTATTAAATTACAGGACACATTGTAGTTGTCTTCCCATAGTCCTGGCCTATTTACAATAGCCAAAAACTGAAGGCAAAACATGAGAATGAACGTGCATCAATAGGTGAATGTGTATACCAATTTTGGAACACTTCCATACAAGTTTGCTAACTCGGCAATAAAATGGAAGAACTACTGTATATTCAACGGTGTTAATAAAGTTTAGGAGAGTCTATGGGATTTCAAATTTATGTGAAATAATAGTAAATTAATATTTTCCAACGGTGGTGAAAAACTTTAATGTACAGATCTAAAATGTTCACTTTATCTTAGGCAGGATAATATGAAGTAAATCGTACTTTAACACATCACTGAAAGCTAGATAACAGAGGTACAATGAAAACATTAAAATATCCAGAATAAAAAATACGTTGTGTATATGGTTGCATATATAGAAGACTAAAGATAAAAAAGTAAATAATGTGTGATAAATAATGCATATATAGGGCCAGCGCTGTGGCTCAGTGGGTTAAAGCACTGGCTTGAAGTGCCGGAATCCCATATGGGCGCCAGTTCTAGTCCCAGCTGCTCCTCTTCTGATCAAGCTCTCTGTTATGACCTGGGAAAGCATTAGAACATGACCCAAGTCTTTGGGCCCCTGCAACCACGTGGGAGACCTGGAAGAAACTCCTGGCTCCTGGTTTCGGATCCTCACAGCTTCGGCCATTGCGGCCATTTGGGGAGTGAACCAGCAGATGGAAGACCTCACTCTCTGTCTCTAACTCTCTGTAACTCTTTCAAATAAATAAAATAAATCTTTAAAAAAATAATATTGCATATATAAAGAAAACAGTTTAACAATTTTAAAATTGAAAAGGATAAAAAAGCTTTACTTAAAATTTTGTATCCAGCATAATAATTCCACATGTGAAAGATATTGCCAGGAGATCCAGAGTATAAGAAATATCAGTGACTTTTATATTTTTACTTGTTTTCATGAAAGTGATTACCTTTTTTTGTTTCTATATGTAGGTCTCCCTTAAAGATTGGTCTGGTGTTCATGAACTCCTTCAAAGGAAGTTTTTCGGGCCGTTGCCGTGGCTCACTAGGCTAATAATCCTCCGCCTTGCGGCACCGGCACACCAGGTTCTAGTCTCAGTCGGGGCGCCGGATTCTGTCCTGGTTGCCCCTCTTCCAGGCCAGCTCTCTGCTGTGGCCAGGGAGTGCAGTGGAGGATGGCCCAAGTGCTTGGGCCCTGCACCCCATGGGAGACCAGGATAAGTACCTGGCTCCTGCCATTGGATCAGCGTGGTGTGCCGGCCGCAGCGCGCTGGCCTTGACGGCCATTGGAGGGTGAACCAACGGCAAAAGGAAGACCTTTCTCTCTCTCTCTCTCTCTCTCTCTCTCACTGTCCACTCTGCCTGTCAAAAAAAAAAAAAAAAAAAAAAAAAAAAAAAAAAAAAAAAAGGAAGTTTTTCAGGGTAAAGGGAAATGATTCCAAACAGAAACTAAGATGTACAAGAAGGACTGGAATTAAAATATTTAACAAGCCAAGAAAAAAATAAACATTAAGTCAGTTTATCAATGACAACCTTCATTGGTTCAAAAGGAAAACAGACATTACATTTTAAATTATCATGATCATATCTGTCCTTTATAGAAGGAAATTTCAAAAAAATCTTAATGAAAGAAAGTTTGCTTTCATTAACTTTCTTAGGATAGCCTATATTCATTGTACACACAGGTAATAAAAAAGCCCAAGTAATACTTACATAATTTTTAAATTAAGTCTCTATAAGAAATTTTCTATGTCTGGAATCAATCTAAGCTAAATGAAATTTAGAAGATATATAAAGTATTAACAGGATATAAAGGCATATACAGTTAATAGTAAAATCACATATTTTATAATATATTACTGTGTGATTTTAATAGTGATAAAGAAATTTCTATGAGAGGTCTGTTTCAAGATGGAGGATTAAGGAGAAAGCTTACTGCTCTAGGCTCAGGAAGATACTTTTTTAAAAAAGTAGAGAGAGTGCATTCCCAGAGTCTGGGAGGAAATTGCAGCAGAAATTCATTGGAAGGAAGAGAAACCTGAGGATCTATATGGAGGGTGTGGACACACAGCATGATCATGGATACAAAATAGGACCCCAGCAGCCAAGAGCCTGGGAGAACACCCCTTTGGAGAGTGAGGTGAGATCAGACTGCAGCAGTGATATAGCTGTGGGGAGAGCCTGGCAAGAGTCCAGCCTGGAGCCCTGTGGGGGACAGGAAACCTTCTAACATAGCAAAAAAACAGGGGCACATTTCTCCCTCCCCTACCCCCAACAAGGGCACCTGGCAACCAACTGAGAGAGGGAGGGGCTATTTTTGACTTAAGTAACAGCTGTTACCAGTTCTTGTGCAAGCTCCCAGGGACTGGCTGAGAAGAAACAGACACCATTTTGTCAGCAGCTGCAGCAGTGGCTCAGGTCCACACACCCAGCTACCACCACTGTGAAATAAGAAGGGGCTGCACTCTGTGGCTCTTGTGCACACATGTGATCCAGGAATTGTACCAGAGGAAAAAATCTATCATCCCCATCTAACTCCAGTCTGGGAGGGCTGGCAGGGGGCTGGGAACCCATGTAAGACTGGGAGGTGTTCCCAGTATCTCCACATATCACAGGTTCCAGGGCTCAAATGGCCTAGGCAGAGCACACATAGGCAGCTGGCTCTGGGAACATCTCTGCCTCTCTGAGAACAGGACAGTCAAGCCAGGCAGGGTGGATCCTCTGCACCAAGTGACTGTGGAAGCCTTGTGTGCTGAGACTGTGGGAACTCTGCATGAAGGGTGTAGCTAGGTCTCCAGTCAATCATGTAAGCAGCCCCACGTTTGCAGCGCTCCCTGATTACCTGGGGTGGGTCACAGCAATGAGATCTGTGCTCACAATGAAGACTGAACAGATCCTTCCTTTGTGATTTTCTTACCACAGCAGATGAGTATTGCACCCACTATGGGTAAACCTCCTGGATCCCCTTGGAAGAGAGGAGGTGATGGTGTGACTATGCCAACAAAGATAATCAAATCCTCTTTTCTGATTAGAAAAAGAGAGAGAGAGATATCAAACACACTCAACTTGGGTGCCACCTTGAATACTCCCTTCACCTTGGTGCACTGAACAGAGGTCCCTAGCCACACCCATCACACTCCTCAGGGTATTTATTGAAAGATCAGACCTTCACAAAGCCACAGAAGGAGAGTCCAAAGATAAAAGCCATTAGAAGAAAAAAAAAAGTCAACAAGTATCTCCACAATAGCCTAAAAATAAACCAGAAATTTAAGAAACAAGAATAAGGAAGGCAACGTGATGACCCAAAAGAACACAACACTTTAATACTAGAATGTGAAGATGAAGAGATGGATGAATTGCTTGAAATGGAATTCTAAAGATTAATTGTAGGATTATCCAGAAGCAATGAGAAGTAAACCCACATATTAAAGAAACTCATACATGACTTCAAATTTTTCCCATGAAATTTTAAAGAGAAATCAAATTCAAATATTAGAAATGAAGAATTCAAAGATCAAATAAAAAATGTGGTAGAAACTCTTAACAACAGACTTGGTGAGGCAGAAAGACAGAATTTCTGAGATAGGGAAAAAATTTCTGGAAATTGTTCAGTGAGACCCAAAAAATTAAAAAAAAAAAAAAAACGAGAGAGGATATTAGAAAAATTAAAAACTTTTGGAGATTCATGGGATAGTATCAAATAACTCAATATACAGCTCATAGGATTCCTCAAGACCCATCTATTTGCTACGTAAAAGAAAGACACATGTATTGTATTGGAGTTTATGTCAACCATTAGATCCATTAACACTTTTTAAATAGTCATTCTTCTGGCCGGCGCCATGGCTCACTAGGCTAATCCTCTGCCTTGCGGCACCGACACACCAGGTTCTAGTCCTGGTCAGGGCACTGGATTCTGTCCCGGTTGCCCCTCTTCCAGGCCAGCTCTCTGCTGTGGCCAGGGAGTGCAGTGGAGGATGGCCCAAGTCCTTGGGCCCTGCACCCCATGGGAAACCAGGATAAGTACCTGGCTCCTGCCATCGGATCAGCGTGGTGCACCGGCCGCAGTGCGCTGGCCGTAGCGGCCATTGGAGGGTGAACCAACGGCAAAAGGAAGACCTTTCTCTCTCTCTCTCTCTCTCTCTCTCTCACTGTCCACTCTGCCTGTCAGAAAAAAAAAAAAGTCATGCTTATGAACAACATGCCCCTGAATGAATAGTATGTCATAAAGGAAATGAAAGAAATAAAAAAATCTCTGGAAATAAAGATAACAATACATCATACCAAAACTTAGGAGGCACAGGAAAAGCAGTGTTAAGATGGAAGTTTATAGCAACTGGTGCTTATGTCAAGAAATTGTAAAAGCACCAAATAAATGAACTATCAATACAACTCATGGACCTAGAAAAACAGCAGCAAACCAAATCCAAAATTAGAAGGGGGAAAGAAATAATTAAAATTAGAGAAGAAATAAAAAAATAGAAAACCAAAAAAGTAATACAAAAGATCAGTAAAATGTTGAGACAGCTTTTTGAAAAAAAAAAAAAATCATTGGCCCAAGTAACCAAGAAAAGAGGGAGAAGACACAAATAGGTAAAAAAAAAAAAAAGATGAAAAAAAGAATTGTAACAACAGATAACACAGAAATAAAAAGAATCATCAGTAATTACTAAAAAGAACTGTATGTCCACATGTTCGGATACCTAGAAGAAATGGATTCCTGGCCACAATCTACCAAAACTGAGTCATGAACACTTAGAAAATCTAAACAGACCAATAACCAAGTCAGCGATTGAAACCATAACAAAGACCTTTCCAACAAAGAAAAGCCGCGGACAAGTTGGCCTCAGTACTGAATTCTACCAGACAATTAATGAAGAACTTATTCCAGTTCTTCTCTTGCTATTCAATACAATTAAAAGGGAGGGAATCCTCTGAAACTCCTTATATGAAGCCAATATCATCTTAATGCCCAAACAAGAAAAAGATACAATAAAGAAAGAGAATTATAGAGCAATATACCTGATGAACATAGATGCAAAAATCCTCAACAAAATACTAGCCAATTGAATCCAACAACACATCAGAAAGATCATTCACCTGGACCAAGTGGGATTTATCGCTGGTATGCAGGGATGGTTCAACATTTGCAAATCAATGTGAAAAATCACATAAACAAACTGAAGAAGAAATACCATATTATTATATTAATAGATGCAGAGAAAGCTACTGATAAAATGCAACATTCTTTCATGATGAAAACCTTAAGCAAATTAGGTATAGAAGAAACATTCCTCAACACAATCAATGCAATGTATGAAAAAGCTACAGGTAGCATCTTATTGAATGGGGAAAATTGGGAGAATTCCCAAAAGGATCCAGCAGCAGACAAGGATGCCCACTCATATCATTGCTATTCAATACATTCCTGAAAGTTTTAGTCAGAGCAATAGGGCAAGAAAGAGGAATCAAACAGATACAAATTGGAAAGGAGGAAGTCAAACTACCCCTGTTTGTGATGACATGATTCCACACATACAGGGGATCCAAAAGACTCCGCTAAGAAATTATTGGAACTAAAAAAAATCAACACAGAAAAATTGATAGCCTTTGTATACACAGACAATGCCAAGGCAGAGAAATAACTTCTAAGATAAGTCCCATTCACAATAGCTACAAAAGAAATTGAATACTTTGGAATAAATTTAACCAAGGATGTCAAAGATCACTACAATGAAAATTACAAAATATTAAAGACAAAAAAATAAGAAGACACACACAAAAAATGGAAAAATCACCCATGTTTATGGATTAGAAGTAATAATATCATCTAAATGTCCATACTACTAAAAGCAATTTACAGATTCAATGAGATCCCAATCAAAACAAAAGCAACATTTTTTTGTAGATCTAGAAAAAATGATGCTAAAGTTTATATTGAAATATAAGACACCCCATAGCCAAAGCAATCATATACAACAAAAACAAAAATGGAGATATCACAATACAGATTTCAAGACATACAATAGATTAGTTATAATTGAAACAGACTGGTCCTGGCACAAAAACAGATATGTGGACCAATGGAACAGAACAGACATTCCAGAAATGAATCCACACATCTACATCCAACTTATCTTTATCAATGGAGCTAATGTCAATCCCTCAGGTAAGGACAGTATCTTCAGTAATGGTGCTGGGAAAAATGGCTCTCTGCCTACATAATTATGAATAATAAGGCTCTTTTCTTATACCTTACACAAAAACTCACTCAAAATGGATCAAGGAACTACATCTACAACCCCAAAACATCAAAGTATAAGAGAACATTGGGGAAACGCTACAAGACACTGGCATTGGCAAAGACCTCTTGGAAAAGACCCAAGAGGCACAGGCAATCAAAGCCAAAATTGACAAATTGGTTATAGCAACCCGAGAAGCTTCTCCATTGCAAAAGAAACATTTAGCAAATTGAAAAGGCAACTGACAGAACAGGAAAAATTATTTGCAAACTATTCAACTGATATAGGGTTAATATCCATAATCTATAAAATACTCAAAAAGTCAAAAACAACAAAACAAACAAACCAAGTAGGAAATGAACAAAGACTTAAACAGGCATTTTTCAAGACAGGAAATTAAAATGGCCAGCAGACACATGAAAAAATGCTTAAGATCACTAGCCATTAATGAAATAAAAATCAAAGACACAATGAGGTTTCACCTAACCCCAGTTAGAATGGATGTCATACACAAATCAACAAATCACAAATGCTTGTGATAATGTGGGGGAAAGGTACCCTAATCCACAACTGGTGGGAATGTAAACTGGTCTAGTCACTGTGGAAGACAGTATGGAGATACATCAGAAATCTGAAAATTGTTATATCATATGACCCAGCCATCCCACTCCCGATAATTTACCCAAACAAAATGAAATCAGCTTATGAGTGATCTGTACCCCCATGTTTACTGCAGCTTAATTCACAATAGCTTAGATGTGGAATCAACATAGATGTTCACAACTGAGGACTGGATAAAGAATTTATGGTATATATACAATATGGAATACTACACAATCGGTAAAAAAAAGTGAAATCCTGTCTTACAACAAAATGGATGCAACAGGAAACCATTATACTTAGTAACATCAGGCAGTTCCAAAAAGACAAATACCATATGTTTTCCCTGACCTGTGGTTACTATTATAGTTCTTAAAATGCAATCTATAGAAGTAAAATTTACATTTTGAGATGCAGTGATTTTGAACAACCTTTTTCTCAGCTATTGAGGAACAGTGGTTTTTTTTTTTTCTTCAAAGTGTAGAATTAATTTTATGAGTATATAGTTAACTGAAAATAGATCTTTGTAACAAATAAGAATGGAATAAGAAAGGGATGAGAAAGAAGGGCAGGAGGGTGGGCAGGAGGGAGGTTAGAGTGGGAAGAATCATTATGTCCCTAAATTTATATATATGAAATGCATGAAGATTATATACCTTAAATAAATTTTAGAAAAAGAAATTTCTGCAAGAAAAATGTCCTTATATCTTAAGAATCCAATCTGGGCCGGCACCACAGCTCACTTGGCTAATCCTCTGCCTGTGGCGCTGTCACCCCAGGTTCTAGTCCCAGTCGGAGCACGGGAATCTGTCCTGGTTGCTCCTCTTCCAGTCCAGCTCTCTGCTGTGGCCTGGGAGTGCAGTGGAGGATGGCCCGAGTCCTTGGGCCCTGACTCGCATGGGAGACCAGGAGAAGCACCTGGCTCCTGGCTTCGGATCAGCGCAGTGCGCCAGCCGCAAGTCAGCATGGTGCGCCGGCCACAGTGCGCCAGCCGCAGTGGCCATTGGGAGGTGAACCAACAGAAAAGGAAGACCTTTCTCTCTGTCTCTCTCTCTCACTGACCACTCTGCCTGTAAAAAAGTAAAAAGAAAAAGAATCTAATCTGAAGGACTGACCACTTTCTAAATTCACTTTAAGAAAAATAGTTGCTCTTAAATATGAATCTTGTGACTCTGAATATAGATGATTGCCTTAAATTTTTTAACACCAAGCATCAAAAAGTGTTATAGTTATACTAAAAATAACCATTTTTCTTTACTGCAGTTTATAGTATCAGTAACACCCTATGTCTCCTTTTAGAAAATTCAATTTTCTTAAATTTTTTCTATATAGACATGATGAAAATAAAGTAATTTTTTATAACTCAAATCTCTCTAAATGTATTAAAATTTAATTCAGTCTGGCAATGGCAATTCTAGGAAAAACAATCTACATAAAACATGAAGCAGTATAAAGAAAAGTTATTCAGAAGGGATTCAGCTTTCTAACATTAATGCTTACAGTTTAATTCCATGCACACGCCTGCATACACACACATATACAATTTATAATTCAAAGTTAAGGAAAGTTTCATTGTTTCAATGTGGATGGAACCTGAGTCTTTTTTCTATGCAGGTACTCCTAACTGTTTAGATCTCAGATACATAGGGAAGTATCACGAAAGAGTTTGACAAATTTGACACATTTTTTCTTGTATGTACAGGACAGAAACATCCTGAGTCTTAAAATATAAGATAATATTCAATATTTTTTTTTTTTTGCCAGGCAGAGTTAGACAGTGAGAGGGAGAGAGACAGAGAGAGAGTTATAGACAGTGAAAGAGAGACAGAGAGAAAGGTTTCCTTCCGTTGACTGCTACTGCTGGTGCTGCACTGATCTGAAACCAGGAGCCGGCTGCTTCCTCCCGGTCTCCCATGCGGGTGCAGGGACGCAAGCATTTGGGCCATCCTCCGCTGCCCTCCCGGGCCACAGCAGAGAGCTGGACTGGAAGAGGAGCAACCGGAACAGAATCCGGTGCCCCAACCAGGACTAGAAAGAACCTGGTGTGCCTGCGCCACAGGCGGAAGATGAGCCAAGTGAGCACGGTACCAGCCTAATCTTTAATATTTTATGTTCACAGTGTCAAACATTAAAATAAGTTTTATGGCATTAAACATGATACTATTTAATTTAGCTATAAATGCATAGGAAATTTTCAATACATTATATATATATATAATATGTATGATCTGCTACATATTATATCTATAGAAACTTCGATATGGAAGAAAGAACGCTGTCCTTGAGGAATCCAAATTTTTATTTCAAGATGAAGAATCTGAAAAATAAAAGATGTGAAGGCAGAGTAGAGCAAGCCACTTTGGGGAAACAGGAGGCTTTTTAAACCCTACGTCTAATAATCATACAGATATATGAGTAGAACACAAATAGTTAAACAAAAGAATTTATCCAGGTAACTGTAAATCAAGAACAACTAAGAATAACCTATTTCTCAAACTCCTCTCTCCCACCTCCAGATTATAATAACAAACATAAATTCAAATCCTTAATTTGCTTTCCTAGCTGGGTTTTTGTGTTTATATATTTGTTTACTGTTTGATTGGTTTGTTACTTGTCTAGAAAGGTAATTGGGTTGGTGTTCATTAGTTTGTTTTTAAGTATGATCTGCATAGGATTCATACAGGAAATTAGTCGCTTTCACAAATGCAATTTGCTTTCCTCCAATATAGGTTACTTAGGTACATTATAAACCCAATTCTTAGCTATTATGGAATGGAAGAAATCAGTAGTAAAGGTTTGCTTATATTGTTTTCATTTCAGTCGCAAGAGCTACTTTACCAAATTCAAAAATATAGTGATAAAAAAGAAAAATCAATGCTGTATAAACCTGTACTCCCAAATCAGCTCTATGCTAGAACCAATCCTGACTATACAGTTAGGAGTGATCTAGGACACAAAGTAAGCAAAGTTTATTTGACACCATAAAACTCAGAGGAACTCCTTGCAGAGATTTTTGACATTTTTGATCCATTACTCAGTTGAGACTGACTAATTCAAATCCTTTACCTGTCCTGATGTGTTACAAACTCTACTGTGAATATCTTGATCAAAGTGAATTGATCATTGATCACTTATTTTTCCTTGCTTCACCACATTTTTTCTTGAGTAAGACTTGAGGAAGAAATTTATGCATGCCTAAATGGTAACAGAGAGCATATAAAGTTTCATTCATGCCTGTATTTTTATAAAATGTACTACTATTATCTGTAGCAAAATAGATCTCTGCAATACAAAGCCAATTGTTATAATTTGCATAAGAAAACATTGCAATGTCAAAGTGAGTTTCATCTGGAAATGAAAAAAGATACCACTGTGGCTTGAGAGCAATGATCATTTCTTTAACAAGTCTCAAGAGGACCTCCCCTGTGAGAACCCATGCTGATATCCTGTATCAGCTCACCTTGTACAAGAAGATATAAACTATACACAAAGGGGAAGCAGATCTTATTGTAAATTTTTTCCTTGCTGAGATTGGCTCACAAGAGGTTCATTTTCTTGTGGGTCCCAAAGGATGGGAGTCATTCAGTGTTGTTTAAGTAAAGTCATTACTGTGCAAGCAATGCCATATAACCCTTCCTTTGAAACAGTGGATTACATAGTATAAACATGCTTCTTTAAATAATCACTCTAATATAAGAAGAAGCTGTGATTACAGCAGGAATCTAGACATTTCTTATAAAGACTGTATATACACTAAGAGATACTTATTTTGTCTATATATTTGTGAATACACAATATGTGCTGTGTACTATCATGAGTGACTTACATGTACAATCTTACAAATGGTACTTGGATAGACTTTCATACTTATAAAGTCTGTCTGACTCCAAATTTTGAGCTCTCCTACAAGGATGTGCCTGGTTATCTGTAGCCCTATTAAGCAGAAACTTAGCTCCATTCAGAACTTGAAGATTCTTCTTGCTTCCAAGTGTTAGAATTTTTAGGAGATGGTAATTTAGTGATAATTCAAGCTTCTGATCTTAGATTTAGGGCTTGTGGCAGATGATTGACCTAGCAGATAAGACTCCACTCAGGATGCCTGCATTCCATATCATAGTGGCTAGGTTGAAATCTTGGCTCTGCTACCAATTCTAGCTTCCTGGTATGCACACCCTTAGAGGCAACAGGTGATGGCCCAAGTAGTTAGGTCTCTGTCACCTACTTGGGAGATCTGGATTTAGTTCCTAGATCCTGATTTTGGCCTGGCCTACCCCTGGCTGATCAGGCACTTGAAGAGTGAACCATTGGATAGGTCAGATTCTCTCTCTCTCTCTCTCTCTCTCTCTCTCTCTGTATCTATGCTTTTCAAATACATGAAATGAATTCTTTAAAACAATTTTAAAATGTTTTAAAAGAAAGATATTAGGCATTGTTGGACATGACAGTGATGTCTGATGCATGGACCCTACCACTGGGGACCTATTAAAAGATCAAATTCTGTTGTACTGCTGAACAAACATATGTTCTGTCTCTCCCACTTTGTGAACCTACACAAACCACTACACACTCTAGCTCATGACTTAGATTATTTGGTTTAGATTCTTCGCTTTTATCATGTATCACCCGCGTAAGTTTCAGCAAGTTAGTTAATCCCTTTAAACCCTAATTCCACATCTGTAAGATGAAGGATGACAAAGAAAATAATATGTCAATGGAATTAAATGTGAAAAAAACAAAGATTTTATTCAACACTATTGCAAAGGTGGGCATTTGGCACCGTCGGTAAGAAGCATCTCATATCAGACTGCTTGATATGTTGGTTCTGTTCCCAATTCTAATTTCTTACTATGTGCAACCTAGGAAGCAGAAGGTGATGGCTCAAGTAGTTGGGTCCCTGATACCATGTGGGAGACCTGGATTGAGTTTCTGGCTCCTGAATTGGCCCAACCTAACTGTAGCCATTGCAGGCATTTTGGTACTGAAGAAATGGTTGGGAGATCTCTGTCTTTATCTCACTCTGCCTCTGTCTCTTTCTCTATTTGTGTGTGTGTGTGTGTGTGTGTTCCTCTCAAAAAACTTAAGTAAATGAATAATTTTTAGGAAAAGACTATTGCAAGAGAAAAATAAATTCAATTAACTTCTTCTGAAGTGAAAGTCAGGGATGTTTTTAAGCTCTACATGAACTAGAGGGAAAATATTGGAGGGCTCCAGGGAAGGTTGGTCAGTGTAATTAGGTCATTTGGGTTTACACATAAAAATTAAGGTTGTGGCCGGTGCCATGGCTCACTAGGCTAATACTCCACCTTGCGGCGCCGGCACACCGGGTTCTAGTCCCAGTCGGGGTGCCGGATTCTGTCCTGGTTGTCCCTTTTCCAGGTCAGCTCTCTGCTGTGACCCGGGAGTGCAGTGGAGGATGGCCCAAGTACTTGGGCCCCGCACCCGCATGGGAGACCAGGAGAAGTACCTGGTTCCTGCCATCGGATCAGCGTGGTGCGCCGGCCGCAGCGCGCCGGCTGCGGCAGCAATTGGAGGGTGAACCAACGGCAAAGGAAGACCTTTCTCTCTGTCTCTCTCTCTCACTGTCCACTCTGCCTGTCAAAAAAAAAAAAAAAATTAAGGTTGTACCCTCCCACAGATACTGGAAGACACAGGCAATATCTTCTTCCATGATAATATTTCAAAAGATCAGCTCCTAGGTCTTTGAGAAAGACATTCTTGGGCTATAAAACTGGCAATAGGCTGGGAGAAGATTTATTTAGATCTCAAAGGAACAGAAGACAAATCTACAATTGAAAGTTTTCAATGTTCTAAGGTAAAGGAGGTTAAGGGCTTAGACACAAGAAGTCTGCCTGCAGTATGGTGAAGCTGAGGGAAAAATTAAGGCTGCTCTAATTAGATGATAAGAGTAGCTCCCACGGTTGCTGTGAGGATTGAGACTGATAATGACTAGCGACCTACCATCATTTGTGGTTGGTAGGGTGTGAGTATGCAGAGTGTAGTAGTGGCCATTTATCATTGCCATTGCCTCCATCTCAAGGTTAAGTTCTATTTTCTGTTCCCTGACTTTTGCTCTCACCCCTCTTTTTGCTAACAATCTCAAGTTTTGAACACCCTACCTCCTCATTATCTGTGCAGTTCTTTTTCCTACTGCCTTCTCTGGCTGTC
Source organism: Oryctolagus cuniculus (assembly GCF_964237555.1). NCBI lineage: Eukaryota > Metazoa > Chordata > Mammalia > Lagomorpha > Leporidae > Oryctolagus > Oryctolagus cuniculus. The sequence goes on along the minus strand of NC_091436.1, from coordinate 55,754,869 downwards.
TGCTCTAGGCCAAAGGTTTTTTAACTATATTGCTTTATGTTGCTATTAATGTCTTAGTGTTTTAGTTTCACACAACAGACCTAAGCCAAATGGAACACCTGACGGATCTATTTGTAAGTAATTAAGTCCAAACAACTTAATAAATGTTTGGCTCAAACAATTTAACAAGTACTTGAGAAAAACAGGAATACATGTAAAAGATTTTTGAAATTTTATACTTAATCAGTTACTTTGTACCTGATACGCACTGCACAACTTCTCAAACCTCAGAGTCATGGTATACAATTAATTCTACTGTCATTTCTTAATCTGCTTTCACTTTTAATGATACTTGACTTTTTAACATCTTCACTGAAAATTCAGCTTAGCAAAGATAATTATACCTACAAATGGAATGTAGTAAAACTATGTTACAGTAGTAGCTCACATTGTATTCTACAAATATCAGTCTGTTTCTCTATGCAATGTGAAATTTCATATACGATCCTGTGAATTCACTGTAGCACACCGCCTGAGCACTTACATTGGAAACTGCCCATCTAGATCCACCAAGGGGATCTTTGAGTAACATTTAAATCTCCCTCTCAAACTTTTCACCCTCAAATGTCTTATATATTTGATCTTTTGTCTCTATATCTGACCACTTCATTTCTCCTTTCTCTGTCATTTGGGACACTGAACCACCTGCTCAACTTCTGCCACATGTTATTTTTTCTCTCCAATATATTTTCATTTATTATGTCAAACTTTTCCTCTAAAAATTCAAATCTAACTTTGTTGTTACTTGCATGGTATTCTTCAGGGATTAATTAATTTCATATTCAGACCCATGTGAATTTCTGGTAGTCTCCACATTTTCTCCTTCTGTTCTAGCTATTGTTGGCTGTGTCCATGTAGCAGGTTCTAGCTGCTATTTTCTCCTGCTAGAAACCTTTATTCAAGTTGTAACTATGTAATTTGGAAGCATTATCCTAGACTACACTTTGCAGATGTTCACAATCCTCATTCTATCTCACTTATTTGTGCCAGTATCACTCAATGAATACATGCATGGGATATTTTTCAAGACATAAGATAGTGATTAGACCAAAGCTGATGGTAATTGGAGACTTCATTGATATTTACTAAATTAATAAAATAACATGAATAAATCCATGCCAAATCAGTCAATAGAGAAAATATTACTCAAAGGCTACTCTATCTCCTTGGCAAGAACCTAAACTAAAACAAGCCTGTCATTAAAACCAGTTTAAAGAGAGATTGATCAATTCTTTAAGGAAAGTAGCCTTGACATATTTAAAAGAAAGCTGCTAAAATTGGTAACATGGCTTATTTTTAAAAGGGAAATATTAATTACATACAGAAGTTCACAATTCAAATTTGACATTCACTCTCACCTCATCATGCTCTACCTATACCAGAAGCGGACCAACCTAGTCCAGTACTTCTGCAAAAAGTCCTGCAAATCTGTGCTTTCATGCTAAATATTTTTGCTAATTCCATGAAGAAATATTTCACACCCCCAAGATGAGAGTTCTAGGAGAGCCATCTGGGAACGACTGGTAGTATCTAGTAATTAGTGAATCAGAATCCTAAAGAAACAAAGGTAATCAGGCTTCCAGAAACTGAAAGAGAAAATTCTCATCCTAACCAAGCCAATTTCCAGTAGGATCCAAAAATTCACTTTCAAAGGAAAGTCTCTCCTTTGAGCCTTAATAAAAGGCCACATCAATGAACTCCTATTCAAACTCAAACAATCCACCTAACCATGAAAGAATGAAATACTCTTGTTTCCCTACTTCTAGGGATAGGATATCAGGTGATACCTCATGTTACTATCACACAAATAACATATTTCATGGTCTCAAACTGCTACTATCATCATTTTGTCAAATCAATGAACTCTGTAAAATAATTCATAAAATTATTAAACAATTTTTTTAACACAACCATCAAAGCCATAGTCATCTTTGCATGGAATGGAGTTTGTGGAGCTGCTGTGGAATCACGATTGGAATTTCCACATGAAACTTGCATATCCCAATATTTTTGAATTATTTACATGACACCCAGACCATCAAAAGTTCAGATTTCCAAGGAATTCTTTTATCACACCACAAAATAGGTTGATGAATTGCTACAGAACCACCTAAACTGTGTAAGATAAAGAGTTTTTGGTTCAAAATGGCTGCTTAGAGTCTAGATTGAGGCTTGCCTTCTCGTCACACAGCCACATATATACACAAATGGAACTTGATTTCAAGTGGTAAAAACTTCTCCATATAGTGTGCTCTGTCTTGAAAACAAAGTCCACTACATCTACATGCTGTGAAGACTTGTGTGTTATGCTGCTGAGAACATCAGGGAAAGTATATATTGCTTTTTAGTATGGGGGATATCTGAAGAGTACAGAATCTAAGAAAGCGAAAAGCAAAAAACCTACAAATCCTTCCTTTCAAATATATCAGAGTCTCTTATATAACAGAATCATTCAAATAATATGATCGCATAGTCTCTTAGATAACGGAATCCTTCCAGAAGAACTCAGCATTCACTTCCTTGCTGAAGCCCTGCTACAATTCATGTTTATGGAGGTACTCAGAAAGGGCATTTTATTCCCAAGAATTGTCTGTGATTACTGAGAATACTTAGCATTATTTAAAGTTTTTTTATTATCAAATTCGTTTATATGTTCTAGGTCTAGACGTTTCATGCATAAAATATGGCATTGTCAAGTACATAAATATTGACCATTAGAATTCCCAATAATTTTTTATGAAAATATTTAATAAGGATGGATATTTACTATAGAAGTTAAGCTAAAACTTAGGATGCTTGCATCCCATATTGGAGTGCCTGGATTAGAGTGAAGGCTTTTCTTTCATTCTAGATTCCTGCTCAAGCATGCCATGGGAAACAGAGGATGATTGCTTAAGTAGTAGGATCTCTGCCACCCATTTAATTACTCTGACCAAGTTCAGTAACCTGGCTTTCATCTGGTCCAGCCCTGTATAATGCAGGATTTTGGGAAGTGAACCAGCAGATGAAGAACTCTGTCTATCATCTGTCTCTCTCTGTCACTCTGATTTTCAAACAAAACATAAAATAAATAAAAATTTCTAGTAAGTTGAAAAATGTTTAATAAGATCTTAATTTTAATTCATCTAAAATTTAGCTAAACTATAGCTTTTATTTATTAATTGATTCCTGCATTTATTAGATAGTTAAGTATTTTAGAAAAATGAATTGAATATATATGAACATAAGTTCAAATATTTCAGGAATTTGTATTCACCTTAAATTACATATTTATAAAGATATATTGAATGTTTATTTAGTTTAAATAAAATTAATTTTAATCCTTTAGATAATCAACAGGAAAAATTATTTGAAATTTTTATTAAAATACTTTAATGAGAGACTTCAGTGAAATGAAGAATAGAAAACAGATTTCAGGGAAAAAGCAAATAATACTGGACAAAAGCATATATTGTTATTTAGCAGAAATTGCTGACTCATCAGTAGAAAATAAGACAGGCAAAAAGAAGTAAATAAAGGTATTTTATATTTTCCCAATGTTTAGTTCTTTAAAACCACAATATATCAGTTATCTTGTTTAATCACTATATAGCTCTATTTACTAAAGGAGAGATGTAGGCCAGCGCCATGGCTCACTAGGCTAATCCTCCGCCTTGCAGCGCCAGCACACCGGATTCTAGTCCCAGTCAGGGCAACGGATTCTGTCCCGGTTGCCCCTCTTCCAGGCCAGCTCTCTGCTGTGGCCCGGGAGTGCAGTGGAGGATGGCCCATGTGCTTGGGCCCTGTACCCCATGGGAGACCAGGATAAGTACCTGGCTCCTGCCGTCAGATCAGCACGGTGCGCCAGCTGCAGCGCGCCGGCCACTGCAGCCATTGGAGGATGAACCAACGGCAAAGGAAGACCTTTCTCTCTCTCTCTCTCTCTCTCTCTGTCTCACTGTCCACTCTGCCTGTCAAAAAAAGGAGAGATGTATAACAGTTTACTCAACATTTTTCTTAGCTTTACTATTTTTTAAAAAAATTATTTATTTATTTATTTATTTCAGAGGTAGAGTTATTCTCATTGAGAGGGAGAGACAGAGAGAACGGTCTTAGATCCACTGGTGACTCCCCAAATGGTTGCAATGGCCAGAGTTGGGCTGAGACAAAGTCAGGAGCCAGGAGCTTAATTTGGGTCTCATATGAGTATGCAGGGGCCCAAGCACTTGGGCCATCTTCTGCTGCTTTCCCAGGCCATAACAGAGACCTGGATCAGAAGAGGAGCTGCTGGGATTAGAACAAGTGCCCAAATGGAATGTCAGTGCTGAAGGCAGAGCATTAACCTACTGTGCCATAGTGCCAGCCCTGGTTTACTTTTAGCTATTAATAGTGGACATACATATGTGAGTTTCTATTTGTTCTCTTGTCATTGTCTCCCAAAAGTTAAGTTAAAGAGTTAAAAATACGGAAGTCATTTACAAACCAATATACAATTTCAAGTAGAAATTAATGATACAAAGAAAATAAAGTCATTAACACGAACTGTTGTTATGTGATAGCTTAATATGACATGGTTTGATGTGACTTTACAAGATGTGATGTCACACAAATTAATAAATAAATGAGTGGAGTCAATCACATGTTGGACAGAAATAAAACTTGAAGAGTACTGAAGGCCAATGGAGTCATTTGAAGGATGAATATCACATAATGTTCTTCATTGGGTTTACTTATAAGATTACATTGTTTGAGGGGAAAAAAAGGCACCAGAGTTCAAATGCCAATATATGGTGAGAAGCCTTCCTTCTTCTATGCCTTATTTTGGGGCCAATATCCTCTATAGTTTGATGACAACATGGACTTTTTTATTTAGGCCAATGTGTCAGTGGAAGCAGGGATAAAAAACATAAAAAATAAGTAAAAATGTAGATAATGTCCCCCCATCAAAAGCAAAAATATAGAAAATTGTTTGCATACTAAGAAATTCGAAAAATACCCAAAGTTTAGACCCATTGATATCCCTAATATATACTATAGATGAGAATGTATACACAGCTTAAAAATCTTGCATATAATTTATCAAAGTCATTGAATTGTACAGGATAATAGGGTACCAGTGTTTTTGGTATAGCAGAAACAACCCTGAAGAAATTATCGGCAGACTTCACAGCCTTCACATTAGAGAGCCTGAAAAGAATAGTGGCTACAGCACACACTCTGGGATGACTGACATAAAAGTTCAAGTCCTGTCCATATAAATTATATGTAAGTTTACTTTCACCAAAATATTAATGCCTTCTAATGATCTATAAAATAAAGGTAATAATATTTTCCTCTGATTTGGTTTTAAAGAGATGACACAAAGAATTTAACAATGCACTTAAGATGCCACTTGCAACTCTTGCATTCTATAACAAAGTACCTTGATTTAAAGTGCACCTCCACTCTTGATCCTAGCTCCTTGCTAATGCTTGCCCTGAGAGGCAGCAGGTGGTGGCCGCAGTGCTTGTACCCTCACCACCCAAATGGAAAATGCGAATTGAGTTCCTAGCTCCTGGATTTGGGCTGACCTAGCCCAGGCTTTGTGCAAATAAAAGGAGTGAACCTCTAGATAGGAGATGTCCTACTTTCTCTCTTTCTCTGCTTTTCAAATAAAATAAAGAAAATCATTTTTGAAGAGATGATAAATATAAAATATTCAGAAAAAAGTGCCCTATACTTAGTAGAAACAGTATCTATATAATTTATCATTATAAATAAATTTAGAGCAATAAAGTAAATTTCATAACAATAATTTTGGCTTTGATTATATCAAATTGAGAAGCTTCCGCACTGCAGAAGAAACATACAGCAAACTGAAGAGGAAAATGACAAAACAGGAGAAATTATTTGCAAACTATGCAAATGATGAAGGATTAATACCCAGAATCTACTAAGAGCTAAGAAACTCAACGACAACAAAACAAACAACCTAGTTAAGAAATGGGCAAAGGACTTGAACAGAAATTTTTGAAGAGGAACTCCAAATGTCCAACAAAAACATGAAAAAATTCTCAGGATCACTAGCCATCATGAAAATGCAAATCAAAACTGCAATAAGATTTCACCTACCCCAGATAGAATGGCTTTCATTCAGTAAACAACAAATGTTGGAGAAGATGTGGGGGAAAAGCTAACCTAATCCACTGTTGATGGGAACATAAACTGGTATGGCCACTGTAGAAAACAGTATGGAGATAACATCAGAAATATGAATATAGACCTATCATATGACCCAGCCATCCCATTGCTGTGAATTTAACATAACAAAAATGAAATCAGCATATGAAAGAGTTATCTGTACCCACATGTTTATTGCAGCTCAATTCACAATACCTAAGATATGGAATCAACCCAAACGTCCATCATCTGAAGACTGGGTAAAGAAATTATGGAACATGTACACCATGAAATACTAAACAGCAGTAAAAAAATGAAATCCTGTCATTTGCAAAAAAATGGATACAACTGGAAAACATTATATTTACTAAAAAAAGCCAGGCCCAAAATGACAAATACCATATCTTGATCAGGACAAATACCTGATCTGTGAAAACTAAGAAAGTACCTAAAAGATAATCCTTAGAAGTGAAAATGACGAACTCTGTAATTAAAACACAATTATTCTTAGGTGTTTAAATTTTAACTGAAAAGTGATCCCTGTTAGGAATTTGGAAAACATTATGTTGAGTGAAATAAGCCAATCCCAAAGGGACAAACACCACTTGTTCTCCTTGATAGGTGACAACTAACTGAGCACCAAAAAGGAAACCTGGTAAAGTGAAATGAACACTATGAGAAATGGTGACTTGATCAGCCCTCACCCTGACTGTTGATGAGCAGCTTAATATGTTATCCCTCTTAGTATTTTTTTTGTTTGTTCTACTTAATACTTTTGGTTGAATACTGTAATCAATACACAATTCTTCTTAAGTGCTGAAACTTAACTGAAAAGTGATCACTGTTAAATGTAAGAGTGGGAATAAGAGAGGGAAGAGATGTGCAATTCGGGACATGCTCAAGCTGACTTACCTCAAACGGTAGAGTTAGAAACATACCAGGGGATTCCAATTCAATCCCATCGAGGTGGCATGTACCAATGACATCTCACTAGTCCCAGTGATCAATTTCTGTTCACAATTGATCGTAATGATAGGACTAAGAACCAAAGGGATCACATAAACAAGAATAGTGTTGGCAAATACTAGCTGATAGAATAAAAAAGGGAGAGAATGATCCAACATGGGAAGTGAGATACACAGCAGACCCATAGAATGGCAGATGTCCTAACAGCACTCTGGCCTCAGAATCAGCCCTTAAGGCATGTGGATCTGGCTGAAAAGCCCATGAGAGTATTTCAGGCATGGAAAGCCAAGACACTCTGGGGGAAAAAAAAAAAGCCTAAATGAAAGATCTCCACGAGTGAGACCAGTGGAAAGAATGGGTCATCAAAGAAGGAGGTACCTTTCTCTGAAGGGAGGAGGGAACTTCCACTTTGACCATGGCCTTGTCTAAATATGATCAGAGTCAGTGAACTCAGGGGGCTTCCATAGTCTTGGCAGCTCATGACAAGAGCCTAGGATGATTACTGAGGCCATAAACAACAGTGTCAGTTTGTTAACTCAACAACAGGAGTCACTGTGCACTTACTCCTCATGTAGGATTTCTGTCCTTAGTGTGCTGTACATTGAGATTTAATGCTATAACTAGTACTCAAACAGTATTTTTCACTTTGTGTTTCTGTGTGGGAGCAAACTGTTGAAATCTTTACTTAATGTATGCTAAACTGATCTTCTGTATATAAAGAGAATCGAAAATGAATCTTGATGTGAATGGAAGGGGAGAGGGAGTGGGAAAGGGGAGGGTAGCGGGTGGGAGGGTTGTTATGGGGGGGAAGCCATTGTAATCCATATTCTGTACTTTGGAAATTTATATTCATTAAATAAAAGTTAAAAAAAAGAAAAAAAAAGAAAATGACACTGAAATATATTGACTTTGAACACCCCTTGTCTCTACTGTTGAGGAACTTTTTTTCAATCTATTTGTTGGAACTCTTCACTTAGTATAGAGTTAATCTTATGTGTACAAATTTCTGTGTGAAACATTAATTTGGAGTGCTACTTTTTTGCATTTTGTATTGTTTTCAAATTGGATGCAACAAATAAGAATTAATTTTAACAATTTAACAATTAGGGAAAGTAAAAAGCTATAAAAACAAAAATTTATTCAAATGTTAATTAATTTATTTTTTTTAAACTTCAGGCTTTCCATGCCTGAAATACTCTCATGGGCTTTTCAGCCGGATCCACATGCCTTAACGGCTGATTCTGAGGCCAGAGTGCTGTTAGGACATCTGCCATTCTATGGGTCTGCTGTGTATCTCACTTCCCATGTTGGATCATTCTCTCCCTTTTTTATTCTATCAGCTAGTATTTGCCAACACTATTCTTGTTTATGTGATCCCTTTGGTTCTTAGTCCTATCATTACGATCAATTGTGAACAGAAATTGATCACTGGGACTAGTGAGATGTCATTGGTACATGCCACCTCGATGGGATTGAATTGGAATCCCCTGGTATGTTTCTAACTCTACCGTTTGAGGTAAGTCAGCTTGAGCATGTCCCGAATTGCACATCTCTTCCCTCTCTTATTCCCACTCTTACATTTAACAGTGATCACTTTTCAGTTAAGTTTCAGCACTTAAGAAGAATTGTGTATTGATTACAGTATTCAACCAAAAGTATTAAGTAGAACAAACAAAAAAAATACTAAGAGGCATAACATATCAAGTTGCTTTACACTCACTATACTACCATGTCAATTTACTATATAGATTTTTTAAAGAAATTTGAAATTTTTCTTCCACATAGTATACTGTTATGCACATAATTTCATAAGTATAATCATTTCTAAAATGAAGACATTTGTACCAATACCAATATAATGACAGTATTATAATTAATAGTTTTTAGAACATAATCAGTCTTTTAATGCATTACTCAAAACTCAGATTATACATGACCTACTCCAAATGTTCCTTACAATCCCTGGGTTATTTCTCCATCATTTCCTTTAACAGGTTTTGACTTTAAACTGCACAAGATCTCAAACCTCCAAAGATCAAGACGCATCTTATCCACAATGGTACCTCAGTTTCTGGTGCAAGTTTGCCAAAATAATATCCAAAGAAAGTGTGTACTCTACAGTAAAAGAAAGTTAACAAATTGAAAGGTGATCAGTAAACTTTAATGGAAAATGTGTGATGCTTAACACATATTTTTTACCTTTGAGTGTGAAAAAATATGGTACAGTGCTGATTATGCTTTCTTGTTTTATAAGAAAATAAATGTTCTCTCACTCCTTTTCCTCTGTTATTATGGAATTTTTAAAACTTTTAACTATATAATTTTTTAACTTTTATTTAATGAATATAAATTTCCAAAATACAGCTTATGGATTACAATGGCTTCCCCCCCATAATGTCCCTCCCACCCGCAACCCTCCCCTTTCCCACTCCCTCTCCCCTTCCATTCACACCAAGATTCATTTTCGATTCTCTTTATATACAGAAGATCAGTTTAGCATACATTAAGTAAAGATTTCAACAGTTTGCTCCCACACAGAAACACAAAGTGAAAAATACTGTTTGAGTACGAGTTATAGCATTAAATCTCAATGTACAGCACACTAAGGACAGAAATCCTACATGAGGAGTAAGTGCACAGTGACTCCTGTTGTTGAGTTAACAAACTGACACTCTTGTTTATGGCCTCAGTAATCACCCTAGGCTCTTGTCATGAGCTGCCAAGACTATGGAAGCCCCCTGTAAGTATATAATTTTGAAAACATTTATGTATCTGTACTTATTTCACCGGCAGACAGATGGACAGACAATTCTGATGATTTACTCTCCCTAATGCCTGTAAAAGCCAAGGATGTGCCAGGCCAAAGCCAGGAGCCAGGATCTCAATCTGGATCTCCCACAGGGATGTTAGCGACCAAACCAGTAGTGCCATTACTCACTGTCTGCTAAGGTGCACTTCTGCAGGAGACTCGAATCAGAAGCACAGCAGGGACTTGATCTCAGGCACTCTGATATGGGTTATAAGTGACTCAAGTGATGTCTTGTACCAAATACCCTCCACTTAGAATTTATAGTATTCCTTAAACATTATGAATATGAAGTGTCGCTCCCCCTCTTCGTGGAGGAACGACACTAAACCTTGCCTAGGCTTCATATCCGAGTCACGGCACCATTATGTCGCTCCCCCTCTTCGTGGAGGAATGACACAGGACCCTGCGCTGTTCTTTCGTCTGCTCGGCCCTCCCCGGGTTTGCTGCTGGTTCTTCCCGGGTTGGCTACTGTCCCTTCCACCTCCGTGGAAGGGCGGTTCCCCCTGCCACATTCCCCACTTCCGCGGGGGAGCAGCACACCGCCGGCCGGCTCTCTCGGGGGCTGCACAGGTGTTCCTTCAGATAGATGTTCCCCTTAGATGTTCCTGATGCATGTTGTCTCTCTCCTCCTTTATAATCCTCTTCCACCAATCCTAACTCGGCTGCCCACACGCCGAGTACGCTGCTCTCCTCCAATCAGGAGCAAGTCCTACAGTTTATTGGCTGAACTGGAGGCAGCTGTGTAGAAGCTGTTTTCTCCTCTCCCAGCACCATATTGTGGGAGAGCAGATGCATAGAATAAGTCCCAATTCCAGTAACTTAGTCCAGTCCGGATTGCTCCCCACAATGAAGTACACAGAAATCGCTCTCATATTTATCTTGATCATAAGATAATGATCTACTCTTATATAAAATACTTAAAAGAAAACAAATTAAATGAAATAATAAAAAAATCATGATTTCTTATCAATTAGGTAATGGGAATAAACGTGAAGAAATTTTGGACATGAAATAAATAGATTTAGGCCGGCGCCGTGGCTCAATAGGCTAATCCTCCACCTTGCGGCGCCGGCACACCGGGTTCTAGTCCCGGTTGGGGCGCCGGATTCTGTCCCGGTTGCCCCTCTTCCAGGCCAGCTCTCTGCTATGGCCAGGGAGTGCAGTGGAGGATGGCCCAGGTGCTTGGGCCCTGCACCCTATGGGAGACCAGGAAAAGCACCTGGCTCCTGGCTCCTGCCATCAGATCAGCGCGGTGCGCCGGCTGTAGCGGCGGCCATTGGAGGGTGAACCAACGGCAAAGGAAGACCTTTCTCTCTCTATCTCTCTCTCTCACTGTCCACTCTGCCTGTCAAAAATAAAAAAAATAAAAAAATAAATAAATAAAATAAAAAAATAGATTTAAAAGTTGACATTCATTCTCATAATATCAGCTTCATCTCATAGATATTTATTAATAGCTGAGTGATCAGCAAAACATATATTGTTACATTTTAGGCTGCTTTATATAATCTGGGCCTAGTTCTTAAGGTAAACTGGATAAAAAATACATCTCATGTACCAATGCCATCTCACTAGTCCCAGTGATCAATTTCAATTCACAATTGATCATAATGAAAGGACTAAGAGTCAAAGGGAGCACATAAACATGTCTAGTACCTGCTAACACTAACCGATAGAATAAAGGGGAGAGTGATCCAACATGGGAAGTGAGATACTCAGCAGACTCATAGAATGGCAGATGTCCTAAATAGCACTCTGGCCTCAGAATCAGCCCTAAAGGCATTCGGATCTGGCTGAAAAGCCCATGAGAGTATTTCAGGCATGGAAAGCCAAGACACTCTGACAAAAGATCTCTGTGAGTGAGATCCCAGTGGAAAGAACAGGTCTTCAAAGAAGGAGGTACCTTTCTCTGAAGGGAGGAGAGAACCTCCACTTTGACTATGACCTTGTCTAAACAAGATAAGAATCAGAGAACTCAGAGGGCTTCCATAGCCTTGGAAACTCATGACTGGAGCATAGGGAGATTACTGATGCCATAGACAGGAGTGTCAGTTGGTAAAGTCAACAACAGGAGTCACTGTGCACTTACTCCTCATGTAGGATTTCTGTCCTTAGTGTGCTGTGCATTGAGATTTAATGCTATAACGAGTACTCAAACAATATATTTCACTTTGTGTTTCTATGGGGGTGCAAACTGTTGAAATCTTTACTTAATGCATACTAAACTGATCCTCTGTAAAAAAAAAAAAAAAAGAAATTATCAACTCCCAACTTGACTCTCACTGGGATTAAACATGACAATAGGTCTGATCTGATTTCATCATCATTTAAAAAAAATCATCTATTATTTTTCACTTTATGTTTCTGTGTGGGAGCAAACTGTTGAAATCCTTACTTAATGTATACTAAGCTGATCTTCTGTATATTAAGAGAATCGAAAATGAATCTTGATGTGAATGGAAGGGGAGAGGGAGTGGGAAAGGGGAGGGTTGTGGGTGGGAGGGACGGTATGGGGGGGAAGCCATTGTAATCCATAAATCGTACTTTGGAAATTTATATTCATTAAATAAAAGTTAAAAAAAATACATCTCAAAACTCATTTGAGGGAAACATACTTTTCCAATCCATCAACAGAGACTGTAACAGGCAAGAAAATAGGTATAAGAGCTGTAGTATAATTGGTTTGTTTTGATAGCTTGAATTAATTCCATGTATCTACATTCAGGCCTAGAAAGTATATTCCTGAAGACTAATTGGCATAGGAATGTTTTAATGATATTCTCAAAATTCTGCTGTTATCCCACTAAGATAATCAGATTTGTGTTTTCTATTTGTTAAATTTATATTTATCCCTGACATAGAAGCATAAACAAAATGTTTAATATTATGAATTAAAATTTGAAGACCACAAACACACATATAAATTAAAATTGCTAAACTAAAAGGAATGGTAGAATCTATGTATTCATGTCCATCAATGAATGCAAGTATTCTCTCCATAATGTCCTGGAAAAATGGCCAATCAACATTTGTTTTAACATATCAAGATCTCAAGCCTTCTTTCCACAAAAAGGAATCAGATCAAGTATCAAACACTGTAAGCTGCAAAATTATTTCCATTTTACTAATACAAAGTCTGTGCTACTATGAGTTATATCTTTCGTTCTCTATTCTTCTCTAGGAACTTCTAATCTACTCTTATATTTCCAATTAAAACTACTATTAAAAAGAACTTTCATATGCATTCCTGTGCTCATTTCTAAACCATACTTTTAAGGTGTGGTTCTTGAATACTTGATTGACCTGAATTGCTTTAATATATTTTGAACCCACATGCAAACACAAACTCTCTCACAATTTACCAGTGACCTCTACAAAATATGAATTTATTCAAAACTGTAAAGGAACAGAAGATCCTTACTTATCTAAGCTCATGAATATTGGATTTCTTCATTATAATTAAAATGTGTCATGCAGAGGACTTTGCAGCTCAGAAGTTGTATCCTAGCAGGCTTATTTCTTAATATTCGTCAGATTAAAATAGCTAAACTTGGCTGTAACCTAGGGGCTTATAATGTGTATATACGATTACCTGAGTGTGTGTGTGTGTATATATATATATATAATACATATACATGATATATGATATAGTAAATCATTTATTTCTATATTTGTTTTTCACTTTCTTTTCACTTTCTCTTTGTTTCTCTTCTAGATAAATTGGAAGTGCATGAAATAGAATTTTATTGTTTTTAAGCTAGGTTCTTATGTTTGAAATGTAGTAAAAATTAAACTAAGGTTTTTGAATCATTCTTGACTTCCTTCCCTGTTTCTAGCAATTGTGGGCAATTAAAGTTTATTATCAAGGGTTTCTGTCCCTGCAAATAATTTTTCCTCACTCCCATTTAGCAAACAGACAAATGATACGTGCAGGAATGCAGTTTTCACAAGCTCTCTATTTTCATTCCCTCAAAAGACCTGATTCTCTGTGTAGAACCCCTCTACTCTTGATATTGAGACACATATGGCTGATAAGATTTCACCATGCCTCTTTTAAAACAATTATTAATATAAAGGGAACAGATTTCATGTATTTCCTAGATACAATTCTAAGATAACCATACTTCCCTGCTTTCTCTCTCCTTTCCTCAATCCTCCTCCTTCCTTCTTTCCTTTTTTCCCATTTAATTTCAAAAACCATTTCAGTCCACTCTATAATCACAGGCTTAATGCAGTAATTGTAATATTCAACATGTATGCCTCTTATGACTATCAGATAATTCACATGGACATTAAGAAGTAAAAATCATAGCTCTCCACTTCTTTCTCAACAATTACTTTCTGTTTTGTAGTGTCTCTGTCCAAAATTTGTTAGCCAAAATGTCTTCATTTCCTTTATTTAGTACAAAAATCCTTCTCATTTTCCTAATAATCTTGATAAGTATATCATAGTCCTCCTAACTTTCTGCAGCCAATGTTTTCACAGAGTTACTCTAAACAGGATAGCATCTTGACCAGATTTTTTTTTCTGCTGACCTGAATTCACACCTCTCAATAGAATTTTAGAAATACTTTGTTTTAGATAGAAAAGATTATGCAAAGACACCATTCTCTGTCTCTGTGTGTTTTCCCCTCTACCTGGAGTTGCAGTTTGTTTATTCACTCTATGGAAACTATCTGATCAATCATCTGAATCAGATTTACTCATTTTTTTTTATTTTTTTTATTTAATGAGCATAAATTTCCAAAGTACAGCTTATGGACCACAATAGCCTCCTCCCCCCCGTATCTTCCCTCCCATCCACAACGCTCCCCTATCCCACTCCCTCTCCCCTTCCCCTTCACATCACGATTAATTTTCAATTATCTTTATATACAGAAGATCAATTTAGCGTATGTTAAGTAAAGATTTCCACATTTTGCTCCCACACAAAAACACAAAGTGTAAAATACTATTTGAGTACTAGTTATAGCATTGATTAAACACCTAAGAGTAATTGTGTATTAATTACAGAGTTCAACCAATAGTTTTAAGTAGAATATAAAATGCATCTTTTGTATTGTTGTGGCTTCCCCCCGACTTCCCTCCCTCCCATGGCCCTCCCCTCACCCACTGCCTCTCCCATCCCGCCCTTCATCGAGTTTCATTTTCAATTACCTTCATATACTGAAGATCAACTTAGTATATATTAAGCAGGGATTTCAACAGGTTGCACTCACACAACTGAACCAGGTATAGGGTATTGTTCGACTAGTAGTGTTGTTTTTGAGTTTCTTAGATAAACATATTAAGGACAGAGATCCTGCGTGGGGAGCATGAACCCAGTGACTCCCGTTGTTGATTTAACAATTGGCACTCTTATTTATAATGTCAGCAATCACCCGAGACTCTTGCTATGAGCTGTCTAGGCTATGGAAGCCCCTTGAGTTCACCAACTCTGAATTTGTTTAGTCAAGGCCATATCACAGTGGAGGTTCCTTCCTCCCTTCAGAGAAAGGCGCCTCTCTCCTTGATGGCCTGATTCTTCTGCTGGGGTGTTGTTCACCAGGATCCTTCATTTAGATTGTTTTTTGCCACCGTGTCATGCCCTTCCATGCCTGCGAGACTCTCATGGACCTTTTAGTCAGATCCGAATGTCCCAAGGGTTGACTCTGAGGCAGGAGTGCTGTTTTGGGCATTTGCCATTCTATGAGTGTGCTGTGTGTCCTGCTTCCCCCGCAGGATCATTCTCTCCCTTTTGATTCTATCTTTCATTATTTGCTTACACTGGTCTTATTTGTGTAATCTCTTCGACACTTACCCTATCTTTTTGATCAGTTGTGTATTTATATTTGTCACTTTACCAAGTGTGCTAGCATTGGTACCTGCCTCCTTGGTAAGGTTGAGTTGAAATCCCCTGGCACATTTCCAGTTCCACCACTGGAGGTAGGTCTGAGTGAGTATGTGCCGTCCTATATATCTCCTCCCTCTCATTCCCACTCCCATGTTCCACAGAGATCAATTTCCTGTTAATTTTTAAACACTTAAGAATGGTTGTGCATTGATTGCAGAGTTCAACCAGTGGTCTTGTGTAGAGCAAATCGAGCAACAAAACAACAACAAAAATACTAAAAGAACAAAATAGTAAGTTGTTCCTCAACAGTCTAGACAAGGGCTGCTCATGTCATTGTCTCTCATAGTGTCCATTTCACTTCAATGGGTATCATTTTAGGTGCTCGTTTAGTTGCCATCGATCAGGGAGAACATGTGATATTTATCCCTTTTGGACTGGCTTATTTCACTCAGCATGATGTTTTCCAGCTTCCTCCATTTTGTTGTAAATGCCCGGATTTCATTGTTTTTTACTGCTGTATAGTGTTCCATAGAGTACATATCCCATAGTTTCTTTATCCAGTCATCCGTTGATGGACATTTAGGTTGATTCCATGTCTTAGCTATTGAGAATTGAGCTGCAACAAATATTGAGGTGCAAATGGCTTTTTTCACCCCTTTAATTCCATTTGGGTATATTCCAAGGAGTGGGATGGCTGGGTCCTGTGGTAGTGCTATATTCAGGTTTCTGAGGACTCTCCAGACTGTCTTCCATAGTGGCTTTACCAGTTTGCATTCCCACCAACAGTGGATTAGTGTCCCCTTTTCCCCACATCCTCGCCAGCATCTGTTGTTGGTTGATTTCTGTATGTAAGCTAATCTAACCGGAGTGAAGTGGGTATCTCATTGTGGTTTTGATCTGCATTTCCCTGATGGCTAGGGATCCTGAGCATTTTTTCATGTGCCTGTTGGCCATTTGGATTTCCTCTTTTGAAAAATGTCTGTTAAGGTCCTTGGCCCATTTTTTAATTGGGTTGTTTGTTTTGATTCTGTGGTGTTTTTTGATTATTGTATAGATTCTAGTTGTTAATCCTTTATCTGTTGTGTGGTTTGCGAATAACGTCTCCCATTCTGTTGGTTGCCTCTTCGCTTTCCTGACTGTTTCCTTTGCTGTTAAGAAACTCTTCAATTTGAGGTAATCCCATTTGTTTATTTTATCTTTGATTACCCGTGCCTGTGGGGTCTTCTCCAGGAATTCTTCGCCTATTCCGATATCTTGAAGGGTTTCCCCTATGCTCTCAATTAGTTTCATGGTGTCGTGGCACATCTCTAGTTCTTTGATCCATGTTGAGTGGATTTTTGTATAAGGTGTAAGGTAGGGGTCTTGCTTCATACTGCGGCATGTGGACATCCAGTTTTCCCAGCACCATTTGTTGAAGAGGCTGTCCTTGTTCCAGGGGTTGGTTTTAGGTCCTTTGTCAAATATGAGTTGGTTATAGATGTTTGGATTGATCTCCGGTGTTTCTATTCTGTTCCATTGGTCTATCCATCTGTTTTTGTACCAGTACCAGGCTGTTTTGATTATAACTGCCCTGTAGTATGCCTTGAAGTCTGGAATTGTGATGCCTCCGGCCTTGTTTTTATTGTAAAGGATTGCTTTATCTATTCTGGGTCTCCTGTTTCTCCACATGAATTTCAGCATCGTTTTTTCTAGGTCTTTGAAGAATGACTTTGGTATTTTGATTGGTATTGCATTGAACTTTTAAATTGCTTTTGGGAGAATGGACATTTTGATGATATTGATTCTTCCAATCCATGAGCATGGCAGGTTTTTCCATTTTTTTGTGTCGTCTTCTATTTCTTTCTTTAGTGTTTTGTAATTTTCATCATAGAGGTCTTTGACCTCTTTGGTTAAATTTATTCCAAGGTACTTTATTGTTTTTGTGGCTATCGTGAATGGGATTGATCTTAGTAGTTCTTCCTCGGCCCTGGCATTGTCTGTGTATACAAAGGCTGTTGATTTCTGAGCGTTGACTTTGTATCCTGCTACTTACCAAACTCTTCTATGAGTTCCAGTAGTCTCTTATATGAGTTTATCGGGTCGCCTATATATAGTATCATGTCATCTGCAAACAGGGATAGTTTAACTTCCTCCTTTCCCATTTGTATCCCTTTAATTTCTTTTTCTTGCCTGATGGCTCTGGCTAACACTTCTAGGACTATATTGAATAGCAATGGTGAGAGTGGGCATCCCTGTCTGGTGCCAGTTTTCAATGGAAATGCCTCCAACTTTTCCCCATTCAATATGATGCTGGCCTTTGGTTTATCATAGACTGCCTTAATTGTGTTGAGGAATGTTCCTTCTAACCCCAATTTGCTTAGGGTTTTCATCATGAAAGGGTGTTGTATTTTGTCAAATGCTTTCTCTGCATTTATTGAGATAACCATATGATTTTTGTTTCTCAATTTATTAATGTGATGTATTACATTGATTGACTTTCGAATATTGAACCATCCCTGCATACCAGGGATAAATCCCACTTGGTCTGGGTGAATGATCTTTCTGATGTGTAGAATCATCAGAAACTACTACAAAGAGATGTATGCTAACAAATTGGGGAGCCTGGAAGAAATGGATAGATTCCTGGACAAATACAACCTTCCTAAACTGAGCCGTGAAGATATAGAAAATCTAAACAGACCCATAACCATGGAAGAAATTGAATCAGTAATAAACGCACTACCGAAAAAAAGAGCTCAGGACCGGATGGCTTCACTGACAAATTTTACCAGACATTTAGAGAACAACTAACCCCAGTTCTTCTCAAATTATTCCAAATGATTGAAAGAGAGGGAATCCTTCCAAATTCCTTCTACGAAGCCAATATCACCTTAATTCCTAAGCCTGGAAAAGACACAGCAGAGAAAGAAAACTACAGACCTATCTCCCTGATGAACATAGATGCAAAAATACTCAATAAAATTCTGGCAAATCGAATCCAACTACACATCAGAAAGATCATTGACCAGATTTTAACCCTTAACTACTTTAATTCTTGCAACTGCAATTCCAAAATTAATCAGAAAATTTTATTCAGTTTTGAAGGCCTTGGCCCTCTCCTTTGGTTGCACATCAAGTATCTCTTTCCTTATTTTCCTTTCATAAAAAATAAAGTTTCATAATCAAACCTACACTGTTTGCAAGATATAGTAAAAAGTGACCCCATGACCAGAGCTGGCAGCAGCTCTTGGATAATCCAAACTCTTGGTGCTAATTCTATTTGACTTCTAGAAGCAACTGTCATAATGCCCCAATTCTGGCAAAACAGAAATATGTGGATTTAGAATTCATTTTATTTACTCATTATAAAATACCCCTTCCCCCTGGGATATTGATACTTTTTGATGTTAAGCACACAACTACTGTAATTATCTTAAAACAAAAGAAAGAGATAATTCTTGAAAGTACAATCAACATAATAAAGGTACACAGAAGTTAAATAGTTGGATTTCATGCCAAATGTGATCAAATTTACCTTGCCCTTAAGCATTTTAATAAGTTTTTTATATCATACAGGACCACCTTACATCTTGATTTGTACTACAGTTTGCTGTCCTTTATTAGACATGATTTGAATTACACTGACATTGGAATATTTTTAATATATGTCATAATATCTTAGGCACTGTATACCTTGTTGATAAAAAAAAAAAATAAGAGTCTTAACCAGCTCCTGAGTGTACCTTCTTGTACATATAAGCTCTCATGAGTTGCTCCTGATTTTAAGATTTTGATGTTTTAATTTGTCAAATATAATGAACTATATTTTTCACTATATCTCTAACCTTGAATACCACCCAACTTAAATACTGAACCCAACATAAGCTTACGCGTGATATTTCATATGCAAGATATATAAGAAGATGTAAAAGTGTTATATTTCAGGGAAAGCAGAGCTAAGTGTAAAAGGAAATTTCCATGCTAGACAATATCAAATTAGCAATTAGGTCATAGTTGGCACTTGGAAAACATACATCATTTCATAATGTTTCCAATTTTTCTCTTCTAGGAGTGGTCCGTTTTTAAGGATACCATGACAAATCATGATGCCATGAATCTAAAAAAAGAACAATGAAAAACTTTTTTCCTATTACCACTGGTTAATTTCATTAAGCTATTAAAAGTCATGAGCATGTTTGAGAGAACATACTCTATATATCCCAGTGCTTCATAAACATTCATTTTGGTAATTCAGATCTCATTCAATAATTATTACATTAATGCTAAGTTTATAAACACTGTTCAGTAACAATACCTACATTTTTCTAAAACACTATTTTTATTCCTCAGGAATGAAAATCACTAATTAAAATATCTTCATGCACATTTTCCAGTTAGCCATAAGAGGGTTTTGTTCCATGTGAGAAGAGCTGTTTTATTACTCTTGTTCATACTGGTGGTTGGGATATTGTTCAGTCTCTTGATGCTTAGTGCCACCTGTTAGCCTTTCCCAATTAGAAGCAGTGCCTGATTGAACTGCTCTCTCTAGAACCATTCAGACAACTTCATTAGTGCTTCAGTTTATGATTGTAGAGTAAACCACTTTGCAGAAAGTCTGACAGCTTAGAGAGAGCTTGTTTGGGCACACAGGACATGGGACTCTAAATTGTACATAGCTGTAAAGTTTTGATTGCATGAATTATACATGAGGGGTGACCAGTCCA
The DNA here is from genome assembly GCF_964237555.1 of Oryctolagus cuniculus. Lineage (NCBI taxonomy): Eukaryota > Metazoa > Chordata > Mammalia > Lagomorpha > Leporidae > Oryctolagus > Oryctolagus cuniculus. The sequence continues at coordinate 55,734,380 of NC_091436.1, read as the reverse complement.
TTTTTGTTCAAGGACATTAGCCAATCAGCACAGGTGCAAAGGAAAAAATAAACCGAGAGAGACAGAGAAAAATCGTAGTAACTCAGAAAAGCCCTTTTTGGGCTCTGCCAACTCAACCCACAACAATATAATTCTTGACTGAGTGCATCACCACTTTAATTTTTTTTTTTCTGGTAGACTCAGAATAAATAGACAAAAGAGGGTAAGAAAAGAAAAAGAAATCTATGAGCTCTGTTTGCAAATCATTGCACATACCAAAGGATGCTGCATGATGAACACAGGTAAAACCTCTAAAAACTTGCATTGTCACTTTTCTGAAGAAATGCCTCCACTTTGCATCAATCTTTGCTGTCACCTGCTTATTTTATTAAAGAACAGGGCTTTGCTTTCTTTTTTAAAATTTCACTTTGGTTGGTATACAGGAATTTCAAATGTTTAGGATAGAATGAAACAAATTAGCATACGATTAAGATGGTTTATAATGATTTAAATGAAAACTAAAAGGAAAATCTTTGGTCAATATTATAAGTAACTTCACCAGCACAACTTGTATTAGGGTATTTTAAATCTAAAATTTAGTAGGACCAATGAGTTAATTGGCTATGTAGTATAAGCTATAAAAAATTGAATTTTTTTTCTCATCTCCTACTCTTTGTTTACCAAACGTTAGGAGAAATATTGCTGTTCTTGCTACCTTTTAAAAGTAGCTTTGATACCAAGGCGTATAAACCTTGGTAAAAAAGTAAATTACAAGAGCTTGTCTGAAAATTGAGATCTACTTTCAAAAATCACAGTCACTTTTTTTTACCACTGGGACAACAATGAGGTTATTTACGGAGAAGACTGTTTCAGGGTCACCATCAAACAATTATGCAATGCTCTGACTTAAGGACAAGAAAAAGCAGAGAAGGCCAATAGGGGAACATTGTATATTCCTCAGCATTGATAGTCTACAGAGGACCCACCTCCTCCTTAAGGTAGTTCCCATTCAGTTTATGGTAGCTTGTTAGACAATGAGGTCAGGCACAACAAATCAATTCTGATACGATTGCATTTTAGCCATTGTCATTTTTCTCCTGGAAAAATTTCCAGAATCAGCTATTCGTTTCACATAAACATTGACTTCCCTACTATTACTTCTTTATTCTATTCAGCCTTCTGTTCTGCAGAGTTCCTCCTTTAAAAATGGCATAGGGATTCCACACAACCTCCCCAAATTGTGACTACAACCACATAGAAAGCAGCAATCCTCTCATCAAGGAAAATAAAATTACACTTCAGCAAATACCCTTAAAAATGAGTTTATAATAAAAACACTTTACATTCTACCAGATAAGCCATGTTAATAATATTTTTCCTATCTTTACATCTATATTTTATCATAACAATACTTTCTTTTTAAAGATTTATTTATTTATTAGAAAGTCAGTGTTACAGAGAGAGAGAGAGAGAGAGAGAGAGAGAGAGACCTTCCATTCACTGGCTCACTCCCAAGATGGCTGCAACAGCCACAGTTTGGACAGGCTGAAGCCAGGAGCTTCCCCCAGGTCTCCCACATGTGTTCAGGGGCCCAAGCATTTGGACCATCCTCTGCTGCTCTTCTCAAACCAACAGCAAGAAGCTGGATAGGAAGTGGAGTAACAGAGTCCAGAACCAGTACCCATATGGGATCCCAGCGCTAAAGGCTCAGGCTTCACCTGCTATGTGACAACGCTGGCCCCCATAAAAACACTAACAGGCAACACTGTGTACATTGCTTACTAAGCCCTCTTCTCATTTCAGCCAAAACATCACTTTTTGGCTAACACCTGATGGTGGACCACTTTCTATGAAAGAAGAAACATACAGAGCCTTCATACTAAGGTGGTCTTTGTCAGTGGAGAACATTGGCAATAGAATATTGGCATGGTGTAAACCTTCCTCCAGTTTATCTTCCTGGACTTGAAATTTGGCTGTTCTCACCTCTGTTCCTATTATTCTATTGATGCATAGCTTCAGGGATCCTTCCCATGTTGACCAACCTCTGTTAATTGAGTCTCAATGTCTGCCACAATTCTGTTTATTACTACTTATTTCTCATCTCCATATTTTCAGATAAACACACTTCTACTAATATCCATTTGTGCCAGGGTCTTGTTTAACCAATTTTCTTTGTATCTAAACACCAGTCTCTATTCTTTCTCATTATTATATGTTTCAGATATATTCTTGCATTAATATTCTTTAACACACACACACACATTTTCTCTGTCACACACACAGACACAGACACACCATTTTTTCCATTACTTTGACCACAGTGTAGTGTAGTATTATTTAGTGGTTGCCTATCATTAGGGATATACTTAATTTTGTCCATAGGCCACCTTGATATTAGCTCACTGGGCTGATGCTATGATTCATTCTGTTTTCCCTTTTCATATGAAGGCAAGTAGAAATCAGAGAAACAGAACACTTAAAATCTCTCCCTGTTTAGTTTCCCTGTCCTGTTCAGCTCCCTTTTTCATAACATTTATTTGTTTGCTTTTGTTTATTTATTTATTTGAAAGGCAGAATGACAGAAAGAGAAAGACAAAGAGAGAAGGGGAAGAGAGGCAGAGAGAACTTTCATCCACTGGTTCACTTTCCAAATAGCCACAACAGTCCGGGACAGGCCAGTTTGAAGCTAGGAACCAGGAATTCTATCCTGGGTACTCACATGGGTGGCAAGGACTCAAGTACTTGTGCCTTTATCTGCTGCCTTCCAGGTTGCTAATTAGCTGGAAGTTCTATCAAAAGCATACTGAGAACTTGAACCCAGGCATTCTGATATAGGATTCCAGCATCTTAAGCAGAGTCCTAACTATTGCACCATGACTTCTGACATTTATGGTCTACTTTTAGGTTGAATATCCATAAATTTCTAACAGACTACCCTGGAGTTTCAGGGTAAGATACACCAAGAGAGCCTTCAGAAGCTCACACTCACACATTCTCATGGCAGGGCTTACAAATACTGTATTCTGGCTGGCGCCGCGGCTCACTAGGCTAATCCTCTGCCTAGCGGCTCTGGCACACCGGGTTCTAGTCCCGGTCGGGGAGCTGGATTCTGTCCCGGTTGCCCCTCTTCCAGGCCAGCTCTCTGCTGTGGCCAGGGAGTGCAGTGGAGGATGGCCCAAGTCCTTGGGCCCTGCACCCCATGGGAAACCAGGATAAGTACCTGGCTCCTGCCATCGGATCAGCGTGGTGCACCGGCCGCAGCGCGCTGGCCGTAGCGGCCATTGGAGGGTGAACCAACGGCAAAAGGAAGACCTTTCTCTCTCTCTCTCTCTCTGTCTCTCTCTCACTGTCCACTCTGCCTGTCAGAAAAAAAAAAAAAAAAAAAAAAAAAAAAAAAAAAAAAAAAAAAACAAATACTGTATTCTTCTTTTGTTGTCTTTTGTATAGTAGGTTAAACTGCAATTTACTCATTTCTTGTGAATCTTGGTCTGTGTGGAATTAAAATCCTGCCTGCCCTATTGATGTTGGGCTTGGCTATTTGACTTTATTTGTGCAATATAATGTTAGTGGATATGACAAAAACTAAAATATGCCTACACCTTTAAGTGAGCATTCTTGATGTCTGTTTCTTCTCTTATAAAGAGCTTCCATAGACTGATTTTTGCCTTTTCAGTCCCAGTTCCAGACTGAACACATTTGAGCAGACATAAGCCCAAACACAGTCTCTGATGCCAAGGCAGAATCACAGATGTATGAATAAGAAAAAAATTGCTTATTTTTGTGTGTCATAGATATTTTGTGGTTGGTTGTTGTGCAACAAAAGCTGATTAACACAGAATTGGTCCTGAAGTCTGGTGCTGCCATAATTAAATCTTAAAATATGTGACAGTGATTTGGGGGAACCAAAGCAGGATGATCAGGTAATTGTTCAGTGAGGTTGAGAACAATAATCTGTGTAATGTAGTAGCAAAACATTTGGCGAAATTATAAAAAAGAAAAAGCAATCTATCTAATGAACTGGCAGTGTTGAGCTAGGGAGTTTAGAGGCTGTGTCTTGAAAGTATAAACTAGTTACTATGAAATACACCAGATAAGATACAAGATAAAGATGATCTAGAAAAAAGATAAAGATGATACAGATGATAAAGATAAAGATGAACTAGACCTGTCGGTAAGCAGAACTCAGAGACAGCTCTGACAGTGAAACTGCTTCTAAGTTAGAGATAAAAATCAGAGGTGTATCTTTACCACTTCTTTTAAACCTCTTCGAGAGTGCATGTGATTCTAGTAGAAACCTTCAGGAAAACCAAGGAACTCTTAACAAGTTTGGAGCAGGGTCCAGCAAAACCAAATGCTGAATTTCTGTTTTTCCTTTGTTGGGAAGGAAGACACATGTAAGAAAACTGAATCCCATATGCAACCAGGAGCCAAGCTAGGTTGGATCCATGAACTGTAACAAAGTTGCCCTGGATGAACCATGTATCTACAACTTAAAAGCAAATCTACTCCAGATAAAAAGCACATACATGAGCAAGAAGTCAGTACTTCCTATTGTGTACTATTGAGAGGTCGTAACTGTTCATTACTCTGAGAAATCTGACAGACATCTGTACCTATCTAGATTTCAGACTTGTCTATCTATCCTTATTCAAGTATTTATGATGATTCCTATGTTAAGAATACACAGTATTAGTTTGGCAATAAAATTGATCTAATCCCTGGCAATAACTATTAGCCATCTATTTAGTTATTACCTTTTTTCACAAGAAAAGACAAAAGAATTCATCTGCTTTAGGAGTTCCTTGTAAGATTTTGGTTCATTAATGTAATTATTATCAACTCTCTGATGTGTATCTCTAACAAAATAATATATTTGAAAGCCAGCCATTAATTTTCTATACAAATTACATTTTGATGCAATTCTGTGTGTATTAAATGAAAAAAAGTCTCTAAATAATATAAACAGTTTATTGCATACAATAAACTTTTTTAAAAAGCAAACATTTAGCCTAACACTGAAGACTCCTTGGAATAAACTTAACCAAGGACATTAAAGATCTCTACGATGAAACTTAGAAAATCTTAAAGAAAGAAATAGAAGAGGATACCAAAAAATGGAAAAATCTTCCATGCTCATGGATTGGAAGAATCAACATCATCAAAATGTCCATTTTCCCAAAAGCAATTAACAGATTCAATGCGATACCAATCAAGATACCAAAGACATTCTTCTCAGATCTGGAAAAAATGATGGTGAAATACATATTGAGATGCCAAGAGACCTCGAATAGCTAAAGCAATCTTGTACAATGAAAACAAAGCCTGAAGCATCACAATACCAGATTTCAGGACATACTACAGGGCAGTTGTAATCAAAGCAGCCTGGTACTGGTACAGAAACAGATGGATAGACCAATGGAACAGAATAGAAACACCAGAAATCAATCCAAACGTCTACAGTCAACTTATATTTGATCAAGGATCCAAAACCAATCCCTGGAGCAAGGACAGTCTATTCAATAAATGGTGCTGGGAAAATTGGATTTCCACATGCAGAAGCATGAAGCAAGACCCCTACCTTTCACCTTACACAAAAATTCACTCAACAAGGATTAAAGGCCTAAATCAATGACCCGACATCATCAAATTATTAGAGACATTGGAGAAACCCTGCAAGATATTGGCACTGGCAAAGAATTCTTGGAAAATACCCCAGAGGCACAGGCAGTCAAAGCCAAAATTAACTATTGGGATTGCATCAAATTGAGAAGTTTTTGCACTTCAAAAGAAACTGTCAGGAAAGTGAAGAAGCAACCGACAGAATGGGAAAAAATATTCGCAAACTATGCTACAGATAAAGGATTAATAACCAGAATCTACAAAGAGATCAAGAAACTCCACAAGAACAAAACAAGCAACCCACTTAAGAGATGGGCCAAGGACCTCAATAGACATTTATCAAAAGAGGAAATCCAAAGGGCCAACAGACACATGAAAAAATGTTCAAGATCACTAGCAATCAGGGAAATGCAAATCAAAACCACAATGAGGTTTCACCTCACCCCGGTTAGAATGGCTCACATGCAGAAATCTACCAACAACAGATGCTGGCAAGGATGTGGGGGAAAAGGGACACTAACCCACTGTTGGTGGGAATGCAAACTGGTTAAGCACTATGGAAGTCAATCTGGAGATTCCTCAGAAACCTGAATATAACCCTACCATTCAACCCAGCCATCCCACTCCTTGGAATTTACCCAAAGGAAATGAAATTGGCAAACAAAAGAGCTGTCTGCACATTAATGTTTATTGCAGCTCAATTCACAATAACTAAGACCTGGAATCAACCCAAATGCCCATCAACAGTAGACTGGATAAAGAAATTATGGGACATGTACTCTGTAGAATACTATACAGCAGTCAAAAACAATGAAATTCAGTCATTTGCAACAAGATGGAGGAATCTGGAAAACATCATGCTGAGTGAAATAAGCCAGTCCCAAAGGGTCAAATATCATATGTTCTCCCTGATCAGTGACAACTGACTGAACACCAAAAAGGAAACCTGTTGAAGTGAAATGAACACTGTGAGAAAAGGTGACTTGATCAGCCCTTTCCCTGATGGTTGATGAACAACTTAATACTTTATCCCTTTTAGTATTTTTTTTGGTTGTTCTACTTAATACTATTGGTTGAATTCTGTAACTAATACACAGTTATTATTAAGTGTTGAAACTTAACTGAAATGTGATCCTTGTTTAATATAAGAGTGGGAATAAGAGCGGGAAGAGATGTACAATTTCGGACATGCTCAATTGGACTTGTCCCATATGTAGAGTTAGAAACATACCAGGGGATTCCAATTCAATCCCATCAAGGTGGCATGTACCAGTGCCATCTCACTAGTCCAAGTGATCAATTTCTGTTCACAGTTGATCATAATGATAGGACTAAGAGTCCCATGCCCTACATCAGAGTACCTAAATTCAATTTCTACCTCTGGATCCTGACTCCAGCATCCTGCTAATGCAAGCCCCTGGAAAGCAGTAATGACATCTTAAGTAACTGGGTCCCTGTTTGTCACATGGGAGATCTGGATTCTATGCCAGGCTCCTAGTTCTGGTTTCAACCCAGCCTTGGACATTGCAGGCATTTGGAGAATGAAATCATTGGATAGAAATTCTCTCTCCATCTCTATCTCTGGATTTCACTGTCTCCCTTTTCTGATCTTTCTCTTTCTCTCTGTCTCTCTCTCTGTTTTTATTCTCTTCTTTTTTCCTCCCTACCTTCCTCCATCCCTATCAAATCACTGAATAAATATTAAAATATTTACATAAATTAATTTTCTTATATAAAAAGTAGAGATGGATATAGGTGATTTTCAGTGAATGTGCCTTTCAGCATATTTACTAGAGATCTTTTCTATTTAAAAAATAATACAGGGGCCGGTGCTGTAGTTTAACAGGTAAAGCCACCACCTTCAGTGCCGGCATACCATATGGGTGCCTGTACCTACCCCAGCTGCTCCTCTTCTGATCCAGCTCTCTGCTATGGCTTGGGAAAGCAGTAGAAGATGGTCCTTGGGCCCCTGCATCTGTGTGGGAGACCAGGAAGAAGCTCCTGACTCCTGGCTTCAGATCAGCACAGATCTGGCTAGTGTGGCCATTTGGGGAGTGAACCAGCAGATGGAATACCTCTCTCTCTCTCTCTCTCTCTCTCTCTCTCTCTCTCTGCCTCTCCTTCTCTATCTGTGTAATTCTGACTTTCCAGTAAATAAATAAATGTTTAAAAATAATAATACAAGCATCATAGATCTCTATCATACACATAGACAAAAATCTGAGTCAGAAAACATTTTTATAGTAAAACCATAATTTTTACAAATTGTAGGAATATTTAATCTGCATGAAATAAGCTTTAAAATCTCAATAAGGAATATGATCCTTTCATACAAATGTGTTCTTATTATACATTTTCAATCAAAAAAGTAGAATCAAGCTGCTATATTTCTCAAATTTCTCAATGACTTCTCAGTTGGATAGATTACATTTATGTACAGTGTAATACAGATTCTTAGTTGTTCACCTTTGTTCTTGAGACTGACTGGTAGATGGTAAATTGTGTTTTGAATTTTCACACTGTGGAGCCCAAGGCAAGCAGCTGTCACTTTTTAAGACATCAGTGTCACTTCGTTATATTATCTTTATGCTATGGACTGAATTGTGTGTTCTGAAATTCATAGATAGAAGCCCAATTTATAGTTTTAAATGTATCTTATTTAATATAAAGTTGTTACATAAGAATATGGAAAAATGACAAGGTTTCTATCTTTTTCTGTCTGAACAGTATTCCATCATGGATGTGTATCACATTTTGTTTAACCGTTTGTCAATGGGCAGACACTTGGGTTGTTTCCATTCTTGACTATCATGAATAGTGCTGCAATAAACAATGGTGTGCAAAAATCTCTTTGACAGACTGACTTCATTTCTGTGCATAAATTCCCACAAAAAGAATTACTGGATTACACAGAAGTTCTATATTTAGTTTTCTAATGACCTCCAAATTGTTGTCAACAGTGGCTTGCTAATTTACATTCCCACTAACATTATGCAAGGGTTCCCTTTCTTCCACATTCTCTCCAACTTGTTATCTATTATATTTTGATAATCGTCACTCTAACGTCAGTGAGGTGATATCTCATGGTAAAAATGTTTACATTTACATAAATGTTTGTAGAACTTTTTTTCATGTATCCGTTGGCCTTTTGCATATCTTTCCTTGAAAAATCTCTGTTTAGATTTGCTGGCCATTTTTAAATTGGATTATTTGGTTTTGCTTTAATTGTTCAGTTCCTTGTACATTGTGAATATTAATCCGTTGTTGGATACATAGCTTTGCAAATATTTTCTCCCCTTACGTAGACTGTCCTTTTTCTTTGCTAGTTGTCTCTTTTTCTATGTGAAAGCTCTTTAGTTTGATGAAATCCCATTTGTGTATTTGGCTTTTATTTCCTGCACTTTTGGGGCCTGACCAGAAAAGCCTTGTGCATTTCAAAGTTCTGTAGTGTTTTCCCTATATGTTCTAATAGTAGTTTCAAAGTTTCATATTTAGAATAAACTACTTTAAATTTTGCATAGGTTGAGGCATAAGGATCTAGTTTTATCCTTCTGCATGTGGAAATCCATTTTCTGAATGCTACTTATTAAAGAGATTATCCTTTTTCCAATACATATCCTTATCACATTAGTCAAAGATCAGCTGGCTGTAGATGTATAGGTTTATTTCTCTTGTCTTCATTTTGTTTTATTGGCCCATGGTTTTATTTCTATAGCAAATACTATAGTATTTTAATTATTGTAGCATTTTTATACATTTTAAAGTCAAGGAATGTTGTAATGCCTCCAGAATTGTTCCTTTTGCTTAAGATCATTTTGGCTATTTATGATATGTTGTGGTTTTGATATCAGCTAAGCTTATTAATAATTTTAATTATTAATATTTTTGGTGTGTTCTTGCTGTCTATTCAGAGAAGAATTCTGAATATCAGCTTAAAATAAATCAGGTGACATGGTAAGTTTATTTTTAATATTTATTCAGTGAAAAAATGCACAGGAAAGTGAGGGCTTTGTTTAGGGGCGAAAGAAGTCTAGAAGAACATGCAAGGTCCATACCAGGCAAAGGGCAGGCCAGGAGCCATATAGAGCAAAGCATATGATTCGGAGCAGCCACAGGTAGCATAGTGTGGGCAGGAAAGCAGAGGCAGAGTGGCGGCCAAAATGCCACACATCCTAAGGCTCAAGATAAGAAGGGAGGGGACAACCATGCTCCAGGCCTTTAATTCACTTCCAAAGGGGAATAGTTATGTAGTCTGATTGGCAGGTGGGCACACAGGTGAGATCAAGCAGGGGCATGAGATTACATAGGAGGCATGGTCTTCCAGCTCACAAATCTAAGACTATCTGCCTACCTATACCAGTTTCATGCAAATTTTAGTAGTGCTTTTTTCTAGTTATGTGCAAAAGGTTATTAGAATTTTGATAGAGAATACATTAGACCTGTAAATAGCTTTAGGTAATGTGCACATTTTAATAATATTGATTCTTCCAATCCATGAACACAGAGTGTCTTTATATTTCTTTATGTGCTCTTCAAGTTCTTTCATACTTTCATTATAGATATATTTCACTTCCTTAGTTACAATTTCCCTATTTTTTTAATTACTTATTTGACAGACAGAGTTAGACAGTGAGAGAAAGAGACAGAGAGAAAAGTCTTCCTTCCGTTGGTTCACTCCCCAAATGGCCGCTACGGCCAGCACTGCACCGCTCTGAAGCCGCCACTGCGCCAATACGAAGCCAGGAGCCCCGTGCTTCCTCCTGGTCTCCCACACAGGTGCAGGTGCCCAAGCACTTGGGCCATCCTCCACTGCCTTCCTGGGTCACAGCTGAGAGCTGGACTGGAAGAGGAGCAACCGGGACTAGAACCCAGTGCCCATATGTGATGCCAGCACCACAGGCAGAGGATTAACCAAGTGAGCCAAGGCGCCAGACCCTCAGTTCTTTTTTTTAAATAGAAGTTGCATAAGAATCCTACTGTTTTTTTGTACAGTGACAATATCCTCCAAGTTTGTGGGCTTTGTTTCTTAATTCTAACAATTTTGGAGGATCCTTTGGGGATTTCTAAACATTTAAGATCATGTTATCTGAAAACAGTGATAATTTGGTTTCCTGTGTTCTAATTTGAGTGATATTTCTTTCTTTCTCTAGCTTGAGTACTCTGGCTAGAACTTCCAGTAATATGGTGAAAAAAAGTTGTGAAGGTGGGCATCTTTGTCTTGTTCCAGATCTTATTAAGCATTGAGCACTTACCCATTTAAAATAATTTTAGTTGTTGTCTTGTTATATAGGGTATTTATTATGTTTTGGTATGTTCTTTCTATATCCAATTTGTTCAGAGTTTTTATAATGAAGAGTGTTGAATGTAATCAAATGTTTTTTCTGTATCTACTGAGATGATTACATGATTTTTGAGTTTTGTTATGCTCTTGTGATATATCATATTTATTTGTCAGTGAATGTTGAACCACCTTGGTATCCCTGGAAGTGTTTTTCAACTTTATACTGTATTTCATTGCAAGGCATTCATTATCCATTTTAGTCTACATACATTTGCCAAACATAAAATCTCTCTTCTCAAAATCAATATCAAGAATATTTTAAAGAGCTTAAATTCTATGTAGATAATACTCAAAATAATGACCTATTTTTACACACTTTTTGTGAGAAAATCAGATTGTTGATACTAGAATTAGAATAATACCTATGTTTATACGACTTTCTTCCTTATGTTGCTAGATTGTGAACAGTATATATGGAAATCCATGAATGGTCAATGGAATTATAGTATTAAATTGCGTTGCCTGCATCTTTCTCCTTCTACCCATCAACAAAGCCCTTACGAGTGGCAATTACTTACAAGCTATCTAAGCTTTCTACATGCTTAAAAATTTTCAGTTCACCAAAGAATTTTGCTTCCTTTTATTATTATGACCTTAAACTATAGGACTCCATTTCATACAGATATGAATTTGAAAGCCATTAGAATTAATTTTCAAATATAAAAAGTTTGTAAGATATCAGTTTTTCATTTAAGTTGTACCAATCTCAGTTATGAAAACATTTATGCTAGTTTATTTAATTAAAACTGTCATCTGTCTTCTTTCCACTCATATGGCTTCTAGCACATTAGTCATGCTCACTAGCTACAGTAAAAGAGCTTGCCTATAAATATTTTCAACATTTCTTCTAATGCCTACTGCCTTTTGAGCTAGCACTTTTTGTCTTTTGCCATAAACCAAAAACTGCTCTCAAATTTTGCCAGATTTCTAACAAAAATCTCATAATACACATTCATTCCCACTCACTGAGAAATTTACTTCTAAATGAGCCTTTTGGAAGACAGACCTTTACCATATCTACTGCAATACACTTACAGGATTATGAACACAAAATATGGGTAGAAATTTTGGATAGAAACATATGGTTCTTTCCATCAGTATGCAAGGCTAGTCTGAATTCCACCATATTACACGTCTATTTTCCCATCGCTTGTGTTGAAGGACTCATCTTTACCGTATCTACTTCTAAATCTCAATCTATCCATAGATATGACTCTACACACAAAACACTCAGGGTCCCTTCGGATTTCCTTCTTAAGACTTTTCTCTGACTGTTTCCCCCTCTCCCCCCACCAGGCAGAGTGGACAGTGAGAGAGAGAGAGAGAAAGGTCTTCCTTTGCCGTTAGTTCACCCTCCAATGGCCGCCGCAGCCAGTGCACTGTAGCTGGTGCACTGTGCTGATCCGAAGGCAGGAGCCAGGTACTTATCCTTGTCTCCCATGGGGTGCAGGGCCCAAGCACTTGGGCCATCCTCCACTGCACTCCCTGGCCACTGCAGAGAGCTGGCCTGGAAGAGGGGCAACCGGGACAGAATCCGGCGCCCCGACCGGGACTAGAACCCCGTGTGCCGGCGCCACAAGGTGGAGGATTAGCCTAGTGAGCCGCGGCACCGGCCTCCAACTGCTTTTATTTTATACAGTCTTTCTTTTCTTAATCTCAGACTGGCATTTCTCACACTCCATCCACCTTTCCACCTGTCAATACACTCATCCCAGGACATGCAATCTTAAATCTTTTCTCTCATCAAGACGGCTGCAATCTTCAAGCAGTAGCCAAATTTTTCATTTAAAAAGCCTTGGACAGACAACCAGGTAGGTGGGAAGGAGAGAAATGAAGTCCTCCTTTAAAATGGGTAATTGAAGCTTCTGCAGAAGAAATTACTTTATTTGGAAGTTGGAAAAATGTAAAAGAAATTGAAAATTTGGCTTAATGTACATAAAGGTCAACTGCATTTGAGGGGAAGTTTGAATTAAAATATTCTTCTGTTCTTTATGTATGCATTTTAAAAGACTTCCTCTAATAATTTGTGTACATAGCAAAATTGAGTAGAATATACAGAGTTGCCACATAGTCCCTACCCACAAAAATGTTAAACCCTCTTCCTTTAAGAATCCCTAACCTCAGTGGTGCACTTGTATCCATGAACTTATATTAACATAATATTATCACTCAAAGTCTATAATTTAAAGTAGGGTCACACTAGGTGTAAATTTTATGAATTTTGGCAAATGTGTAATGGCACATATTCACAATTTTATAATCATACAGAATAATTTGAAGCCTTAAAAATCCTCTATATTCTGCCTATTCATCTTACTCCTATTGTTCTTTGGCAAACCATTGGTCTTTTTACTGTCTATATACTTTTGCCTTTTCCAGAATTTCATATCATTGGAATCATACAATATGTAGCCTTTTAAACACAGCTTCTTGCACTTAATAATATGCATATAAGCTCCATCCAAGTCTTTTCATAGTTTCATAGCTCATTTCTTCTTAGCAATGAGTAATATTGTTATCTAGATATGCCCCAATTTACTTATACACTCACCTACTAAAGACTATGTCGATTGGTTCCATATTTTTCCACTTGTATATAAAGCTGCCACAACCATCCATGTACAGGTTTTAGGATGTATATGAATGATCAAATCATTTAGGTAAGTAGCAAGGCATGATATTCCTACATCATATGAAAAGAACACATTTAGTATATATGAAACTAACAAACTACCATTCTGAATCCCCAACAGCAATAAATGAAAGTTATTTTTCTACATTTTCATCAGAATGCATTGTTAATGCTTCAGATTTTTGCCATTCAGAAGTGTACTTATATCTCATTTAATTTATAATTTCCAAATGATATTGAACACCTTTTTATTACTATCTGTATGTGTTCTTTGATGAGATATCTCTTCATGTTTTGATCATTTTGCAATAAAGTTTACTTCTTAGTGTTTACTTTCTTAGTGCTTAGTTTTAAGAGCTATTTGTGTATGTTTTCTTAAAATTTTAATTTTTTTAACTTTTATTTAATAAATATAAATTTCCAAAGTACAACTTCTGGATTATAGCAGCTTCCCCCCCCCCCATAACCTCCCCCCACCCTCAACTATCCCATCTCCTACTTCCTCACCCATCCAATTCACATCAAAATTCATTTTCAATTATCTTTATATACAGAAGATCAACTTAGTATATACTAAGTGAATATTTCAACAGACTGCACCCAGACAGAAACACAAAGTATAAAGTACTGTTTGAGTACTAGTTATACCATTAATTTGCACAGAACACATTAAGGAGAGATCCTACATGGGGAGTAAGTGCACAGAGACTCCTGTGGTTGATTTAACAATTGACACTCTTATTTATGGGGTTAGTAATCACCCGAGGCTCTTGTCATGAGTTGCCAAGGTTATGGAAGTCTCTTGAGTTCGCCAACTTCGATCATATTTAGAGAACATCATAGTCAAAGTGGAAGTTCTCTCCTCCCTTCAGAGAAAGGTACCTCCTTTGATGGCCCGTTCTTTCTGCTGGGATCTCACTCACAGAGATCTTTCATTTAGGTCATTTTTTTTTTGCATGGTGTCTTGGCTTTCCATGCCTGAAATACTCTCCTGGGATTTTTAGCCAGATCCGAATGCCTTAAGGGCTGATTCTGAGGCCAGAGTGCTGTTTAGGACATCTGCCATTCTATGAGTCTGCTGTGTATTCTGCTTCCCATGTTGGATTGTTATCTCTTTTTTAATTCTATCAGTTAGTATTAGCATCAATCCCATCAAGGTAGCATGTACCAATGCCATCTCACTAGTCAAAGTGATCAGTTTCAGTTCATAATTGATCATAATGATAGGATTAAGAGTCAAAGGGATCACATAAACAAGACTAGTGTCTGCTAATATTAACTGATAAAATTTTAATTCTTTATTGGAGAGAGAAAGAGACACATATACAGAGTAAGAGAGTTTCCATCCACTTGTTCATTATGCAAGTGCCTTCCACAGTTGGGGATGGACCAGGAAAGAAGCTTGGAATCAGAATTCAATACAGGATACACACATGAGTGGAAGAATACAAACACTTGAACCATCGCTTCTGCCTCCCAAGATTTACACTAGGAGGAAGCTGGAATTAGGAGATAGTGCCAAGAATTAAACCCAGGCACTCCAGTGTGGAACATGAATATCCTACTGGTAGTTTAACTGCCTGATAAAATGCCATCCCTCTATACTTTATATACATATTCTTTATGCATGTTGAGTGTGTCTTTTAAGTATTTTTCCCATTCTGTGGTTTGTGTTCTTATTTTATTGGCATTGCAATTTATAGAGAAATTTTCAGCTTTAAGAAAGCCCAATTTACCAATTATTTCTTCCACGTTTTGTGTTCTTTCTATTGTGTCCTACTGAAATATCACAGAGTACTCTATTCATTCACCAATTACAATGTGTCTTGATTTCTGTAACTTTATAGTAAATCTTGATGTCAGATAGAGTCAGATAACAACTTTATTCTCATGATTCAATTCTGAGTTGGCTGTTCCTTGTCATTTTCCTCTCCGTTTAAACTTTCAAATCACTTTCCTGATATCCACAGTTACTTGCTGGATTTTGTTTGAAGCTGTGTTTATCAACTTCATTTTTAATGTAAATGCTAATTTTTTCCTGAGAAAAATCTAATGATGGTGATTAGATAATTAGAGAATGAGGGTGAGATACTATCTCTGTAAGATAAGAGAAATATCTGGATGGCTCCCATATATATTATGTGACTGTGCACTTGCTCTATTAATTTATAAGTTTGATATTGAATAGGATTATTAGGAAATAATTGTAAGAAAAGAATGAAAAAATGGAAATTCCAAAATCCTAACTCTGTCCATGGATCCCCTACCATAATTTCAGGCGACAACAGAAACATGAATTAAGAGGAAGTTTGTTAAGTTATATTAAACTATATAAATATGTGGCTTAAGCGACTGAATCTCATCATTAATTGAACTGACACTAAAATTCAGTCACGTTAATAATAAGCAGCATATGTATGGAGATACCTTAATAAGGACCAAGAAAACATTATGCAAATTCAAAGGTAAAGCTCTACAATGGATGAACATTAATATGAAATTTAAATAATAGGCTAATTGAACCAACATATAGCATTAGTCATTACTGTATCTATGCTGATACAAAAACTTCAAAGGCATAATTCTTATTGCAAGAAGCTCTAGCATTTCAAGATTAGCTACTTTTTAAAACAATGTATAACCCAGCAAGAGTGCCCTTGTTAAATAAAAGGTAAGTTTTTTTATTATTTCCCTTTATTAAAATATAACTGTACTTTTGCATGTATATCTTCTTGGGTACTCTTTAAGATTTATCTCAGAATATATT
This sequence comes from Oryctolagus cuniculus, assembly GCF_964237555.1. Classification (NCBI taxonomy): domain Eukaryota; kingdom Metazoa; phylum Chordata; class Mammalia; order Lagomorpha; family Leporidae; genus Oryctolagus; species Oryctolagus cuniculus. Next base: position 55,718,042 of record NC_091436.1, on the reverse strand, counting down.
TTAGAATCACAAATCACAGACAAAACAGCATCTTTACTTTGTTTTGAAAAGTGACTATTTCCTAGCAGGAGAGCAGCATGCAATTCAAACACAAAGAATATAAACAGGGTTATGTTTTAGAATTTAACTTATGCAAAAGTAGCCTCTTTCCACATGAACAAAGAATCATTTTTAGTAACATAGGAAAACTGACTTTCAATTAAGCCTAAAGCATATACAAATCAAGTCTAATTAGTCCAGCCCTCTAAATATGATCTGCAATTATGAGATAAATCTACCCAGAGAGATTTATTAAACCTTATCATTTTTGAACCGAAACTTCAATGAGTTTGCCTTTAGCAGCACCCTGCAGTGACTGGCAAGGTTTTCATAATCCTTCTGGTTCCTCAGGTGCACTCTCTATACAATTCTATGAGAAAAATTACTTTGTGCTGTTGTTGCCACTGGAACCAGATTTTTGCCAGCCATCCCCCTTAAATT